>NC_142480.1:27600681-27918409 GCF_049115385.1 Moschus berezovskii | reverse complement strand
GAAGGAATGGAGTAGCCCTCATAGTCAACAAGAGTCCGAATGCAGTACTTGGGTACAGTCTCAAAAATGACAGAATTATCTCTGTTCATTTCCAAGGCAAACCACTCGGTATCACAGTAATCCAAGTCTGTGCCCCAACCACTAATGCCGAAGAAGCTGACGTTGAATGGTTCTTTGTAGACCTACAAAATCTTCTAGAACTAACATCAAGAAAAGATGTCCTTTTCATCATAGGGGACTGGAATGAAAAGTGGGAAGTCAAGAGATACCTGGAGAAACAGGCAAGTTTGGCCTTAGAGTACAAAATGAAGCAGGGCAAAGGCTAACAGAGTTTTCCCAAGAAAATGGACTGTTCATAGCAAACACCCTCTTCCAGCAGCACAAGAGATGATGCTACTTATGGCCATCACCAGATAGTCTATACTGAAATCAGATTGATTATATTCTTTGCAGCTGAAGATAGAGAAGTTCTGTCAGTCAGCAAAAACGAGACCTGGAGCTGACTGTGGCTCAGATAATGAACTCCTTATTGCCAAAGTCGGACATAAATTGATGAGAGTAGGGAAAACCGCTAGACCATTCAGGTATGACCTAAATCAAATCCATTACAATTGTACAGTGGAAGTGACAAATGGATCCAGGGGATTAGATCTGATAGAGTGCCTGAAGAACTGTGGAGGGAGGTTCGTGACACTGTACAGGAGGCAGTGACCAAGACCACCCCCAAGAAAAAGAAGTACAGAAAGGCAAAATGGTTGTTTGAGAAGCTGCAAATAGCTGCGAAAAGAAGAGACGCGAAAGGCAAAGGAGTAAAGGAAAGATATACCCATCTGAATGCAGAGTTCCAAAGAATAGCAAGGAGAGATAAGAAAGCCTTCCTCAGTGATCAGTGCAAAGAAATAGAGGAAGACAATAGAATGAGTAGTACAGCCACTATGGAGAACAGTATGGAGATTCCTCAAAAAATTGGAAATAGAACTGCCATATGATCCAGCAATTGCACTCCTGGGCATACACACCGAGGAAACCAGAATTGAAAGAGACACGTGTACGCCAATGTTCATTGCAGCACTGTTTATAATAGCCAGGACATGGAAGCAACCTAGATGTCCATCTGCAGACGAATGGATAAGAAAGCTTTGGTACATATACACAATGGAGCATTATTCAGCCATTAAAAAGAATACATTTGAATCAGTTCTAATGAGGTGGATGAAACTGGAGCATATTATACAGAGTGAAGTAAGCCAGAAAGAAAAACACCAATACAGTATACTAACACATATATATGGAATTTAGAAAGATGCAAATGATAACCCTATATACGAGACAGCAAAAGAGACACAGATGTATAGAACAGTCTTTGGGACTCTATGGGAGAGGGTGAGGGTGGGATGATTTGGGAGAATGGCATAGAAACACGTATGTTGTCATATGTGAAACGAATCACTAGTTCAGGGTCAATGCATGTTATAGGATGCTCGGAGCAGGCATGCGGGGATGACCCAGAGGGAGGATAAAGGGAGGAGGGAGGGGGGAGGGGGGTTCAGGAGGGGGAACTTATGTAAACCCGGGGCAAATTCATATCAATGTATGGCAAAACCAACCAATATAATATTGTAAAATAATTTGCCTCCAACAAAAAATAAATTAATTACCTAAAAAAAAAAAAAGAGAAAAACTAGAGATCTCTTCAGGAAAATTAGAGATACCAAGGGAACATTTCATGCAAAGATGGGTTCAGTAAAGGACAGAAATGGTATGGACCTAACAAGCAGAAGATATAAAAGAGAGGTGGCAAGAATACACAGAAGAACTATACAAAAAAGATCTTAATGACCCAGATAACCACGATGGTGTGATCCCTTACCTAGAGCCAGACATCCTGGAGTGCGAAGTCAAGTGGGCCTTAGGAAGCATCACTACAAACAAAGCTAGTAGAGGTGATGGAGTTCCAGTTGAGCTGTTTCAAGTCCTGAAAGATGATTCTGTGAAAGTGTTGCACTCAATATGCCAGCAAATTTAGAAAACTCAGTGGTGGCCACAGGATTGGTAAAGGTCAGATTCCATTCCAGTCACAAAGAAAGGCAATGCCAAAGAGTATTCAGACTACCACACAGTTGCACTCTTCTCACACACTAGCAAAGTAATGCTAAAAATTCTCTAAGCGAGGCTTCAACAGTATGTGAACCAAGAAATTCCAGATGATCGAGCTGAATTTAGAAAAGGCAGAGAAACCAGAGATCAAATTGCCAACATCTGTTGGATCATAGAAAAAGCAAGAGAGTTTCAGAAAAGCATGTACTTCTGTTTATTGACTACACTAAAGCCTTTGACTATGGATCAAAACGAAGTGCAGAAAATTCTTAAAGAGACAGGAATACCAGACCACTGTACTTGCCTCCTGAGAAACCTGTATGCAGGTTAAGAAGAAACAGTTAGAACTGGACATGGCACAACAGACTGGTTCCAAATTGGGAAAGGAGTTCGTCAAGGCTGTATATTTTCATCCTGCTTATTTAACTTATATGTAGAGTACATCGTGAGAAATGCCAGGTTGGATGAAGCACAAGCTGAAATCAAGATTGCTGGGAGAAATATCAATAACTTCAGATATACAGATGATACCACCCTTATGGCAGAAAGTGAAGAGGAACTAAAGAATCTCTTGATGAAAGTGAAAGAGGAGAGTAATTTTTAGTGGCTTAAAACTAAATGTGCAAAAAACGGAGACTATGGCATCCAGTCTCATCACTTCATGGTAAATCGATGGGGAAGCAGTGGAAAGAGTGACAGACTTTATTTTCCTGGGCTCCAAAATTACTGCAGATGGTGACTGCAGATAAAATTAAGACACTTGCTCCTTGGAAAAAAAGCTATGACCAACCTAGACAACATATCAAAAAGCAGAGATATTACTTTGCTGTCAAAAGTCCTCTAGTCAAAGCTTTGGTTTTTCCAGTAGTCATATATGGATATGAGAGTGATCATAAAGAAAGCTGAGCGCTGAAGAATTGATGCTTTTGAACTGTGGTGTTGGAGAAGACTCTTGAGAGTCCCTTGGACTGCAAGGAGATCAAACTAGTCCATCCTGAAGGAAGTCAGTCATGAATATTCGTTGGAAGGACTGATGCTAAAACTCAAGCTCTATTACTTTCGCCACCTGATGGGAAAAACTGACTCATTGCAAAAGACCCTAATGCTGGGAAAGATTGAAGGCAGAAGAAGGGGACGAGAGAGGAGATGGTTGGATGGCATCATCGACTCAATGGACATGAGTTTGAGCAAGCTCTGGAAACTGATGATGGACAAGGAGGCCTGGCATGCTGCAGTCCATGGAGTTGCAAAGAGTGGGACATGATTCAGTGACTGAGCTGATCTGTGAAAAGGACTTTGGACAAGATAATCTCTAGAGTCCCTGCTATCTCTGAAACTCTCTTTTGAAAACCATTTCAAGATGAGGATACAGAGGCACCAAAAAGTTAAGCAGCTTGGTTAAGTTCAGACAATCAATTAATAATAAAACCTTAATATCTGACTTCCTGACTAACCTGTTTTTTGACACTTTTGTACAACCCTTATACCTGAAACTGCTGATATCTTCCCTTTACTGAAAACACATCAGTTTACAAAAATTATTCTACATATGTAATCCTTTTTATTTTTCTAAAAGCTCAAGTGTATGTCTGTAGTTTTAAGTTAAATCATAATTTCAGTTCAGTTAAGTTCAGTCGCTCAGTCATGTCCGACTCTTTGCGACCCCATGAATCACAGCACGCCAGGCCTCCCTGTCCATCACCAGCTCCCGGAGTTCACTCAAACTCATGTCCATCGAGTCGGTGATGCCATCCAGCCATCAATTCTCTGTCGTCCCCGTCTCCTCCCGCCCCCAATCCCGCCCAGCATGAGAGTCTTTTCCAGTGAGTCAACTCGTCGCATGAGGTGGCCAAAGTATTGGAGTTTCAGCTTTAGCATCAGTCCTTCCAATGAACACCCAGGATTGATCTCCTTTAGAATGGACTGGTTGGATCTCCTTGCAGTCCAAGCGACTCTCATGAGTCTTCTCCAACACCACAGTTCAAAAGCATCAATTCTTCGGCGATCAGCTTTCTTCACAGTCCAACTCTCACATCCATACATGACCACTGGAAAAACATAGCCTTGACTAGACAGAACTTTGTTGGCAAAGGTCTCTGCTTTTTAATATACTATCTAGGTTGGTCATAACTTTCCTTCCAAGGAGTAAGCGTCTTTTAATTTCATGGCTGAAATCACTATCTGCAGTGATTTTGGAGCCCAGAAAAATAAAGTCTGACACTGTTTGCACTGTTTCCCCATCTATTTCCCATGAAGTGATGGGACCAGATGCCATGATCTTTGTTTTGTGAATGTTGAGCTTCAAGCCAACCTTTCACTCTCCTCTTTCACTTTCATCAAGAGGCTTTTGAGTTCCTCTTCACTTTCTGCCATAAGGGTGGTATCATCTGCATATCTGAGGTTATTGATATTTCTCCCGGCAATCTGGATTCCAGCTTGTGCTTCTTCCAGCCCAGCGTTCTTCATGATGTACTCTGCATATAAGTTAAATAATCAGGGTGACAATATACAACCTTGATGTACTCCTTTTCCTATTTGGAACCAGTTTGTTGTTCCATGTACAGTTCTGACTGTTGCTTCCTGACCTGCATACAGGTTTCTCAAAAGGCAGGTCAGGTGGTCTGGTATTTCCATCTCTTTCAGAATTTTCCACAGTTTATTGTGATCCACACAGTCAAAGGCTTTGGCATAGTCAATGAAGCAGAAATAGATGTTTTTCTGGAACTCTCTTGCTTTCTCCATGATCCAGTGGATGTTGGCAATTTGATCTCTGGTTCCTCTGCCTTTTCTAAAACCTGCTTGAACATCTGGAAGTTCATGATTCACATATTGCTGAAGCCTGGCTTGGAGAATTTTGAGCATGACTTTACTAGCGTGTGAGATGAGTGCAATTGTGTGGTAGTTTGAGCTTTCTTTGGCATTGCCTTTCTTTGGGATTGGAATGAAGACTGAATTTTTCTAGTCCTGTAGCCACTGCTGAGTTTTCCAAATTTGCTGGCATATTGAGTGCAGCACTTTCATAGCATCATTTTTCAGGATTTGAAATAGCTCAATTGGAATTCCATCACCTCCACTAGCTTTGTTCGTAGTGATGCTCTCTAAGGCCCACTTGACTTCACATTCCAAGATGTCTGGCTCCAGGTGAGTGATCACGCCATCGTGACTTTCTTGGTCGTGAAGATCTTTTTTGTACATTTCTTCTGTGTATTCTTGCCACCTCTTCTTAATATCTTCAGCTTCTGTTAGGTCCATACCATTTCTGTCCTTTATCGAGCCCATCTTTGCATGAAATGTTCCCTTGGCATCTCTAATTTTCTTGAAGAGATCTCTAGTCTTTCCTATTCTTTTGTTTTCCTCTATTTCTTTGCACTGATCACTGAGGAAGGCTTTCTTATCTCTCCTTGCTATTCTTTGTAACTCTGCATTCAGATGCTTACATCTTTCCTTTTCTCCTTTGCTTTTTGCTTCTCTTCTTTTCACAGCTATTTGTAAGGCCTCCTCAGACAGCCATTTTGCTTTTTTGCATTTCTTTTCCATGGGGATGGTCTTGGTCCCTGTCTCCTGTACAATGTCACGAACCTCTGTCCATACTTCATCAGGCACTCTGTCTATCAGATCTAGTCCCTTAAATCTATTCCTCACTTCCACTGTATAATCATAAGGGATTTGATTTAGGTCATATCTTTATGGTTTAGTGGTTTTCCTTACTTTCTTCAATTTAAGTCTGAATTTGGCAATAAAGAGTTCATGATCTGAGCCATAGTCAGCTCCCAGTCTTGTTTTTCCTGACTGTATAGAGCTTCTCCATCTTTCGCTGCAAGGAATATAATCAATAAGATTTTGGTGTTGACCATCTGGTGATGTCCATGTGTAGAGTCTTCTCTTGTGTTGTTGGAAGAGGGTGTTTGCTATGACCAGTGCGTTCTCTTGGCAAAACTCTATTCGCCTTTGGGCTGCTTCATTCTGTACTCCAAGGCCAAATTTGCCTGTTATTCCAGGTGTTTCTTGACTTCCTATTTTTGCATTCCAGTCCCCTATAATGAAAAGGACATCCTTTTTGTGTGTTAGTTCTAAAAGATCTTGTAGGTCTTCATAGAACCGTTCAACTTCAGCTTCTTCGGCGTTACTGTTTGGGGCATAGGGTTAGCTCTTATCAAAACAGTCTCAAGGATGAGTTCATTAAATTTTGTTGTGTCATTTATTTCTACAAGTCAGTAGGTCATCAACTCAAGTGGAATTTTTTTTTGTTATTCAGGTTGTTATTATAATATTTATTATTTAAATAATTTCATCTTTGTAGCAATTTTCTTCTTGCCACCAAAATAAAATATGATTTTATGTATAAGCCACTGGGTAGAACAAAAACCATGTTTCAGACTTAATCCTAATTTGTGTTTTTAGATATATATTTTATGTAAAAGGTACTTCACATGGCAAAAAATTAGTTTTAATAGTGTAATAACTTGACTCAGAATTAGTCTCAGTGGATATGGATTGAACACTGAACACTGGTTCATTATGGAGGGAGTTAGTTGTGGAGAGTCCAGAAATGCATAAAGAATGGATTCTTCTGTCACGGACCTTATACTGAAGTTGAGGAGATAATTTTATATAAAAATAATTACCTAGAATTCTTGGAGCTGAAGACCTATTCAATCCTTGGAAGTTAGTTGAAGCAAAAATCCTAGTAGCTTGTTGGTTTGTCTGACAAGTTTGTCCATGCGTCTGAGGCAAGTTTAGCTGCATCTCCTGTGCCAGAGGTGGCATGGTTTTATGTCTGGGATTCTGAGCAAAGTACAAGTACTGTTCTATTTGCTGTTAGGTTTGAATCATGCCTAACAGTGGTTGGAGAACCAGGAAATCAGGGACAGGTAGCAGGACTTAGGTAAGGGATAGAAGGAACAACATATGGATGACCAGAGTCAGATGTCAGGACATGACATTGAGATCTACTCATTATGAGTCAAGTGGGCATAAGAGTCAACCAACTATTCAAGGACTAATTAAGAGCAGACAGGAAGGAAAGAAGCAATGTCTGACTTAGCAAGCTTCCTTTAGCATTTGCTCTGTTACCAATGGAATATTTTAAGTGTTGTATGAATAGGTTTTTGAGATACAGTCCACTTTTAAATCATTCAATCTAGATTTTTGTCCCATTTCTCCTGCTTCGTGATTTGTCTTTTTGTTCTTAAAGTCACACCTTTTTCTTGTCCTCATGAGTGTAATTCTTCTTGGCCACCACTTTGGCTCCAGCGGGTCATAACTCTAGCTCTTCTTTCTTGGCAGTGATGTTCCTCCTTGAATCCACAGGGACCCAGGGCCCACCCTGGCTGATGCTGTTTTCACCCTGCTCCCATTCGCCTTGCTCGCAAACCTAGGATAGCTGGGAGTCTCTGCCTTTGCTTTGGAAAAGTGCGTCTGGACCTTGTGGTGCTTAAACATCGCCTGGGTAGTGCTCATGATGGAAACCGCTACACTGGAGGCTGACTGTGGTACACTGCTCCAGCCAGCTGAGAAGCTAAAAATGGAATGCATCCATGGGCCGTTTCTTTTTAACACTTACAACTCAGATACTTTGCACTCGTACTCCCAGCATCCTCTGCATCGAGGCTTGATAGGTGCCACTTTGGTCAGCTTTTTAATAGACGTATCGGTGGAAGGAAGTGGTCCATCTTTACCCTTTCATAGCACCATACTCTTCATAACTGATGTCCCGCTGTCTTCATAACCTTATCTGTCCAAATATAAGACACTCTTTTATCTCCCTGTCATTCCTCAGTAAAGAGGGAATTACCTTTATTTGAGTGTTTGGGTTTCTCTCTGATTATCAGGCATTATTTTGAATACAAAACACAAAATATTGTTTGGGTAAGACATATTAGCCTAAAATTACCCCAGTCGGTGCTAGCTGAAATATTTTCCCTGAATAAGGTTGACAAAAAAGAGAAATAGTAAGATAAGGACAAAAAATAAAAATAATTTAACAGAGATTTAGTAATTATTTCTGATGGCATAACCTTTAAGTGTTGGTTGTCTTAATAACAGAGAAAGAGCAATTTAAAAAAGCAATACCATAAGATGTGCTGTTTTAGCTATTGCAAATACATATTTATAAAACAAACAAACAAAAAAACAGCTGTTCTAATGTTATTTGAATGACTTTGGAAAAAAGCTCAGTGACTGATTTGATTCCAAAAGTCTTGTATCTCAAAAACTTTAGAGGTCATTAAAAGTTACATATAACTGTGTAAAAGAGACATCTTGCACAGAGCTTCTGTTGGCAGACTGAGGTCTGAACTGTTGCCCCTAATCTGTACCACATCCCATCCTTCTCAATTGCCCTGACCACTGGATTTTTTAAAAATTCTCCTGTTATGCTGTTTATGTGCCCCTTCAGATACAATGCACCTGTTTGACTTCCTAACTGCATTGCTGGGTTCTCTGCTGCAGCACTGCCTCTTTATCCATAGGGCATCTCTGAACCACCTTGGTAACTCCACTTCTGGATTGACTTAATCTGTCCCACTGGGATCCTTTAAGTCTGGAGCCTGCCAGGGAGCTGAGAAGGTTTTACCAGAGGTGGAGTTACCTTGAAAGTAATGAAGCTTAAGTTCAGGATTACACACGGTCTTGGGTTGTAGAATGTTGTCAGTGGAAAGCTGAAGCCGGTTGCAGTCAGGGACAATTTCTGTGTAAGCATTTCTGGTGTTCAGGAGGTCTCAGAGAAAGGAACTCTAAGGTGCTAACGTGTTATGATGATTTCTTTTACATTCTAAATAAATATTTACTTTTGTACCTAGTTTTGCATTTCTGGCTTTGCGTTCTTACTCTTAGAGAACACCATGAAGTTGTGTGTGCTCCATGACACACAAAGTCTGGATCTTCTGCAGTGCTGTGTGCTCAGTCACTAAGTCGTGTCTGACTCTTTGAGACCCCCATGGACTATAGCCCACCAGGCTCCTCTGTCCATGGGATTTTTCAGGCAAAAATACTGGAGTGGGTTGTCATTCCCTTCTCCAGGGGATCTTCCTGACCCAGGGATTGAATCTGTATCTCCTGCATTGTCAGGCAGATTCTTTACCATTAAGTATCCTGGGAAGCCGGGATCTGCTGCTGGGTTTTACTAAATTAGATGCCTGGGTATTTTGCTAGTTCTTATTTCCCTGCATTTAGTAATAAATAATTTATGTGAGTAAATCCACACTGAATAGAATGTAGAGAATCCCCAAATCATGCTAAAATCAATGCTTCGGTAGTTCTTTTACAAGAGAACTGGAACTTTCTGGGAGACAGTATATTTTAATATATTAATATTATATTCCTTGAGAGCTTCCCTGGTGGCTCAATCGGTAAAGAATCTGTGTGCAATGCAAGGAGACCCGGGTTCGTTCCCTGGGTCAGGAAAATCCCCTGGAGAAGGAAATGGCAACCCACTCCAGTATTCTTGTCTGGGAAACCCCATGGACAGAGTAGACTGGTGAGCCCCAGTCCATGGGGTTGCAAAGAGCTGGACACGACTGAGCAACTAATATTTCATTTCAATATTATATTAATATGTTATTTGTTAATTGGGGTCACAAAAAGTCAGACATGACTTAATGACTGAACAGCAATAATGTGTTAATTATGTTAATTTTATATTAAATTATTATATATTCATTAATAGCAATATATTTATGTATTAGTGAATGCCATAAAACTGGAAGTCAGATACTGAGTTCAGTTCAAGTCTGCAAGCCTTGGTGAAATGCCTACTATGTATGATGAGGGTTCTGGGCCAGGTTTTTTATTTTTCCCATGGAGTTTGAATTCAGTTTAAGAGTCATTTGAAATTCATTGCCTTAACAGTGTAGTATTTTTAGTTCCTTGAAAATATAATAGGAATTCTCTTTAAAGATGTAAGAAATTGGAGCCAATGTGATAAATACGATTACATGCCAAGCAACAACAATTATAAATTGTTGGCACCAGTCATTTGATGTCCTCTGAAACAAAGAGGCTTGTCAGTCTGCCAGTGGTAGGAGTTTCAGTGCAGAGGATGTAAAATGAAAAGTTTCCTTTATCTTTTTTGTAAATAGTTTCATAGATGATGGCCATGGGTAACTTAGGGATAACTGTTTTCAAACCAAGAAACCCCATATTGAAGATGAACTACTTCATGTTCATCATTTCATCATTCTCTTAAAATGTGTCATTAAATCAGTATCAAATACTTGTGTTTGAGAAATATCATAGAATTCCTAAAAGACATGTCAGTATATCATGTCAGATATTGATAAATGTTTTCAAGGAAAACACATTCAGAGAAGGAAAGAGACTGATGGTTGGAGGAGTGCTGTTTTAGAAAGGCTGTGCTGCCTTCCTAGCTATTCCATGAATGTACCAAGCATATCCCCATCTCAGGGCCTTTCCACTTGCCGTTGCTTCTGCCTAGAATGCTCTCTAAGAATTGCATGTTATTTTTCTCACTTCAGGCTCTGACCACCCTGTCGAAGGTAGTCCCTTACACCACATTCTATTCCTTTTCTCTCTTCTTCATGTTTTCCTCACTATCTGACCCTGGGAACTGAAGAGACTCAAAGAACTCCTTTGATAAATTCATAGCTGTCTGAACTTTTACTACCCACTCTCTGAAACTCAGAAATTGAAGACTTTTAAAATGTCTTTTCCTGTTTGATCTGAATATATCCGAATCAGGAACCAAGTAATTCTGTATAGAAAGGGATGCTTGTTTTCTTTGTAGTACTTTTTACTTTGTCTTTCTGTTTATCTACCTGTTTCTCTCACTAAAACTATAGCTGCTTGGTGGCTGGGACTTTGTTTTTTTCATTGCTGTCCATTCATCACCTGGAACAGTGCCTGAAATCATTTCTCAGTAAATATATGTTGAATAAATATGTTAAAACAGAAATGAATCAATCAGGCCCAATATCACATTTTAAGAATATGTGATTTTATGGAAAAGGCTTATTTCACATTATTAAGTTTTAAGAAGCAGGATACACGATATAGTTTCCATTTCCTTTAAAAAAAAACTTTAAGTATTTGCATGTATGTATTTATTCATTCATTCCTTGAAAGAAAACTTAAGCATCTCCTATATGTCCATTCTGTGTTAGATATTCTAAGTCATCTACAGTTTCCTGAGAAGATAGATACTGAAGCAATAGTAAATGAATGCCATCTTTCCTCTTGCACTGCTCTTCAGCTGTGTTGATCTTTCAGTTTCTCTCACTAACCTTTTTTGCACAGGTTGTATCATTTTGTGTTGAATATCTCTCTCCCTCTGTGAGACTAGGGACGATGACATTATTCTATTATTAATTACCTTGCTCAATGCCTGATATATAGTAGGTACTCAGTAAACATTTGTTGGTTGAATTAATGAACAAATGATTAGAAGAATTGTTCCTACATAATAGGAACACCATGTCTAATCTGTAATGAAATTTATGGGAAGTGACTTTCAAGCTGCAGCCTCAAGAATGAGGAGGAATTAGCAAGTAAAGAAGACCAGGCAGAAGTTCTAAAGCTTAAGCTTAGCCTTTATTCTAAAAGCAATAGAGGAGTTTTAAACAAACAAACAAACAAAACACCACTGCACTATCAAATCATTTTTTTCTGTGGTATTAAGAATAGACTGTATGGGCAATGGTGATACAGGGAAATTGGTTGGGAGATTTTGGTGATAAATGTCTGTGGTTCATGTTGGATTCTTGGCCATGCAGAAGGAGAAGTAAATACATTTCATAGATTTTTTAGAAAGCATAATATAAATGGTGAGGGAAAGGGAACAAGTTAAGTATGATCCCAAGTCTTTGCATTAGGCAACTGAGAGGACCCTACGGCCTTTGGCTGAAACTGAGGATTCATAAGGAAGAACCATTTGAGGAGAGAGAAGAGCTTGAAGGACCCTTGGTAGTGGTGGTGGTTTAGTTGCTAAGTTGTGTCTGACTCTTGGGACCCCATGGACTGTTGCCTGCCATGCTCCTCTGTCCATGGGATTTCCCAGGCAAGAATACTGGATTGGGTTGCCATTTCCTTCTCCAGGGGACCTTCCTGAGCCAAGGATTGAACCCATGTCTCTTGTGTTGCAGACAGATTCTTTAAAAACCAACTGAACCACTAGGGAAGCCCCAAAATATCCTTGATACCTATCTAATTGGGGCTGAGCAGTTGTTTAGGTATAGGTACTTAAAAAAGTGCCTGAAAAGAAATAATCAAATGTTAATAGTTTGGAAATCTAGTTATATTTATAAAATTTTCTTATCAAGTTTAAGTTTTCATTATTAGTGTATTTTATGAATAAAAAATAATAAACATTAAAAATTATAGTAGGATCTGCTACAGGAAACACTACTAAAAACTCGAAGGACAAAAAGCTAAGACCTCCTTAGGTAAAATTAGGGCTGTTCTCAGTGAAAATAGATTATTGGTCCTGAAGTCCATTGTGCAATGAGCTCATCATTATGGTATGTATGTGTTTTGTGGGATCATCTGAAAACTTAACCTTATTAGTCAGAGAAGGTCTGCTAGAAGCAAAGATGGTTTCTTATACATCCATGGTTTCTTATACATCCATATCAGCCCTCAGCATAGTCCCTGGCACTTAGTAATCGCTCAAGTGAAAGCTATTATTTTAGATTTGTTATTAATTTTTTTTTGTTTACATCACTATTCACTGCATTTGTTTTTAAAGTGATATTATTTGTGTCATCTTGGTTTTTAGGTAGATTGGGGTCAACTGGACTATCTGGTTGTTGACATGCCACCAGGAACTGGAGACGTGCAGTTATCAGTCTCACAGAATATTCCCATTTCAGGTAACTCTTACAGTTAATGGAATTTGTGGTATCCTTGATGTTTTGTTATTGTCATACAGTAAAACAAACTCTATGATAGGCAAACATTTTTATGTCTTACAAACATTATCATTTATAAATTTATCTTTAGAGATCAGATTCATGAACAAAAGTTTCAAGGAACTGCTAGAATAAGCATGTTTACAAAAATATAAAGAAAGATACTTTGAAAAGGTAGTGATGTAAGTCTGCATTTTTGAAAAGAAGTGGTGTTTAAGTATTATTTATTTAAAACCTGGCTGTTTGGTTCACAGTCGTTTAGCACTTACAGCGTAGTACCTGATACGTGGCAGGCGCTCAGTAATATTTATTGAATAAATACTGGGAAATTTTGGCTTTTTAATAAATACAACTATGGGAAAATTTTACATCCTGCCAGTTAGCTAATGTTAAAGTTGAGAGCAATAAACATGTTAGTTTATATCGAATACAAAATACATAACACTTCAGTATGGTAGTGGATATCTTTTTATGCAATGGAATTTAAATATTAGTATTAACTTTTATATTGAATCTGTTTCTAAGGATTTTCCTAGATTCCAATGCAGAAATAGTTGTAAATCTCTCTTATTTACATATAAGGACTTTGAAGAAAATAATGGAATTTAAAATGTCTTTTCAAATCTATTATTTGTTGGTTATAAATACACTTGATCTTAGCCAAAAGGCCGAGAAGCGATATGTTGGTAATAAATAACCAGGAGCTATCATGGACAAGTCACCAAAAAGTTTAGAAACTAGGTATTTGATAATATGTATGCATTCTTTGAAAGTATCATTATGATACTAATAATAATTATGACTACTTTTGATATTTTAAATAGATTTATAACCTTTCTGGAGCCTGAGGCTTTTACTTTTTGGAGCAAATTATAATGCATGAGATGGGAGTAAAGTGCAGTAAAACAGGAAAGTAATTTGTCCTTTCTGTGGTCAGAGTTCTAAATAGTTTGTATTTTTTTCTTTTTAAAGTAGTTTTGGGACTTTTATTTTTTAAATATCGAGAGTGATCACTAACTGTTTATTGAATAAGCTGTACTCCTTGAACTTTGAAATGCCTGTTGCAAGATCCCAAAACTCTTATTTATGTAGATAATATTGATAAAGTTGGGCTAAATTATTATTTATTCCCTGAGTTGTGAATTGGTACCTTGAAAAAGTTTAATTTACTTCACACAGATAAACTGATGTCCCTAAGCAATTTTCCTTTGTTTATTCAGATAATAACCCCTCTGTCTGGACAGGATTTGTGATGATATCACCCTGTTTAATTTGTGCTTATACTCTAAAGCAAACAATGTGTAGATTGGGGTTAAGATTTACTTCTCCTTTGAGGATTTCTTTCTAAGTTCCTAAAATTTAACTAGTATCTCTCTATTTCTTACCTTTGATGAAGAGTCTCCCCTCTAATAGGTAATTAACGTTAGATGAGAATAAAAAGCAGTATTTTTAGAATTTTGGGCAAATGTGCATGACGGTTCAGTAGCGTTGTGTACATTCACACTGTTGTGCAGCCATCACCACCATCCATCTCCAGAGCTTTCTCATCTTCCCAAACTGAAACTCTTTTCCCATTAAACAATAACTCTGAATTCCCTCCTAGCCCTAGCCCCTGCTAAGCACCATTCAGAAGCAGTATTTTTTGCAATAAGATAAGAGAATGATTCTAGAATGAGGAAAACATATTTATAAGATTGCATTAAACATAAACCTAACATTGCTTTTATGATTTATTGATGAATTTTAATTATTTTTTAAAATGAAGAAACAGTGTTTACTTCTTAATTTTGTTGTCATTCTTAAAATCTGCCTTTGGGGAAAATTCATCAACTCAGTTTGTGCTGTACTCCATCGTAGGTAGCTGCTGCTGCTGTTGCTACTGCTGCTGCTTCAAGTTTTTGTTTTCATTTCTCTTTTGTGCTTTTTTATTTTTTTATTGAAGTATAATTGAGGTTGCAAAGCAACAAATACTATCCATATGAAGGTAGGTGCTTAGCACTGTACAGGATCCAGGGATGGTTAAATCAAGTCTTTCCCCTAGACAAGTGTTCCAAACCTTTTTTTGATTCTTGGACCTTTTTTTGGTAATTTGATGTATAAATGGAAATGTATTTGTACCTATAATTTCAGAAGGTTTGCTGTCCTCAGTTCAGTTCAGTTCAGTCACTCAGTCGTGTCCGACTCTCTGTGACCCCATGAATCACAGCAGGCCAGGCCTCCCTGTCCATCACCAACTCCCGGAGTTCACTCAAACTCACGTCCATAGAGTCGGTGATGCCATCCAGCCATCTCATTCTCGGTCGTCCCCTTCTCCTCCCGCCCCCAATCCTTCCCAGCATCAGAGTCTTTTCCAGTGAGTCAACTCGTCGCATGAGGTGGCCAAAGTATTGGAGTTTCAACTTCAGCATCAGTCCTTCCAATGAACACCCAGGATTGATCTCCTTTAGAATGGACTGATTGGATCTCCTTGCAGTCCAAGGGACTCTCAAGAGTCTTCTCCAGCACCACAATTCAAAAGCATCAGTTCTTCGGCGATCAGCCTTCTTCGCAGTCCAACTCTCACATCCATACATGACTACGGGAAAAACCATAGCCTTGACTAGACGGACCTTTGTTGGCAAAGTAATGTCTCTGCTTTTTAATATACTATCAAGATTTTTCATAACTTTCCTTCCAAGGAGTAAGCGTCTTTTAATTTCATGGCTGCAATCAGCATCTGCAGTGATTTTGGAGCCCCCCAAAATAAAGTCTGACACTGTTTCCACTGTTTTTCCATCTATTTCCCAAGAAGTGATGGGACCAGATGCCATGATCTTTGTTTTCTGAATGTTGAGCTTCAAGCCAACCTTTTCACTCTCCTCTTTCACTTTCATCAAGAGGCTTTTGAGTTCCTCTTCACTTTCTGCCATAAGGGTGGTGTCATCTGCATATCTGAGATTATTGATATTTCTCCCGGCAATCTTGATTCCAGCTTGTGCTTCTTCCAGCCCAGCGTTCCTCATGATGTACTCTGCATATAAGTTAAATAATCAGGGTGACAATATACAGCCTTGACGCACTCCTTTTCCTATTTGGAACCAGTCTGTTGTTCCATGTCCAGTTCTAACTGTTGCTTCCTGACCTGCATACAGGTTTCTCAAGAGGCAGGTCAGGTGGTCTAGTATTCCCATCTCTTTCAGAATTTTCCACAGTTTATTGTGATCCACACAGTCAAAGGCTTTGGCATAGTCAATGAACCAGAAATGTTTTTCTGAAACTCTCTTGCTTTCTCCATGATCCAGTGGATGTTGGCAATTTGATCTCTGGTGCCTCTGCCTTTTCTAAAACCTGCTTGAACATCTGGGGGTTCTCGGTTCACATATTGCTGAAGCCTGGCTTGGAGAATTTTGAGCATGACTTTACTAGCGTGTGAGATGAGTGCAATTGTGCGGTAGTTTTAGCATTCTTTGGCATTGCCTTTCTTTGGGATTGGAATGAAGACTGACCTTTTCCAGTCCTGTGGCCACTGCTGAGTTTTCCAAATCTGCTGGCATATTGAGTGCAGCACTTTCACAGCATCATCTTTCAAGTTTTGCTGTCCTTATTTATGTATAATTTCAGAAGGTTCGCTGTCCCCAGGTTAAAAGTCCCATCTGAATCCTTGTACATTGTTGATGGGAATGTAAATTGGTACAGCCACTGGGAAGACAGTAGGGAGGTTTCTCAAAAAACTGAAAAATAGAACTACTATATAACTCAGCAGTTCCACTCCTGGATACATATCTGAGAGAAATGGAAACACTAATTCAAAAAGAAAAACACACCCTGATGTTCATAGCAACATTATTTCCAATTGCCAAGATATGGAAGCATCCTAAATGCCTATCAACAGATGAATGGATAAAGAAGATGTGGTGAGTATGTGTATATATGTATGCATACATATGTCTACACACATACACCCAACAGAATACTACTCAGCTGTAAAAAAAAAATGAGAACTTGCCATTTCCAACAAGATGGGTGGGCTTGGAGAGTATTGTGCTAAGTGAGAGAAGTCAGACAGAGAAAGACAAATACTGTACAATGTCAGTTTTATGTGGAATCCCCAAAATAAAACAAACTAGTGTATATAACAAAAAAGAAACAGACTTACAGATACAGAGAACACACTAGTAGTTATTAGTTGAGGGAGGGAAGTGGAGAGAGACAGTATAGGGGTAGGGAATAAGAGATACAAAATATTATGTATAATATAAGCTACAAGGATATTATATTTTATAATACCTATAAATGGAACATAAAGTTTAAAAATTGTGACTCACTGTATTGCACACCTGTGTATATTATTGTATATCACTTATACTTGAAAACTAGAAGTCCCAGTCTTAGGAGACAGAGCAAAGGGAAGGGCAAGGAGAGGGAGTGGCAGGTAAGAAAAGAAACATGGTTAGCTATAATGTGGAGTACGAGGAAGTGCTCTGAGAGATATAAACCCCATGATATGGAGGATCACAGGAAGAAGAGGTTATAGCTTTGAAGGGATTTGTAAAACACTTCACAGAGATGAGGCTTAAAGAATAAATAGAATGCATTGTGGAGCATTTTAAGATAGTATCACACCTAGTTTGCCTTGTCTTTTCTCAGGAAAGAGATCTGAAAATGGAATTTCTAGTGTTCCATAATTTTGTTATGGAAAGTTAACATATATTTCACTTCCCGAATCTGATCCATTAAAAAACAAGTGGACCAAGTAGTAAAGATGCTTTTAAAAATACAGAAACTTAGCTATATCTAAACTATGACACTGAAATTCTTATTTATCAGTATTGTCTAAATTTTCTTCAATAAATGTGCATATTTTTATAATTAAAAGTATATTGAAAGCACTCATTCTTTTTTCTTTTTTTTTAGAATTGAAGTATAGATGGTTTACAATGTTGTATTAATTTCTGCTGTACAGCAGGGTGATTCACTTATACACATACATATGTTCTTTTTCATATTCTTTTCTGTTGTGGTTTACCACAGAATATTGAATGTAGTTTCCTATGTGGTACAGTAGGATCTTGTTGATCTATATATAGTTGTTTGTATCTGCTAACCCCAAACTTCTCTACTCCATCCCTTCCTCATCCCGCTCTCCCCTTGGCAACCACCGTCTATTCTCTATGTCTGTGAGTCTGTTTTTCTTTTGTAAATATGTTTATTTGTGTTGTGTTTTAGACTCCACATAAAGGTGATATCACATGGTGTTTGTCTTTCTCTTTCTGACTTACTTTGCTTAGTATGATATTCTCTAGGTCCATCCATGTAGCTTCAAGTGGCATTATTTCATTCTTTTTTATGGCTGAGTAATATTCCTATATATACACGTGTTAAGTTGCTTCAGTCACATCTGACTGGCTGTGACCTCATGGACTGTAGCCTCCCAGGCTCCTCTGACCATGGGATTTTCTAGGCAAGAATACTGGAGTGGATTCCCATTTCTTCCATCAGAGAATCTTTCAGACTCAGGGATTGACCCACATCTCCTGTGTCTCCTACACTGGCAGGCAGATTCTCTACCACTGAGCCACCCAGGAACCCCTATTATATATAAAAAAAAATATATGTAGGAGAAGGAAATGACAACCCACTCCAGTATTCTTGCTGGAAAAATACCATGGACCGAGGAGCCTGGCTCACACGACTAAAACCACGGAGTGTATATATCTGTGTGTGTGTGTGCAGCCAGCACAGCAGGTAGGGATTGAAAGTGGTCAACGCAGTTTGGGAAAAAGAAACTAGAGACAGAATTAAAGGTTTAAAGATGGGACCAGTGGACTCAAGACCTCTTAGATCAAGAGCCTCGTTCCTCGGAGCGACATCACTTTTATTTCGGGTCTTGGCAGGCAGAGAGTATCTGTTGTGTTGCGATGAAGTCAGCCT
Source organism: Moschus berezovskii (assembly GCF_049115385.1). Classification (NCBI taxonomy): domain Eukaryota; kingdom Metazoa; phylum Chordata; class Mammalia; order Artiodactyla; family Moschidae; genus Moschus; species Moschus berezovskii. The sequence goes on along the minus strand of NC_142480.1, from coordinate 27,899,540 downwards.
TCTGTGTTCCCAGTCACGTCTCCCATTTTATTGATTACTTTAAACTATCTTTGTTATTTTTTTGTACGAGGGGTATCGCCTAGCTGGAGGTCATAGACCCGTATATGCCTTGGGAAAGCATCTTAGTGTGTGCACAAGCAGTGTCTGGACTTGCGCTGACCCAGCGTTCCAAGGTCCACACTATGTTTTTCCTTAGCTTAGCAGGGCATGACAACCCCAACTGATCAACCCAATGTACTTTCATTTGGGTTATGCTGTATTGCTGTATTTTGCTTTTATTCTTTTCCCATAGAGATTTTCTCATGGCTTAGCCAGAGCAACAGGCGGCTGACTATTAACCCCTGCATATATATAATATATATATATATCACATTTTCTTTATCCATTCATCTGTTGATGGGCATTTAGGTTGTTTCCATTGTCTTGACTATTGTAAATAGTGCTATTGTGAACATAGCGCATATCTTTTTGAACTATAGTTTCTTCTGGATATATGCCTGAGTAGGATTGCTGGATCATATGGCAACTTTATTTTTAGCTTTTTGAGAAACCTCCATACTGTTTTTAATAGTGGCTTCACCAATTTACGTTCCCACCAACAGTGTGAGAGGATGCCCTTTTTTCTCCACATCCTCTCCAGCATTTGTTATGGGTAGACTTTTCAATAATGGACATTCTGACTGGTGTGAGATGGTATCTCATTGTAATTTTGATTTGCATTTCTCTAATAATTAGCAGTTTGAGCATCTTTCCATGCCCCTGTTGGCCATCTGTCTTCTTTGGAAAAATGTCTATTTAGGTCTTCTGCCCATTTTTTAATAGGGTTATTTTGTTGTTGTTGTTGAGTTGTATAAGCTGTTTATATGTTTTGAAAATTAAGCTCTTGTCAGTTGTATCAGTTGCAAATATTTTCTCCCAGTCCATAGGTTGTGTTTTCATTTTGTTTATAGTTTCCTTTTCTGAGAAAACACTCATTCTTTAAAGACAGTACGTTTCTGTGTAAACAGATACCATGATGATTGGCTGTTATTAACAAACTGCCACTTAATGACAGTTTTCATTGTATCAGTTTTTTATTTGCGGATCACAGGTGTTATATTATGTCTACTTTCTTAAATTTTTGAAGGGTTAAGTAACTTTCTCAAGGCCACACAGTTACAGTGAGTCATAGCTGAGGTTTGTATTAGTTCTGATTGAGTTGAAAGCTTATACTGTCAAGCTCTACATCATGCTGCCCTAATAGAAAACCCAGCAACATTTGACTGATGGATTTACTAAGTTTAGTTCTAGTCCATTCAACCCATTTAGGTTGTAAATATTCTAATCTAGGTTATCTCTGATAAAAATAAACTTGTCTGTGAATATGCCTAAACCTGTGCACCCCTATGTGGTGAGTATCCATACAGTGGTCTAGATTGGTTTCTCCTGTATTCAAGGCTTTTGCTTGTTTGTTTGTTTGTTTCTGACTCCTGAAAGATTGCTTTGGGCCTCTTTATACATCCTAGGGAAGACCTGAAGGCAGCCTAGAAGCAGTCTCCTTCGGGCTTTAGGAAAGTTGTATTATTCGCTCAGTCATGTCCAACTCTTTGGAACCCCATGGACTGCAGCCTGCCAGGCTCCTCTGTTCATGGGATTTCCTAGGCAAGCATACTGGAGTGAGTAGCCATTTCCTTCTCTAGGGGATCTTTCTGACCCAGGGATGGAACCTACCAGAAAGAATGTGAGGGTATGTTGAGGGGACAAGTGCATTGGTGATTGTCTCTGTATATGTATATTTCTTACAGGCTTAGGTCCTGAAGTGTAGTTTTATTCAAGCCATGGTCAGTTCACACCTAACATTTCTAAGTAAATACTAAAATTGAGCCAATTCCCAGGATTTAGAGGGAAGGGCACCAACCAAAGACTTAGTCGCCTGGCTTGAATCATGGCTTTCATCAATTAATATAATCTGGAACAGCCTGACAGAATCATGTCTGCCTTTCTAGACCTACCTGAATTATTTTTCTCTAATTATGAACCTCACTTTCCTTTTTTCTTATCATTGACTTTAGAACTCTTTTAGGATACTCTGTGTTTTACTTTTTCTTATGTCCCATATCCCACAAACCACAGAAGCTTTTTCAAGCTTTTTCTCATTTGAGCCCCGCTGTGATTCGACTTCCTTTTCTTTCCCACTAAACTCCTTCGTGTAACCTGGGATTGCTCCCCCTAAACCTTGTATACCCACTGCCCTTCTTTCCTGCCTTTACTTTCTCTAATATAAGACACAGTTGACCCTCACATAGAATGTCCTCGTTTCCCATTCACTGGGTACCCTGGTCCTGCTTACTCTTTTTTCTAATGCCAACTACTTGCCATTTTTCCCATCTCGCAGTTAGGAACCATTTCTCCCTCTTTGGAATTCACATAGCATTTTATCTGAACGATTTCTATAGCACTTCTTATGTTCTCTGTTCAAAACTTACATAACTTATGTTATCTTCCCTACCAAACTGTTACACCCTCGAGAGTAAAGCCTCTGTTTCATTCATCTCTGTGTTTCTCACAGTGCCGAACTCTGCCTTCCTATAGTCACTCAGGAAATGTTGATCAGTGAATGAGTGTTTTATCTGTGTTGGTATTATCTTACCAACTAGGCGGTAAGCTGCCTGAATGCAATGATTTTTTCCCCATTTATCATAGTATTTCTTAGAGTACCTTGGGCAATGGCTTATGCAATTAATATTGATTGAATAAATGACAAGGTTAGTTGACTAATTGTCACTGTTTATGTGCCCCCTTATCTTTCTTACCAGCCCACTAACTCATTCCTGTGATCTCTCCTACCCCAGCTGCTTTTACCTGGGAGCTCTTTTCTGTGTATCAGTTAAAGCATTACCTTTAGAAACATCAGTCAGTCAGTTCAGTCACTCAGTCGTGTCCCACCCTTTGCGATCCCATGGACTGCAGCACGCCAGGCTTCCCTGTCCATCACCAACTCCCAGAGCTTGCGCAAACTCACGTCCGTCGAGTTGGTGATGCCATCCAACCGTCTCATCCTCTGATGTCCCCTTCTCCTCCTGCCTTCAATCTTTCCCAGCATCAGGGTCTTTTCCAATGAGTTAGTTCTTTGCATCAGGTGGCCAAAATATTGAAGTTTCAGCTTCAGAATCAGCCCTTTGAATGAATATTCAGGACTGATTTCCTTTAGGATGGACTGGTTTGATCTCTTGGCAGTCTAAGCGACTTTCAAGAATCTTCTCCAACACCACAGTTCAAAAGCAACACAGATTTTATTTAATTCTTCCTTTGAGCAAAAAATATTTTCAAGTATGTTATTTCTGCTTCATTGACTATGCCAAAGCCTTTGACTGTGTGAATCACAATAAACTGTGGAACATTCTGAAAGAGATGGGAATACCAGACCACCTGACCTGCCTCTTGAGAAACCTGTATGCAGGTCAGGAAGCAACAGTCAGAACTGTACATGAAACAACAGACTGGTTCCAAATAGGAAAAGGAGTGCATCAAGGCTGTATATTGTCACCTTGCTTATTTAACTTATATGCAGAGTACATCATGAGAAACGCTGGGCTGGAAGAAGCACAAGCTGGAATCAAGATTGCTGGGAGAAATATCAATAATCTCAGATATGCTGATGACACTACCCTTATGGCTGAAAGTGAAGAGAAACTCAAAAGCCTCTTGATGAAAGTGAAAGAGGAGAGTGAAAAGGTTGGCTTGAACCTCAACTTTCAGAAAACAAAGATCATGGCATCTGGTCCCATCACTTCATAGGAAATAGATGGAAAAACAGTGGAAACAGTGTCAGACTTTATTTTTGGGGGCTCCAAAATCACTTCAGATGCCGATTGCAGCCGTGAAATTAAAAGACGCTTACTCCTTGGAAGGAAAGTTATGACCAACCTAGATAGTATATTAAAAAGCAGACATTACTTTGCCAACAAAGGTCCGTCTAGTCAAGGCTATGGTTTTTCCCGTGGTCATGTATGGATGTGAGAGTTGGACTGTGAAGAAAGCTGATCGCCGAAGAATTGATGCTTTTGAACTGTGGTGTTGGAGAAGACTCTTGAGAGTCCCTTGTACCGCAAGGAGATCCAACCCAGTCCATTCTAGAGGAGATCAATCCTGGATGTTCATTGGAAGGACTGATGCTAAAGCTGAAGCTCCAATACTTTGGCCACCTCATGCGACGAGTTGACTCACTGGAAAAGACTCTGATGCTGGGAAAGGTTGGGGGCGGGAGGAGAAGGGACGACCGAGAATGAGATGGCTGGATGGCATCACCGACTCTGTGGACATGCGTTTGAGTGAACTCCGGGAGTTGGTGATGGACAGGGAGGCCTGGCGTGCTGTGATACATGGGGTCGCGGAGAGTCGGACACGACTGAGCGACTGAACTGAACTGATACATAACACAAGAAAAAGCATAAAGAGATCCCTAAAATGAAAATACAGGCTCTGTATTATGGGTTTCCCAGGTGGCTCAGGGGTAAAGAATCAGGTAAACCTGTAATGCAGGAGATGCAGGTGTGATTCTTGGGTTGGAAAGGTCTCCTAGAGAAGGAAATAGCAACCCACTTCAGTATTCTTGCTTGGGAAATCCAATGGACAAGGGGTTGCAAAAGAGTGGACCACTTAGTGACTAGACAGGAATAACAACAACAGGCTTTGTATTAAATTACTGATGAGAGTCACTAGTGCTGCTCCATTGTACGATAATAAGAAATTCTTTCATTTACTTGCAGGGATATTTGGCAAGGGACTAAATATCTGATTATCCTTATGTGTGGAATACCTGCCTACCTCATAGACTTAGAAGGAGCAAATGAGATAATGAACATAAAAGCTCCATATAAATGTATAGTTGTTTTTAGAAACTTCTTGAACACTTGAGAAGAGGTTTTTTTTGGGGGTGTGAAATGTTGTGAATTAGGAATCTTTATATGAACTTTACATTTCTTCAAGCCATGTTGAGAATGAAATTGTGTTTTATGCTTGTAAAGAGACATCATTTTGCAAAATTTATGGAGACAGACCTGTACAAGTAAAAGATCTTTCTGAGTGCTAATTAGCACGTCTTTTTATTTGTTCCATTTTGTTCCATAGGATAGATGACAAGCTCATTATAAGAGAAAACTTTAAAGAAGAAAATCTTCCTGTTATTTGTTAAAAGTGTTTGTAGCAGCAATAGTGATAAATGTGTTGACAGCAGTATTAGTAGCTAATGATTTAAATTTGAGCTTCTGTAGACTACTGAATCATTATATACTGCAAATATCTAGTAGTTGTAGTAATTTCTAGAGGGAAAGGAGACAGAATAGAGGGTGAGAAATGATCAATTATAGTCCTTGCATTTGCTCTTGTCTTGTTGAACCTATCAAAAGGAGAAGCCAGAGTTATCAGTGATGATTTTGTTGTTATTTTTCTTTTTTTTGTTGTTGTTGCACAGTTTGCTGAGTTTTTGCTTGCTGTTTGTTTTGTTTGTAAATTAGTTGGTGCCATATAATGAGTTGGGTATATTCCAGTGTTGACTTGTAGTGTTACTGTTTTTTTTTTTAATCCATAGTGATGTACTCTTGGGAATTACCGAACACTTAACTGCTCTTCCATAATGGAAGAGGATTAATATTTCTTTGAGAAACATTATAAGTTCCTTGAAAGTTTGAAAATATATGTACCATGTTACTATTTGAATTCTAATAAATGTTGCCTAAAATATTTTTCTTCCTTTGTTAAATGACTTTAACTCTTGGAATTAAGTGAAGAATTTATGCCTCTCATGAAATCTGTGAAGCATATTTTTATTTTTTGAGAGACTAGAGAGTTTTAGTGAGTGACTCATATTAAGGTGCTGTATTAGTCAGGGTCCTAGCTGGAAAGAGATAACACATCTTAAAAAAAATTAACGGAGTAAGTTTAATGAAGGGATTAGTTACCGAGGTGTGGGCACTGTCAGGAACCCAACAAGGGATGGAGAAATACCCAGAAGCTAGTGACAGTCAGGAATTTTTACTGACTGTCTGCCTGAAGGAGCAGAGAGTGAACCATCTTAGTGTGACCTGGCGATTGCCGAAGTCATGTAGAGGGGCTGATTGTTGGGAGCTCTGACCACAGAGGAATGCAAGCAAGGGCAGAACTTCTGCACGACAGAGAGGAAGCAGTATGTGGGGTACTTTCAGTGCTCCCACCTTTTTCTTCTCTCACAGCTTTGTATCCTGGATACCTGCTATGGCAGATCCCCATTGAAAGCCGAGGATAAGGAAATTCAGGCGATAGAATTCGCAAAAGGTCAGCTACCTGGGTTGATCAGGACAGAGGATGAAGCAGAGCTCGGAAAAGAGGGAGGGGAGGTAAGGGGAGCACAGCAAGTGGAAAATAATCAAAACAACTTTTTTTTCTTCATGGTTGTCATTGTAACTGTGAATTAGTGATTTGTGATTGATGAAGTACAAAGATTCCTGCCTTCTGAAAGTTTGAAGCTAATACGGATTTCAGTACAGTCAAATGAGTGAAAATTCATGCTATCAGAAGGCAAAATTTTACTGTCGTCAAATTAATGAACAGAATATTTATATTGGGGATAAACTGTGATGTTAAGTGTGTTTTGTTGCAGTGGGGAGTAATGGATAGAAGGGTTTATTTTGATAGGATAGAGTTATGAAAAAAAGTTCTCCTTCACTTTATTAAGTAAAAATAGATGCGGGAATAAAACTTCTGGAAATGATTCTTAGAAGGGACAAAGACTGAACACTCATGAGGGGAGTACATGATCCCTTCTTGGTTTTCTTTCTTTTACTTCCAAGGAAGGCATAGAAAACAGCCAGGTGGTCCTAGTATGGGTACTCTCTTCATTACTTTCCCGCGAGAAGGGAGAAGCTACTGCATGTGGCAAAGTAGGCAGCTAGACAATATGCTAAATATCCACGGACTCAAGAGAAGCTGCGCTAGCAGACTGGCATTGCATTATGAAAATGAGGTTATGCCCTTTCTTCCTGCCTGGAGCCCTTCCTGTCTGGACACTACAGATAGAAGGAAAGCCAGAGGCCTTTCTGTCTCTTACTCAGTTAAATGAGATGAGATAGGAATTTTAAATTAAGCCACCTTAATATTTCAGTCATCATTTAAAGTAAAAGGCATTTATTGCTTGTGAAAGGCAGTGGGCCTTTTGCCACATTACCTGAACTCCTGTTCACTCATCGTAGATGCTAGTCCAAGTCCACACTTGTATTTTTCCCACCACTAGCTTGGGCTATTCAGTTATCTCTTTTATAGTAATACTCTTTGACTGCCAATTTTGACTAGTGTGTGTGTGTATATAATCTTATTTATGTGTTTATTTGTGGCTGTCCTGTGTCTTTGTTGCCTTGCAGGCTTTTCTCTAGTTGTGGCAAATGGAGTCTGTTCTCTAGTTGTGACGTGCAGGTTTCTCACTGCGGTGGCTTCTCTTGTTGCAGATCATGGGCTCTAGGGCAAGCGAGGGGCTTCAGTAGTTGCGACTCCTGGATTCTAGAGCGCAGGCTCGATAGTTGTGGCCCATAGGTTTTGTTGCTTCACAACCTGTGGGATCTTCCTGGATCAGAGATTGTACCTGTGTCTCCTGTATTGGCAGGGGAATTCTTTATCACTGAGTCACTGGAGAAGCCCAACAGTAGTTTTTTATAACATGAAAGGATCGGAAACATATTGTTGCCTTCATTAATTAAATTACCATGGGCCATATTTGGCTGCTTTGGATTTTAGTGCTATTTTTCCCCTACATCGTACAATTTGTAATTACCTCAAACTGTAAAGCTTAAAGCATGCTTATACCTGATAGGTGGCAGACTTAGGTCATAGATTTTCCTAGTACTCAGAGATAGTAAATCTTCATTCGGATAAGGCAATGGAAAGCCACTCCAGTACTCTTGCCTAGAAAATTGCATGGACAGAGGAGCCTGGTGGGCTGTGGTCCATGGGGTCGCTACTAGTCGGACACGACTGAGTGGCCTCACTTTCACTTTTCACTTTCACACATTAGAGAAGGAAATGGCAACCCACTCCAGTGTTCTTGCCTGGAGAATCCCAGGGATGGCGAAGCCTGGTCAGCTGCCGTCTATGGGGTCACACAGAGTCGGACACGACTGAAGTGACTTAGCAGCAGCAGCAGCAAATCTTCATTATGTTTTCAGTTTGTAGTATGAAACTAAAGGAGACAGTCAGTTTTGGATTTCTCCCCTGGTGTATTTCCATGAAAATGTTGGGCAGGGTTATAATTAATGGATATTTGGCAAATAATCACATGATGTAGAAGAGAATTACTGTTTTATCCATCAAATTAAAAAAATTCTTTGCAAAATTTTTTGTTTTTGTTAGGCAAATTGTAGCCAAGGATTAAAGATTAGGAATTGTATTCCAGTATTTTATCTTTAAGGATACTCCTGGTATTCAGTCTGAAACTTCAGTCTCTGTTAGTTTGGGAATCAGATTATAAAGCAAATATAATGCTTTTGGTTAATGAACAGTAATGTTTCCAATTAAATTTAAGAAGCAGGGCCCCTGTATTTGTGTCAACATATATTCTAGGTAGAAGTTACAGTGTGTCAGTTAACAGTTCAAGGAAATAGCCTAAGAATTAACAACTTTTAAACTATGCCTTGGAAAGACGAAGGATTTGAAAAACTTCCCCAAATGATTGTTACATAGATTTGAGAATCATTCTGTCTAGAGCAACTTATCTGATGTTTGAATTCCTTGATTTATCCAGCCTGTGTTTTGATGGGACCCTTCTGACAGCATTCATTCATTTTGTCTTTGAAGAATTTCTAGGCACTTTGTTCATCATATGCCTGACAGCTAAAATTCCTTAATATCTTAAAGTTCAATGAATAGTTAATGGTCAATGGATAGTCAGATTCATATTAAAAACTACTTTTAAATCTATTAAACATTTATATGTAGAAAAAGGATGAGACTCACAATCTATCATTTAAAAATTTTTACACTTTGTCATAGATGTTAAAGATTTGATCAGAGTGCTGTGTAGCTCTGAAGAATGTCTTCGTATCTTAAGTATGATTTGAAAATGGAGCAAAGCTTTTCCATGAAAAATCTCAGTCTTTCTTTTGTGAGAGACACCTGGTTAAATACAGTTAAAGTAATCAAGGTATAGCAGTTCTCTTCTTTGGGGCTCATGTTAGAGAAAGAATGTGTTCAGAAAGGAATGTGTACCATTATGAACAAAACAGCCTTTGGTGGTGACTGACTGAGAGAATGGGCAACTTGACCTTTATGTGCATCTAACAGAGTTTGAAATCCAAAAGATTAAATCTTAAAGAGTCCAGCATGAGCAGACACTTATAGAAGACATTGCAGAGACACTTGTGTACAACAAGTAGGCTTCTCTAGGTGTTTACGGATCAACATAAAGATGGGCTCAAGACTGGAGAGAAGTCAGGATTTAGTCTTTACTGATAATATCAGAACTGAGGGAGAGAATGAGAGACAGCGAGCCTGTGAGTAGAATATGAGAGAACTGTATGGTTCTATCGCAGGCTCTTTAGAATCTCCGGAAACTTCTCTTGTCCTCAGTGGTTGACAGTGAACGCAGTCTGAATCCCCTAGTGAGTTCATTATTAGGGTGAGGTGATTGGAAGCCTGTTGCCTTTTTACTCCATTACTGAAGAGCTAATCTCTCTTTCTAATTAGCAGATGTGTGTCCAGATTCCTTTAACAAACTTGAATTCTTAATTAAAAGTGCACATGCTCTCTCTCACCAATGGCTTTGAAATACTGTGATTTCCACTAATTATTGTGTTTCATAATGCTTTTTGGAAGCAATTGGCATAATTTTCTGTGACAAAATTTATTTCTAAAGTGAGCAACATAATGATTGGTCTTTAAATTAGTAAAACATATACCCTTTGTGACTATACCAATTCTCTCCTCTGTTGGAATGGAGTATAGAATCCAAAACAGTGACTCATGAAATAATTATTTATATTCCCTGTTGAAACACAGTCTGGGGGTACATTTCAGGTGAATTTGCCTTTTTAATTTTGTTTTACTTAATCTGCTGCTAATGTTAGTAGACATTTATTGATATTACAGGGAATAATGTTTATAATTCAGGAAGTTTGGGAGTTATAGAGAAGAATGGCAAGGGAGAACTAAAAAATACAAATCTCCTTTATAGTCAATAAACAATTATGTTTATGCTAAGGTAGCAGAAAATGATTATTTTGCTGCAAGTATCTTTAAATAAATCAAGGAACATCAGCAGCATTAAATATTAGAGCACTGTGAACATTAAGAATAGCAGTTAATTTCTTCTTTGGTTGTGTTGGTTGACTTTACATTGATGTGCTAAAGGATTATATAGAATTACTCATCCAGGTATACTTAAGGGCAGTTTTTGTTGTATATTTTTATTAGGTTCCAACACTGAAGTTCTCAATCAAGCATGGGTATTAGATACAGTTTGTGCCTTGGAGACTTAGAATGCCATAGTTGAGTAATTCCACGCTGGTATAATTATGATCAGCCTAACATCTGGAATGATTAGTTTTAAATGCTTCAATTCAGTTCAGTTCAGTCGCTCAGTCATGTCTGACTCTTTGCAACGCTATGGACTGCAGCATGCCAGGCTTCCCTGTCCATCACCAACTCCTGGAGCTTACTCAAACTTATGTCCATTGAGTCAGTGATGCCATCCAACCATCTCCTCCTCTCTCGTCCCTTCTCCTCCCGCCTTCAGTCTTTCCCAGCATCAGGGTCTTTTCCAGTGCGTCAGCTCTCCGCATCAGGTGGCCAAAGTATTGGAGTTTCAGCTTCAACATCAGTCCTTCCAATGAATATTCAGGACTGATTTCCTTTAGGATGGACTGGTTGGATCTCCTTGCAGTCCAAGGGACTCTTAAGAGTCTTCTCCAACACCACAGTTCAAAAGCATCAATTCTTCAGTGCTCAGCTTTCTTTATAGTCTAACTCCCATATCCATACATGACCACTGGAACTAACTGCTCTGAACTTGGACCCAAATCTAGATATGCAGTTATAGATCCAGTTTCCTCTCAATACTCAAGAGAATTAACAGTTAAGGCAGTACTCTAATTATTTTTCAAGATGTTTACATATTTTCCAGAATCTGATAGAGAACTAACCTTTTATAGTAAATAAATCCCAGAGAGTAAAAAGCCTTTTACATAGATTATAACTTGGAAAATAACACTTAAACAATATTATTTATTTAGACTTAGACATTTACCCTAGAAAATGGATAGAAAATTCTTCATGGAATGCTTCAGATGGTACTTTATGGTACTGTTTTTACCCCTTGAAAATTATTATATTTGTTGCAAATTAAACATTCTCTTTGTTGTTATTAGTATTCCTTGTGGTCAGTAGAGGGAGCACAAGTTTTCTAACAAACCATCACAAAACTGAAGTGACATCATCAGTGATGGTATAGAGGGGAACAATCTAGGCTAGTTCGTATTGGTTCATGTTCCAGGGTCTGTGAGAAAAATTGAAATTTATTAAGGAGAAAGTCAAGAATTGTAGAGAGAAACTGTAATATCAGATTTAGAGATCATATTTTTAATTAAGAGATTAGTAGCAAAAACCAACATAATTCCTTTAAAATTTAAAAATGTGCATTGTGATGCACAGATTGGTTAATGATTAATCTTACTGGAGACTTTGTTTCTCTTTTGTTTACTTTATTTCTTTATAATTTGTAGAGGTCACTTTAGGGTGTCTGGAATAGTACATGTGCGATGCACTAAAATTTGGTACAGCAAAAGAGGTGTAGTGATTTCTGTATGGGGCAGTTATGTTTTGTATTGTTTATCAAGGGCTAGAAATTTTTTTCTCAAAATTGCATCCTGGAGACTGATCGCATTGCAATTATTCAATAGTTAAGAACATATATTTAAGGGGAAAAAAATCTTACACCAAAAACTCTTACGAATGTAGCTGGTAGTTCCAGTGGAATGTTTGCATGTTTTTTGAGCATTTTATGGAACATGGAAGATGATCGTTGTCTGTCCTTGTCAGAAATTTATTATGATGTATGAGTGGTACTGTTTAAATTAAAACAAACTCAGGCATCATGGATGCTTATTTGTGATACTGTGTTAGTGTTAAGTAAAAGAAAACCAAGACACTTTAATCCCTCTTTCTAGGGTCTTATAGCTATCACTAAGCATTTTTGTAATTTTTGTTAGTTTTTAAAAAGTGAAACAGCTCTTTAAATAAGACCAGTGGAAATAGGTTCATTTTATAGAGAAGTTAATTGAGATGTATTGAGATTTAGTGAGCTATTCAAGATTATATAATACATTAGCATAGTCAACAAAACCAGAATTCAGAGCTTTTGACTCCTGGTTCAAGGAGTTACAAAGAGTTCTTAGAGCTGTAGTATAGGATAATTCGAAAACATAGGACAATTATTTAAGTCCCTGATCCTTTGTTAAGTGCCTGTTTTGTGTATAGCATTGTTATTTTGTTTGATTAAAAATTGAGAAAAATAACCATCCATGAAACTGTATTGTGTAGTAGTAATACAGTGGATGTAGTGTGTTTCAAACAAAAAATGTTTATATTATCTTAAAGCTAAAGGTACTTTTTAGGGCTAATAGAAAACCCCTCTGTACTGATTTATCTTTATGAGAGAATTTGGAGGAAATAGCCAAGGGGCGGGGGGCATTTTTTACAGGCGAAGAGAATGGCTCTGAGATTAAGGGACTGTAATTCTTAGAGGAGGTGGTATTTCACATTTGCTTAAATAGGATTACTGACGCAGTCAGATTGAACTGAAAACTACAGTTAAGAGGGAGTACAAAACTGGGTGATCAGAGAGTTGGCTGAGACCTTGAAGACTATCTTCCCTTGCGTTAATTTTACAGCTAAGGAAACTGAGTCCTGGAGTGATTTTGAGTTATTTGCCCAAGGTTAGTCAAACAGGTAGATGGGGGCAGAACTGGAATTAATTTTCCTCCAAATGCCTGGATATGATAACAGAACTGGGAAGGTGGCAAAATTATGGAAATACACTGGATGTGCAGAGTTGAGTATATTTTTGCACAACAGTTATTTCCATCAGTCTTTAAAAGAGGAAAAAGAGAAATGTTGGTTTGTTTTGGGTTTCTTGGGAAGAATAAATCAAAATACAACAATGTAGTTATCCATGGAACAGTTCAAAAAGTAGGATGAGCTGCCTGATGGCAAATATGAAAATGACCTTGCCAACAACTTCTAGGACATTTTTACTAATAATAGTAATAAAGATAATAAAAATATAACCAACGGGAATAGCTACCATTTATTGAATGTTTACCTATGGCATCATGTCGAGTATTTTATGTACATTACTTCATTAAAGTATTGCATCCTGTGACCTAAGAATTACTATGCCATTTTGTAAATTAGAAACTAAATCTCAAAGAGATTAAGTTATATTCCCCTTGTCACACTGGTAGTCAGCTATGGAATAAAAATTTGAATTCTCATTCTGTTTGAATTCCAAGCCTGTGTTTCTGAAGCTTGACTAATGAATAAACCCTTCTTCTAAAGGAAAATAATCTGCTCATGCCCCAAATAGACTTATTTTTATTAGTAGGCTACTTAGCTAAGCATAAACACAAATTCCTTAAGTTTATAGCTCTTATATAATTTTTAAAAACTATAAAACTTACAAATTGAATTCAATCAAATGTATAAGATCAATAAAATTCAAATTAACGACATTAATTTAATATGAAAGATACCGTTTTTGCTGAAATGAAAATACCACTTGCAAGATGAATTTGTAGCTAACTGCGGCTGCCCAGTTACTCCAAGTTTAGTGTGCCAGTACTGCCACATGCTTTGTGAGAACTTGATTCTGCTGCTACTTTTCTCTATTTTGTCTTCTTCAAATTGTCCCTTCAGACTCTGTAGTACTCTGTAATAGTATCATTTGCCCTTCACTTGATGCCATCGGTTATTTATTGTTAATCCTACTTCTGTTCTCATTGGCTATGCCAAAGTACAAAACTGCCAGTTTGGTGGTTTGGAATGCTGAAATGTCATGGCAGTAAATATGTAATTATAAGATTGTGGTCATCAGGTGATCTAAAAGATGTTTATTTTTTCATCTAGAAAAAATCTCTATCATCTAGAAGAAACCCCCAAATTTAAGAAATTCATAGTGTCTACAAATCATAACGAGGTGTCTGGTGTTTCTGCTCACAGAAAAAAATTGCACTGCACTTTCCCTCAAAACTCAAAACCATCTGGTTACTGTGGGGTGATAGTGGAGACCCAGGGAAGCCTCCATCTCCATCTGCGTTCAGACTACCACTGTTTGCATCTAGGTTTCTGCCACAACCCCTAGTTTTATCCCTGCCAAACTCTTCTCTACAGTATAAAGCACAGCAGCGAGTTTTCTGTAGCGCAGATTCAGAGCTCAGCTGGGGTGCCACTTCTTTTTGGAAACTTTCCCCTGTTGATTCTTGTTATCACTTGTTTCCTCACCCCATCCTTGATCACCTTCACCATCCTCTTCTCTAGACTGAACTGGTTATTTTTCCTTTGTTGTCCGTCTGTAACTCCGTAACAGCCTAGGTCTACCTGTATTATAGTCCTTAGCAGCACATGGTGTCGAAGCCTTAATTTGGGGGTTTCCCCAAGGAGGCTGTTAGGTTCCTGAAAGCAAAGCATGCCTTGTGCATCTTCTAGGTAGCACACTGTGTGTGAAAGGGAAGAAGATCCTGATGATACAGCTGTGAACATGAATCACAGGGCAGTTTTAATTTTAGGAGTGAGGAGTCAAAAACTGGCAAGAACAGAATAGACATTTCCTTATCTTTCCTGTTCATGTATGTGGAATTTATATTACCTGAGCAGTTAATATAATAGACTCTTTTAGTGTGTAGTCAACATAATTTTGGAAGTCATCTTTCCATACGGAATTAAATAATAGCATCGTTTTGCTACGGTTTCTGTTTTTACTTGGTTAGGTGCTGTCATTGTCTCCACGCCTCAGGACATTGCATTGATGGATGCACACAAGGGAGCTGAGATGTTTCGAAAAGTCCACGTGCCGGTGAGTATTTACACGTTCACTGTTGGAAAAATAAGAAATGCTTCTAACTGAAAAAGCAGATCATTGAGAAATACAATCCAAAATGTAATTTAGTTCTGGGTGGAAATCTGTATGAGCACCCTAATTCATTTTTTGTTGTTGTTTAGTTGCTAAGTCATGTCTAACTCTTTGGCGACCCCATGGGTTGTAGCCGCCAGGCTCCTCTGTCCATACGCTTTCCCAGGCAATAATACTGGAGTGAGTTGCCATTTCCTTCTCCAGGGGATTTTCCTGACTCAAGGATTGAACCCACATCTCCTGCATTGGCAGACAGATTCTTTACCACTGAGTCACCAGGGTAGCCATACTTCATTTTAATTGTTACTTTAAAAACACACATATAGGTGGAAGCAGGAATGCACATTATTTTAATCAAAGAAAATTCTGAAATATCCTTCAGGTATGAGTTTTCTTTTTTTGGTATGAGTTTTCTGAACAATTATTCCCTCTCTCAACTATTTGTAGCTGTCACTGACTAAAAAAAATAATAATAATGAGAATTTTGGGAAATTATTTAGGCAGATGACTTTTTTCCTTCTGTCTTCTACAGTTTAACTCATTTATAGCTCACCATCTTCTTGAAAGTAAGAATTTTGCTATACAAAGTGACAAAAAATAAAAATATTATAAAAAGGAGAGAAAGGACAATTAAAATCAGATGGATTCAGAGTGAAGTCTGTAAACAACGTGCATGCTATTAAGGGACTTAGATGTGTGCTAGAAGTATGCCATGTATTTTCAGGCAGTCACAGGGAAAGAAACATAGGACCGTTATAAGACTGTCCATTTCTGTGAGGTTAAATAAAAGAGCTTGAAGCACTATTTATAATAGCCAGGACATGGAAACAACCTAAATGTCCACTGACAGATGAATGGATAAAGAAGATGAACTATTTATTACTCAGCCATCAGAAAAGAATGCAATAGTGCCATTTGCAGTAACGTGGATGGACCTAGAGATTCTCATACTAAACAAAGTAACTCAGAAAGAGAAAGATAAATACCATACGATATTAGTCATATGTGGAATCTAAAGTGCTATACAGATCAATTTATCTATAAAACAAAAACAGACTCACAGACATAAAGAACAGCCTGTGATTGCCAAGGGGATGGGGGAATAAGGAAGGAAAGGAACAGGAGTTTGGGATTAGTGGATAACATATATATATGTATATATACACACACACACACACACACACATACTGAGTCACTTTGTTGTGCAGAAGAAATTAACACAACACTGTAAGTCAACTATACTTGAGTAAATTTTTTAAAAAAGAGCTTGATGCTCAAAAGAAGCAGAACTGAGAGGAGAGGGATTACTCTTTTCTAGATCCTCAAGAATATTAGTAAAAGAAACCCTGTAAGTAATGAACACATTTTCGTCACCTTTGCAACCATAAATAGAGGGTTCTTCATCCTAGTGTGCCTCATCAAAAGCAAGTGGATTTGTGCCAAAGGGTGGTTTAGAACAAGTGTTTCAGTATGAAACCAAAATGATACTCTGTGGCTCCTAATGGCTTTGTTTAATTCTTGGTTAGATTTTAGAACTTATAAAGCGGAACTTTTCTTTTTGTTTTCCTTTATGGTTTATTGCAGGGTATTTAATATAGTTCCCTGTGCTGCACAGTAGGACCTTGTAGTTTATCCATTCTATATATAATAGTTTGCATCTGCTAATCCCAAACTCGCAATCCAACCCCCTGACCCCAGCAACCACAAGTCTCTTCTGTTTGTGAATCTGTTTCTTTTTCACGGGTAAGTTTATTTGTGTCATATTTTAGATTCCACATATAAGTGACATTATATGGCATTCGTCTCTCTTTCTGACTTACTTTGCTTAGTGTGATAATCTCTAAGTCAATGCATGTAGCTACAGATGGCATTATTTCGTTCTTTTTGATGGCTGGGTAATATTCCATTGTATATGTATGTACACACACCACATCTTTATCCTTTCATCTATTGGTGGACTGGACATTTAGGTTGTTTCCATGCCTTCAGTTCAGTTCAGTCGCTCAGTCGTGTCTGACTCTCCACGACCCCATGAATCACAGCACGCCAGGCCTCCGTGTCCATCACCAACTCCCGGAGTACACTCAAACTCATGTCCACAGAGTCGGTGATGCCATCCAGCCATCTCATTCTCCGTCGTCCCCTTCACCTCCCGCCCCCAACCTTTCCCAGCATCAGAGTCTTTTCCAGTGAGTCAACTCATCGCATGAGGTGGCCAAAGTATTGCAGTTTCAGCTTTAGCATCAGTCCCTCAAATGAACACCCAGGATTGATCTCCTTTAGAATGGACTGGTTGGATCTCCTTGCAGCATAAGGGACTCTCAAGAGTCTTCTCCAACAAAAAGCATCGATTCTTCGGCGATCAGCTTTCTTCACAGTCCAACTCTCACATCCATACATGACCACGGGAAAAACCATAGCCTTGACTAGACGGACCTTTGTTGGCAAAGTAATGTCTCTGCTTTTTAATATACTATCAAGGTTGGTCATAACTTTCCTTCCAAGGAGCAAGCGTCTTTTAATTTCATGGCTGCAATCAGCATCTGCAGAGATTTTGGAGCCCAAAAAAATAAAGTCTGACACTGTTTCCACTGTTTTTCCATCTATTTCCCATGAAGTGATGGGACCCGATGCCATGATCTTTGTTTTCTGAATGTTGAGCTTCAAGCCAACCTTTTCACTCTCCTCTTTCACTTTCATCAAGAGGCTTTTGAGTTCCTCTTCACTTTCTGCCATAAGGGTAGTATCATCTGCATATCTGAGGTTATTGATATTTCTCCCGGCAATCTTGATTCCAGCTTGTGCTTCTTCCAGCCCAGCGTTCCTCATGATGTACTCTGCATATAAGTTAAATAAGCAAGGTGACAATATACAACCTTGACGTACTCCTTTTCCTATTTGGAACCAGTCTGTTGTTCCATGTCCAGTTCTAACAGTTGCTTCCTGACCTGCATACAGGTTTCTCAAGAGGCAGGTCAGGTGGTCTGGGATTCCCATCTCTTTCAGAATGTTCCACAGTTTATTGTGATCAACACAGTCAAAGGCTTTGGCATAGTCAATGAAGCAGGAATAGATGCTCTTCTGGAACTCTCTTGCTTTCTCCATGATCCAGCGGATGTTGGCAATTTGATCTCTGGTGCCTCTGCCTTTTCTAAAACCTGCTTGAACATCTGGGAGTTCACGGTTTACATATTGCTGAAGCCTGGCTTGGAGAATTTTGAGCATGACTTTACTAGCATGTGAGATGAGTGCAATTGTGCGGTAGTTTTAGCATTCTTTGGCATTGCCTTTCTTTGGGATTGGAATGAAGACTGACCTCTTCCAGTCCTGTGGCCACTGCTGAGTTTTCCAAATCTGCTGGCATATTGAGTGCAGCACTTTCACAGCATCATCTTTCAAGACTTGAAATCGCTCAACTGGAATTCCATCACCTCCACTAGCTTTGTTCGTAGTGATGCTTTCTAAGGCCCACTTGACTTCACATTCCAAGATCTCTGGCTCTAGGTCAGTGATCACGTTATCGTGACTATCTTGGTCGTGAAGATCTTTTTTGTGCAGTTCTTCTGTGTATTCCTGCCACCTCTTCTTAATATCTTCTGCTTCTGTTAGGTCCATACCGTTTCTGTCCTTTATCGAGCCCATCTTTGCATGAAATGTTCCCTTGGAATCTCTAATTTTCTTGAAGAGATCTCTTGTTTTTCCTATTCTGTTGTTTTTCTCTATTTCTTTGCATTGATCACTGAGGAAGTCTTTCTTATCTCTCCTTGCTATTCTTTGGAACTCTGCATTCAGATGCTTATATCTTTCCTTTTCTCCTTTTGCTTTTCGCCTCTCTTCTTTTCACAGCTATTTGTAAGGCCTCCTCAGACAGCCATTTCGCTCTTTTGCATTTCTTTTCCATGGGGATGGTCTTGGTCCCTGTCTCCTGTACAATGTCACGAACCTCCATCCAGAGTTCATCAGCCTTAGCTATTGTAAATAATGCTTCTGTGAACATGGGGGTGCATGTATCTTTTTGGTTTAGTTTTGTCTGGATATATGGCCAGGAGTAGGATTGCTGGATTATACAGTAGCTCTATTTTTTGGTTTCTGAAGAATCTTCTTACTGTTCTCCATAGTGACTGCACCAATTTACATTTGCGGGAGAGTTCCCTTTTCTCCATGTTCTCGCCAGCTGTTTCCTGTTTGTAGATTTTTTAGTAATGGCCTTTCTCTTTGCAGTTTTGATTTGCGTTTCTCTGATAATTAGTGATTTGAGTATAATTTGTATGTGTTCTTTGGAGAAATGTCTATTTAGGTGTTCTGCCCGTTTTTTGATTGGGCTGTTTTGCTCTTTTGTTATTGAGTTGTAAGAGCTGTTTGTGTATTTTGGAAGTTAAACCCTTATCAGTTGCATCATATGCAGATATTTTCTCCCAGTCCATAGGTTGTCTTTTCATTTTGTTATAGTTTCCTTTCCTGTGCAAAAGCTTATAAATTTGAAGTTTAGCTTGGACAAATTTTAAAGCAATAGTAACCAAATACCTGCTTCAGATAGAAAACTGTCTCAATAAAGCACTTAGTTGAACAATTTTATTTCCTATTATGCCTTCCAAGATAAACTAGATGCAAGTAATGCCTACTCAGATAACTAATAAGAATACTTATATGAGATTTTAAAGTATAAATCAGCAAAATGTTAGATAGTTATCCACCCTAAATTATGAGAACAAGTAATTCATAATCCATCTTTCTGGTAGGAATTAGATAACTGAGCCAATGATCTGTTACTGCCACTTCAAGGTCAGGATAATAACCATTCTATCAGCATATAGGTGAATGCTTAACTTCTAGTTCTGTAAGATGAGTGCAGAGGCAAGTGTCCAGCTTACTCAAAAGGAGCATGAAATCCTTGCGAGAAAAGTTTTTAAAAAAGAGAGGAAGCCAGAATTTTGTTAGGTGGGTGTCACTAAAGGACAAAAGTTGAGCTGTCAACCAGAAAGTATTGTGAGGAAGTACTGGGCAGCATAAGGCTTGTGGGACCAGGGCAGAATTAGTTATGGAAAAAAGGAGCTGTTCCTGAAGTGAAAGTGAATGTTGGAATATAAATTTGCAGAGTCAGAGCAGTTCTGGGTCATGACAAGGAACAGGATACGGTTGGTCATGGGCGTGTGGGACTGAAGAGGAGTGGAAATGAAAGTCATTGGAAATGCATAATTCCTCCATTATTTTTTTGACATTGTCTGTTGTCTTTATTATAGCCCTCATTCTTCATCCATTTTAATTATTTGCCTTCTAAACTGCAAAAAATTTTAAAAAGCCGTAGAATGTTGTAGTCAGCTCTTAACCTGCAAAACAAGACAGGTGCTCAGTAATCTTTGCAAGTAAATGAGTGAGAACTTCCCAGCAGAGAGCTCTGTAAGCAGTTGGAGGACAGCCATGGTATAGCTACCTTGTGAAGGGAATCCTGGCTTTGAGCAAGATGTGGATTTGATGACCTCTGAGATCCTTCTGGCACTTAAGAGCCTTGAAGTCTGAGTAATGGTAAAGCATTTGAAATTAGAAAGTGTTCCATAAATGCAAAGGAGAAATGTTATGCTTTGTTTGTACCACTTTATTTCATTTTTTTCCTGGTTTTTAGTCTTGTTCTCTTTTTTTTCCCCTTTTGAAGTGCATTAGTTTCCATGGAAACAGTGATGTCATTGGAATTCATTGGTATGGTCAGAGGTTATTAATGTCTACAAAAACATTTTGAAATTAATTTAAATAATTTCCTAAAACTCAAGGCTCCTTAGGGGAAGGAGAAGAAGAGCTACTAAATTCTCTGTTCTCTGCCCGAAATGATATCAACTTTGCCAAATTCTTGATTATGTCAGTATTTGTAGATAGACAGTTTTAAAAAATAATAATAATTTTTCAACCTTATACATTTTAATGATGACTATGTACTGTGTCATTCTCATCCATTTTTGTTGCCTTTTATAAGGAAAGCCCTTATAAATGTTAAAAAGCAGAAACATTACTTTGCCAATAAAGGTCCGTCTAGACAAGGCTATGATTTTTCCAGTAGTCATGTATGGATGTGAGAATTGGACTGTAAAAAAAGCTGAGCGGAGAAGAATTGATGCTTTTGAACTGTGGTGCTGGAGAAGACTCTTGAGAGTCCCTTGGACTGCAAGGAGATCCAACCAGTCCATCCTAAAGGAAATCAGTCCTGAATGTTCATTGGAAGGACTGATGTTGAAGCTGAAACTTCAATGCTTTGGCCACCTCATGCGAAGAATTGACTCATTGGAAAAGACCCTGATGCTGGGAAAGACTGAAGACAGGAGGAGAAGGGGACAACAGAGAATGAGATGGCTGGATGGCATCACCGACTCTGTGGACATGAGTTTGAGTGTACTCCGGGAGTTGGTGATGGACAGGGAGGCCTGGCGTGCTGTGATTCATGGGGTCGCGGAGAGTCGGACACAACTGAGCGACTGAACTGACTGATAAGGAACACCCAGACAGCTCACTTTAGAGCCTCCCCCTTCTGTTTGATCTGTAAAGTCACAGGGATTTCACTACCCAGCCCTTTCTTCTTAGGTAATCTCCTTTCCAGATGCTGAAAAATGTATTAAAGTATGTCATTGTTTGGTTGCGAAGTCATGTCTGACTCTGTGCGATCCTATGGGCTGTAGTCTGCCAGGCTCCTCTGTCCATGGAATTCTCCAGGAAAGAATACTGGAGTGGGTTGCCATAACCTTCCCCAGGGGATCTTCCCGACCCAGGGATCGAACCCGTGTCTCCTGCATTGGCAGGTGGATTCTTCACCCCCTGAGCCACCAGGAAAGCACATAGTAAAGTATTTTTCCTCTCTTATTCTTTCTATATATAAAGGATCACTTGGTAATTTTAATTCAACAAATACTTATGTTTATTCTACAAATATATATTTACTTACATTGAGTGCCTTCTATAAGCAAAGTACTGTGGTAAGCTCAATTGATTTAAAAAAAAAAGGGGAGAATGAAGCCTTTTTCTTCAAGTACCTTATCATCTTGTAGACTAACTCCATTGTGGTGCAGGCGCTCTGAATTCTGAGGGACATGAGAACTCTTTCTTCTCTGGGCTATCAAGGAGAGTTTTCATAGGAAAGCCATGTTTGGAATTCTTTTTTTTTTCTAATGTTCCTGTATTTTTGTACATGCTGGTCCCTGGCCTGAAAAGCCATTGCCAGTTCATATTCATTTTTCAAATTCCTGCTCAGGCATGACATCCTCTAGGAAGCTTTTCCCAAGCTACCAGAAAAGGTTAATACTTCTTTCTCTGAACTACTTGAACATATATCTAGTTTGTCTCTTATTCCACTACAAGCTTACCTATCAGTCCCAACAGGAGAATCTGAGTTCTTAGAGGGCAAGAAACATATCTTAAATATCCTCAAATGTTCCTTCCTACACTGACATTTATATCAGTCACTGACTGGCATATATATGCTTCCTACACTGACATTTGACCTGGGATATAATGCCATCCACAATCTGCTGTTTCCAGCTCAAGGCCACTCTGATTGGCATTCTCTCTGCTCCACGCAAACTGGTTGTCTTTCACTTCTTTGAGGTTTCCATAGTTTCTCTTCTCATGGTCCTCAGCATGCTGTCTTCGTATCTTAGAACCCTTACCCTCACTTCTCACTTGGTAAATCCTTTTTATCCTTTGGTGCTTAGATTAAATGACTTTTTCTCTGGGAGACTTGCTCTGACCCTGTTAACCAGGTAAGCTCTTTCTAGTGTATGATTCAGTAATGCTCTGCTTCCCCTTTTGTAACTGTTTTCACATTTTGTCAGTATTTTCACATTATAGCGCCATACTGTCAACTCTGTGAGTACAGGGACCACTGACCTCCTACTGTGTCCACAACGTATGAAATTGAAAAGAAAGTGAAAGTTGCTAAGTCAGGTGTCTGACTCTTTGCGACCCCATGGACTGTAGCCTGCCAGGCTCCTCTGTCCATGGAATTCTCCGGGCCAGAGTCCTAGAGTGGGTAGCCTTTCCCTTCTCTAGGGGATCTTCCCAACCCAGGGATCAAACCCAGGTCTCCCACATTACAGAGAGATTTTTTACCAGCTGAGCTACCAGGGGAGCCCCCAGAACCTACAGCTGCTCACTAAATTTACACTGAATGAATGAGTGGAGGAGGATTGTTATTAGTTTATCACGAGACTAGGGAAGGCACAGAATTCAGTCTGAAAAAAATCAGGAAATAACTAGTGTTCAGGGTTATTCAGTTTGTCTATAGTTGAAGTAATACATTTGTATGTGTCTTTGACCGAACCTAGGCTCAGGTTCGGTCAAACCTTAAATACTAGGTTAAAGAATTTGGACATTCTTCTTGAAATGTTTAGAGGCATTCATAATGAATGCTGGATAGGAAACAGACAAAATTAGAATGGAACTTTAAAAGGAATTAATCTCGTGGAGATAAGTAGAATAGCAGCCAGGAGTGTGGAGGCAATAAGAAAGCATTAGCAATGGTCAGAGTCATTCATACTCCAGGTTGTGACCCACCAATGAGTCAGGAAATCAATACAGTGAGAGATGTAACCAAAGTTTTAAAACAGTATCAGGGTAAATTGCTCTTAGGAAGAGAAAGTGTTATTTCATAGGGATATGGTCTCATTCATAAACACATATACATGTGTTTTTATATTAGATCAAGATGTCAAATATTTCTCTTATAAGACAGTTTTAGTAAGTTGCAAAAACACTAGTGCAGGTGATAGGTAGTGAGGGTTTAATTTAGATTAATGGCAATGAAAATGAATAACATAATTGACATTTTGAAAGAAGAACAGACAGGCTTAGCAATTGATTACATAGGGTACGGTGGTTTGGAAAAAAGTCAGAAATCAAAGGGATTTTGAGAGTTATGCTGCCATTCATAAATGTACCCGGAGCTAGTTTTTTACGCTCAGGATTATGGTGAACTAGAAATAAGAGATTAGATTCTCAGTCACAGATCCCTATCCTATTCTCTAAGGATTGTGATTTAAAAGTGTTTGGCAAGGAAGAGATTGGTGTTGGCTTTTTTAGTACTATTCACATCCCATGATATATGTGACTGTCCCTTCTCACTGTACCACATTTTTTAATTTATCTGTATAGTTGTAGCATTTTATACACAGATTTTTTTTAAGTACATGGAGAGCTATATTCTTTAAGTATATCTTTTATGGTTGCAAGTTAAATTACTTTAGAAACTGTATTATAATGTTAAGGCAATAGAGTGCAGCTTATAGAGTCATTTTTACGTAGTAGTTTAGAAGAGTGAACTCAGGAGAGTAAATGCTAGGATTCAAATCCCAGATCTGTCACGTTGTAGCAGTATGACCTGAGCAAGTTACTTAATCTGTGCCTCAGTTTTCTCATTCATAATATAGGAATTATAATAGTATTTCCCTCAAAGGATTGAGGTGAAAAAATGAGGGCTTAGTACAGTGCTTGGTACAGTCTAAACACTTGATGTCAACATAATGTTATATAATTAATGTTGCTTATTATTCATATCATGAAACATAAATTTATAATTCATAGGTGTTTATGTATTGGCCAAGGTATTTTGACTGGTCTCTCTATTTGCTAATAAGAATGTTAAGAAGAAAATTTTTTAAATTTAGATGAATAAGGTTTTTGAGATCTCCTTATTTCTTGAGTATTTTTGTTGGGCCTAAATTGTTCTCTTCATATATTATTAAGTTTCTAAAGTTATTTAGAATCTGAACTTCTGCATTACTTAAACTTTACATTATTTAATGTCACCTAATTGCTGTCACAGATAGACCTCAAAATTTATAATGATGCAAATTAGGTAGAAGTTTATTTCTTGCTTATATAACAATACTAGTATGTGAACAGGTGAGCATGGTGGTTTTTATTCCTCAAAGTCTTTTAAGCTTAAAGACCACTGCCATTTTAAAGTGTGACTTCTAAGGTCACCCTTGAGCCATCCTCATTTGAGCTAGCCAGAAGAGAAGGACAGTACAGACGTATGTCTTGGGAGATTTTTATGGACAAGGCCTAGTTGTGGCACACATACATGTATACTTCTGTGCCCATTCCCTTAACTAATACTCTGTTATGTAGGCCTGGTTGGGGCACACATATGTCTATACTTCTGTGCCCATTCTCTTAACTAAAACTCTATTATGTGACCACAGCCGTATTTCTCAGGGAGCCTGAGAAACATAGGATAGTGGTATGCTAAGTATGAAAGATGAGAATGGGTTTTGGTGAGCAGCTAGCTGTCTGCTGCAGTTGACCGGGCGACAAATATATTAAAGCTTAGTGCTGGGTACTGAACTTTTGTTTTTCCTTTTAATTAATTTTGAAAATTCTATTAATATAACTATTACAGCCTTGCAAATAGTTAATTATTTTATAAGAGTGAGATTGGAATTTTGCTTTTCCTGTGGTTTATTTTTTTCTACTGGCTAAAACACCAACAAAAAATTAAGAATCCTACTGTGGTATGGAACTTTTTGTTATTTATTTGTAAGGGTTAGTGATTATATTGTCTCCTAAGAAAAATTAGATGATCTTAGAACCTAAAATGGGCTTCCATGGTGGCTCAGAGGTCAAAGCATCTGCCTCCAATGCGGGAGACCTGAGTTCGATCCCTGGGTTGGGAAGATCCCTGGAGAAGGAAATGGCAACCCACTCCAGTACTCTTGCCTGGAGAATCCCACGGACGGAGGAGCCTGGTAGGCTACAGTCCATGGGGTCGCAAAAAGTCGGACACGACTGAGCAACTTCACTTTCATTTTCAGAACCTAAAATAATTGATTCTTATCCATTTTTTTTTTAAACCAAAGACCCCATAAGTTGTTGTGAGTGATGAGGATCAAAATTGTAGTTCATTCTTTTTCTGGCACAGTCACCACTCGTGGCAGTAGGTTATCCATTTGGACCAGGAGTTTCACATCTTAACCCTTGAATGCCTTCAAGAGTCAAGTGTTCTTTATATCTATCTTGGAGCTTTTTCAACATCTAGTTTGTCTTTTGGACCCTGAAAGTTCAATTTTCATACCTCAAGTCTACCTACCTTACAAAGCAATTTAGAAATAAGTAACCTTACATGAAGATAGAGGCAAGTGACACATTTATTCTCTTCATTCTTGAGCATAATGTTTCTTCTATGATCATCAAGTTGTCTTATTTGATTCTCTGAAAAGTTTAATACCCTTGATGTACTTAGTCTTTCATCATTGGCTTTGAAGGCCTTGGAAGGTGCTATTAGAATTCGTTCTAGAAACTCTATTAGTTTGCACATGATGTATCACATGCGGCTTCCTTCTTCACAACTGGACAATTTTTCCATTTTCAAAAAAATGACTTTTCTTCAGTCACAACCTTTGTAAGACTGAGTAGATAGCATTCTGCATCTCAGCCACAGTTTTATCTTAGAGACTGAAGCTGTCTGCTCATTTTTGTCTTTCTCCAGCATCTCTCAGCAGTCCATATATGCTTTAAATGGGAATGCCGTTCTATGTGATTTACATGAATTACCTAATCTAACCCTTACAATAACCCTGTGAGGTAATAACATTATTTTCTCCATTTTTCTTACATGGAAACTGTAGTACAGAGATTAAACATTTCACATAAGGCTGCCTATCTGTTTAGTGGGTCTCTGGGATCCTATTCTAAATGGTCTGCTTTCCAGAGTCCACATTCTTTTAAAGAAAAATTGAGATTTTTATTAATTGAACCCAAACCCAAGATATCGGGATTAACCCAACTCTTAAGAAGAATAAGGCAATAAGGAGAAGGAAATGGCAACCCACTCCAGTGTTCTTGCTTGGAGAATCCCAGGGACGGGGGAGCCTGGTGGGCTTCCATCTATGTGGTCACACAGAGTCGGACACGACTGAAGTGACTTAGCAGTAGCAGTAGCAGTAAGAAGAATAAAAAAGACATTCCCTGGTGGCTCAGCTTGTAAAGAATCCACCTGCAGTGCGGGAGACCTGGGTTCGATCCCTGGGTTGGGAAGATCCCCTGGAGAAGGGAATGGCTACCCACTCCAGTATTCTGGCCTGGAGAATTCCATGGGCTGTGTAGTCCATGGGGTCGCAAAGAGTCAGACACGACTGAGTGACTTTCACTAATTCAATCAGGTTACAGGCCATAAAAGACAACAGCGGTAACTACACCAAATATTAATAAGACTAAGAGGCTTTTTGGAAATGGACAATTTTCTGAAATGTTTGCTGAAACTCTTTGTTAAACACAGTGTATATTACTGGTTTTATGAGGGAGTTTAGATAGCCTTGCCAAGTGAAAAAGTCAAAAGGGCTGGATAAGTCCAGCAGGAGCCCTGGCAGATAAGGAGGGCTGAAGATTCAGCAAAGAAGGGCAGCCAGCAGATGATAAAGGCTCCGGATGCTTCCCCAGGTTTTTCATGGCTTTCTTCTCTCAGGCAGCAGAAATCCTCTTGTGTTCCAGAACACTATCCACAAGCTTGATTTTCACATGGTTGAAAATGAGAGGGGAAAAACCAGTCAAATGAGAGTGCCCCTCATGAAGGCTGGCGTTGAGCGAGCAGAGCGAGGACCCCGCAGAGTCTTTGATGAGATGGGCTGTTGGTGAAGCACTTCCCATAAAGTGATAGTGGATTCAGGATGTGGTTCCAGGTGGCCATGTAGGTTTGTCCAGAGAAGATAATGAGCAAGGCAGGCAGGATGTAGAAGGCCCTACAGATGGAATAGATAATGTAAGAGATCAGAGAAGCATTCACCAGGCAAGCTGATATTTCTTCGTGAGCTTTAGCCTGCTGCCACAAGAGAGATGGGATGGAGATGTGGATGAAAATGGCCCAGATGATGGCAAGCGTGGCAGCCGCATGGCCCACTGTCTGGTGTTTACTCCAGGGTATCAGTGATGGCCCAGTACCAGGATGGAGGCTTTGCAGCATGTGATGTCAGTAGATGACCAGATGTCACACAGGAGTTGGCCAAAGCCCCAGGTGTGGGTGGTTGTATATGTGATGCTGATGAACATGACCAAAATAGAAACTAAGAAGTCAGTCATGGCCAGGGAGCCAATGAAATAGTTGGCAGGGATGTAGAACTTCCTGGTCTTGGAGATGGTAGTAAGTACAAAGGCATTGGTAAAGAAGACGGCCAGAGAAATCTTGAGTGCTTGAAGAGCCCCTCTTTCCTAAGTTCCTGGAGTTTCTGTGGCATTTGGGGATCTCTTGGGAGTCGCCTGCAGAAAGCCTCCACTGACTGGTTTGAGAGGACATTCTAGGTGACTCTTTCCACAGACTTTTATACATAAAACTTATTATCTCATAGTTGTCCTGCTCACAGAATAAAGTCATCCTTCTGTTTCACACTGGAGGGAGTCAGCCATCAGAACAGACCGAGTGAAAAGACCTCGAAACTCGACTGTTTAAGGAACACTGAGGTGATTACCAACCAGATTCTGCATTCTTAATTGCTGTATCTGTGGATTATCTAGAGTTGAGGTTTCATAATGTGGATATCATCAAATATCACAGGGTTAAGAAGATTAAGAAATAATTTAGCTTAAGTGTTTTATGACCCATCTTATAGGTTGTTGTGGGAATAAATAAGATTTGCGTGTAGCACTTAGCATAGGTCCTACCTCATGACATTGTGAAGGGTAGCTCTGAATGTTATTGTTATAGTGGTATATTTTAGAAATCATTACAGCCTCTCATTTTAGAATTCAAGGCTTGGAGAAGTTAAGTCGTACCTCATGGATCCAGAAGTAGTTGGTCCCTGAGAGAAGAATGAATGCAGGCCTTCCCCACTCATTGCTCTTGTCTATTGCCAGACTAATTTTAAAAGAGAAAACAAGAACGCCAGTCTCATTTTTTGAAATTATAATATCTGTACACATGCTTTAAAATATACCAAAACCTGGTTCAAGGCTAAATGGAGAACTGAAAAGCACTTGTGAATCTAATCAATTTCAGTTATTATTATTCATTCTCTGTTTAACGATGAGTTTTTCCTCTTCATTTTTTCTTAAATCATAGCTCTTTATCCTTGTGACAGGTTCCAGTGGGCAAGAATTTAACCTGATTGTAACCTTGAGAAATTGGATTATATAGTAGCCTGAAAATCTTGCTTGTTACTTACTTGAGTCTAGGTTTAAAATGCCAAGAAGAAATTAAAACTGGAGTCTTCTGAGTCTGCTTAATTCAATACATTTAGACACAAAAATCCAGTATTTCAGGGCAATGTTGATATTTCAAGAGAGTCAGTTTTTTAAAAGTTAATAAAAGAAGTGCCCTTCTGAGCCAGTGATGGATTAGAATCATGTAAGAATAGCGTGCTAAAGGTTTGTGGTGGCTGATGTTAAGCAGGCATGTAGCATTTACTTTCTTTCAGTGAAACCAGCTGAGGTAAAAAGAAAAAAGGATCTCATACTTTGATGAGACATTAAAAAATGGTTGCGCATGCTCACAGCTGCGTCTCAGTGGTTTTATGTAAATTAAGCTGTGGCAAAGCGTCTGTTTTCTGATGTTTCTATGATCAAAGGATACACAAAATAGCTCTACAGTAAACACAAACAGCTTAACAACATATAAAGTATTCACACAGTATAAAGCTTTTTTTGCGGGTGAGGGGAGGGAGTGATCATGTGGATATGTATTCCTTCCTATTTAAAGAATTTTTATGAACAGCATTGTAATATGGGTATTATAATCTTCGGTTTTATTACACTAGCTACCCCTGTTTAAAAATCATTAATTAGAGAGGACTGCTCTTAAATGACCAGGGCAGTGTTTTCTAATCCTTTTAATACTGAATGCTCTCTTTTAAATTTTCTCCCACCCAATCCCATTTTTTGAAAAAGTTGTTCAGCCACATAGTCTGTGTATCTTAGGAAGTTATTTGTTTTCTCTTTTCTAGTTAAATAATATGTGTGTGTATCACTGTTGTATGAACTTCTGAACAGAAAGAGATAACCACACATGAGTGTTATCACACCCAGTTGATATAATTTCAACTGAAAGCAGAGAAACGTGACAGTTTATCTGTCCTAAATAGTCTTAAAGGTAAATGTTTCATTTCTCTTCAATTTTTAAAAATATTCATGAATTAAAGGCCCTGATAAAATTTGTTTTTGCATTTTTAGGACCTTAAAATAACATATGATAGGAGAACTATCAAGATAAGTTCTACAGTTCGACTTTAGTGGTCAACAGCAGCATTATCCAATAGAAATATAATTCAAACCACAAATGTAATTTTAAAGTTTTTAGTAGCCATGTTTTTAAAAATGGAAAAAAACAGGGGAAGTTAATTTTATTTATATATTTATCTTTTAAATTTTTATTGGAGTATAGTTGATTTACAAAGTTGTGTTTCAGATGTACAGCAAAGTGAATCAGTTAAACATATACATATATACATACATATATATATATATATACGCTTTTTCAAAAAATTTTCAATTGAAAGATAATTGCTTTATAGTATGTATACACTCTTTTTAAAGACTTTTCCCATATAGTCTGTTACAGACTGTTAAGTAGAGTTCCCCGTTCTACGCAGTAGGTTCTCAGTTCAGTTCAGTTCAGTTTAGTCGCTTAGTCGTGTCCGACTCTCTGCGACCCCATGAACCACAGCACGCCAGGCCTCCCTGTCCATCACCAACTCCCAGAGTTCACTCAAACTCATGTCCATCGAGTCGGTAATGCCATCCAGCCATCTCATTCTCTGTCGTCCCTGTCTCCTCCTACCCCCAATCCCTCCTAGCATCAGACTCTTTTCCAGTGAGTCAACTCGTCGCATGAGGTGGCCAAAGTATTGCAGTTTCAGCTTTAGCATCAGTCCTTCCAATGAACACCCGGGATTGATCTCCCCCAGAATGGACTGGTTGGATCTCCTTGCAGTCCAAGGGACTCTCAAGAGTCTTCTCCAACACCACAGTTCAAAAGCATCAATTCTTCGGCAATCAGCCTTCTTCACAGTCCAACTCTCACATCCATACATGACCACGGGAAAAACCATAGCCTTGACTAGACGGACCTTGGTTGGCAAAGTAATGTCTCTGCTTTTTAATATACTATCTAGGTTGGTCATAACTTTCTTTACAAGGAGTAAGCGTCTTTTAATTTCATGGCTGCAATCAGCATCCACAGTGATTTTGGAGCCCAAAAAATAAAGTCTGACACTGTTTCCACTGTTTCCCCATCTATTTCCCAAGAAGTGATGGGACCAGATGCCATGATCTTCGTTTTCTGAATGTTGAGCTTCAAGCCAACCTTTTCACTCTCGTCTTTCACTTTCATCAAGAGGCTTTTTAGTTCCTCTTCACTTTCTGCCATAAGGGTGGTGTCATCTGCATATCTGAGGTTATTGATATTTCTTCAAGCAATCTTGATTCCAGCTTGTGCTTCTTCCAGCCCAGTATTCCTCATGATGTACTCTGCATATAGGTTAAATAAGCAGGGTGACAATATACAGCCCTGACGTACTCCTTTTCCTATTTGGAACCAGTATGTTGTTCCATGTCCAGTTCTAACTGTTGCTTCCTGACCTGCATACAGGTTCCTCAAGAGGCAGGTCAGGTGGTCTGGTATTCCCATCTCTTTCAGAATTTTCCTCAGTTTATTGTGATCCACACGGTCAAAGGCTTTGGCATAGTCAGTGAAGCAGAAATAGATGTTTTTCTGGAACTCTCTTGCTTTCTCCATGATCCAGCGGATGTTGGCAATTTGATCTGTAGAGTTTTGTCAAGAGAACACATTGGTCATAGCAAACGCCCTCTTCCAACAACACAAGAGAAGACTCTACACATGGACATCACCAGATAGTCAACACCGAAATCAGATTGATTATATTCTTTGCAGCCAAAGATAGAGAAGCTCTATACAGTTAGCAAAAACAAGACCAGGAGCTGACTGTGGCTCAGATCATGAACTCCATATTGCCAAATTCAGACTTAAATTGAAGAAAGTAGGGAAAACCATTAGACCATTCAGATATGACCTAAATCAAATCCCTTATGATTATACAGTGGAAGTAAGAAATAGATTTAAGGGACTAGATCTGATAGACAGAGTGCCTGATGAACTCTGGAAGGAGGTTCGTGACATTGTACAGGAGACAGGGACCAAGACCATTCCCATGGAAAAGAAATGCAAAAAAGCAAAATGGCTGTCTGAGGAGGCCTTACGAATAGCTGTGAAAAGAAGAGAAGCGAAAAGCAAAGGAGGAAAGGAAAGATATAAGCATCTGAATGCAGAGTTCCAAAGAATAACAAGGAGAGATAAGAAAGCCTTCCTCAGCCATCAATGCAAAGAAATAGAGGAAAACAAAAGAATAGGAAAAACAAGAGATCTTTTCAAGAAAATTAGAGATATCAAGGGAACATTTCATGCAAAGATGGGCTCGATAAAGGACAGAAATGGTATGGACCTAACAGAAGCAGAAGATATTAAGAAGAGGTGGCAGAAATACACAGAAGAACTGTACAAAAAAGATCTTCACGACCAAGATAATCACGAGGGCGTGATCACTCACCTGGAACCAGATATCTTGGAATGTGAAGTCAAGTGGGCCTTAGAAAGCATCACTACGAACAAAGCTAGTGGAGGTGATGGAATTCCAGTTGAGCTATTTCAAATCCTGAAAGATGATGCTTTGAAAGTGCTGCACTCAATATGCCAGCAAATTTGGAAAACTCAGCAATGGCCACAGGACTGGAAAAGGTCAGTCTTCATTCCAATCCCAAAGAAAGGGAATGTCAAAGAATGCAGTAGGTTCTAATTGTTGTCTATTTCATGTATGCTGGCATGTGTATATCAATCTCTGTCTCCCAGTTTATCCCTCCCCCTCTTATCCCCTGGTAACCATAAGTTTGTTTTCTACATCAGTGACTCTATTTCTGCTTTGTAAATAAGTTCATTTTTACACTTATTCCGCATATAATCAATATCATACAATATTTGTTTTACTGTGTCTGACTTCACTTAGTATGACAATCTCTAGGTCCATGTTGCTGCAGGTCGCACGATTTTGTTCTTTTTTATGACTAAGTAATATTCCATTGGCTGTATGTACCACATTTTCTTTATCTATTCCTTTGGTGATAGACATTTAAGTTGCTCCCATGTACTGGCTATTATAAACAGCACTGCATCGAACATTGGGGTGCTTGTATATTTTCAAATTATGGTTTTTTTCTGGGGATAAGCCTAAGAGTGGCATTGCTGGTTCTATTTTTAGTTTTTAAAGGTTCCTCCATACTGTTTTGCATGTGGTTTTACCAGTTTACATTCCCACCAAGAGTGTAGGAGGGTTCCTTTTTCTCCATGCCTCCTCCAGCATTTGTTATTTGTAAATTTTTTGATGGTGGCCATTCTGATGTGCTGCAGTCCATGGGGTTGCAAAAGTCTGTGGGGTTGCAAAGATTAGGACATGACTTAGGGGTTGAACAACAACTTTCTGACCAGTGTGAGGTGATACTTCATTGTAGTTTTGATTTGCATTTCTCTAATAATTAGTGTTGTGAGCATCTCTTCATGTGCTTTTTGGCCATCTATAATGTCTTCTATGGAGAAATGTCTGTTTCAGTCTTCTGCTCGTTTTTTGGATTGACTTGTTTGTTTTTTTGATATTGAGCTGCATGAGCTGTTTGTATATTTTGGAGATTAATCCCTTATCAGTTGGAAGTTATTTTTAAAAATATAGTTAACTCAGTATATTGAAAATTCTGTCAACATGAAGTCAATATAAAACTTGAGAATCAAGCAAAAAGGGATTCCATTTAAGCATACTAGGAACTCTGGCAATTCAGTAAGAAAAACCCACATAATCAATGGAAAGAATAGAGAAGAGACCTAAGCAGTACAGAGCAGGATATACAAATGACCGATGATCATGTGAAAATATACTTAACTTCATTAGTAATTTTGACAACACGAAACCACAGTGCAAAGGAGAGCTGGGCACAGCGTCAGAAAGAATAACAGCAGACTAGAATGCAATCTGCGCCTCTGTAAGTTTCTGTCACACTTACAGAACAGGTGTTGTGGTCACCTCTGACCACAGGAAACCTTTAAGGATAAGGCCTGAGGCTACATTTACTCTTTCCAAATGTCATGCCACTTTACCTTTGGTGAAATTTAACCAGGAGCCATACAAGGAAGGAGATTCTGGGAAATACAGTTCCCAGTACAAACAGCTTGACAATGGAACAATCCAACACGAGATACTACACTAACTTACTCTACCTGCCCAAATGAAAGAAGCCTGTTAATATCAAATGTTGGTGAAGCTGTGGCACACAGCTGGTACTGTGTGAGAATGTAAATTGGTTCACCGCTGGTAGGAGTATAAATTCGTAGAACTTCATTGGAAAACTGGCTTTTTTTTTTTTTTTACTGAAGTTAAATATGCATAACCTAATACCCAGCAAAACAAAAAACAACAAACGTATTAAAACATTAGTAGAAGCACTGTTTAATAATAGCTAAATTATGGAAACAGCACAGATGATCCAATGAGAAAATGAATAACTGTGATATAGTCATCATGGAATCTTAGGACTCCATGAAAGTGAACTGCAGATCTACGTGATTTAGCTGGATGCTCATACAGACACAAAGGAATATATTGCATGATTACATTCATATCAAGTTCAAAACTAGACAAAATTTATGGTGTTAGAAATCAGGCTTTTAGTTTATACCTTTGGCAACATGTTTTGGAGAGTATAGAGGGAGACTTCTAGGGTGCTGGCTAGATTTTATTAACAGCGTCATGGTAACATGGGCCTACTTTATGATAAGTCCATTCACTCATGCACTTATGATTTGTGTGCTTTCTGTGTGTATTCATGATATACTTCAATGAAAAAAGGTTAAAGAATAACTTGTAAACTTTAAAACATTATTGACATATTTTACATTCTTTTACTTGTACTAAGTCTTTGGTTTCCAGCGTGTGTTTTATACTTACAGCACATCTCAAATAAGACTAGCCACATTTCAAGCGCTTAGCAGCCACATGTGGAATAGTGGCTACCTTATGAGACATTAAGGGTCTAGAACCCCACCATTTCAGAGCTTCTCTGGGTTTAGATTTTTCTTTCAGTTCTTTCCTTGGAATGTCATCTGGAAAGAATAGGGGTTTATTCTTCCTGAAGACCTCATACTAATTTTACTGCTACCTCTCTTTTTATGGAATATTTTCTATTTAAAACAGATGGTTGGTTTTATGTGCAGGTTCACAAAATGCTCAGTAAACCATCATTTTGGACATTTGTTCTTACTGCTTTCTTGGCTGCTCTTCACATGACCACCCTTTTTTAAAAGCAAGCGTTTTATTGATGTCTGATATACATATGAAAAGGGCATGTATTGTAGGACTTCCCTGGTGGCTGAGATGGTAAAGCTTCTGTCTACAATGCAGGAGATCCGGGTTTGAGCCCTGGGTTGGAAAGATCCCTTGGAGAAGGAAACGGCAACCCACTCCAGTACTCTTGCCTGGAAAATCCCATGGACAGAGGAGCCTGGTAGGCTACAGTCTATGGGGTCGCAAAGAGTCGGACATGACTGAGTGACTTCACTTCATTGCTCAGTGCATTTTTGCAGAGTGAACACACCCATTGTTTGTGTTCAAGAAACAGAACATCACCCATACCCCAGAAGTTTCTGCCTATGCCACCTCCTGATCACTGCCCCCAAAGCAGAACCCAAATTATAACACCATTGGTTAGTTTTACATGTCTTTGAACTTTATATAAATGGAATAATAAGTATATCCTTTTGTGTGGCTTATTTTGCTTCAAATTATGTTTGAGAGATTCACTTATACTGTGGACTGTATCTGAAGTTCTTTCTTTCTCATTGCTGTGTAGTATTCCATTGTATGTTGGTCATTCAGTCGTGTCTAACTCTTTGCGACCCCATGGCCTGTAGTCTGCCAGGCTTCTCTGTCCATGGAATTTCCCAGGCAAGAATACTAGAGTGAGTTGCCATTTCCTTCTCCAGGGTATATTCCCGACCCAGGGATTGAACCTGAGTCTCCCACATTGCAGGCAGATTCTGTATCATCTGAGCCACCAGGGAAGCTCTTTCCATTATATGAATATACCACAATTTATTTGTCCATTTCACTGTTAATGGACATTTAGGTAGTTTTTCATTTTTGGATAATTAGTTATGAACACTTTTATGCATGTCTTTTGGTGACCATTATGTTCACAGTTTTTAACATATAACAGAGTGGAAACACTGTGCCACAGTATAGGCATACATCAGTTTAAGTAGATAACTACCAGTTCTCCAAAATGGCATACCACTTGCACTCAGCTGAAGCTATGGGTTTTAGTTGTTGTATGTCCTCAACATTTGATACTTGGGTTTTTAACTTTTTGTAGGCAAGGGGGTTGTTGTAGTCATAAGGACCTTTTTCTGTTCTAATCAGATCTTAAGCATAAATGCATGGTATTTCATTGTGATTCTAATTTGCATTTCCCTGATGATAATTAAAATTTAATACTTTTCCTTGTGTTTGTCTTTGAATATCTTCTTTTATGAAGTGCCTTTTAAGTCTCTTGCTCATTTCTCTGTTGTATTTTCTTATTTTTTCTTATTGATTTGCAGGAGTTCTTTATATAGTCTAGATAAAAGTCCTTTGTTATGTATGTATATTATAGCTGCTATCTCTTGCTCTATAGGTGGCCTTTTTACTCTCTTAATTATGTCTTCTGATAAGTTATTAATTTTAATGTAGTCCAGTTTAACAAAAAGTTTTCATTTATGTTTAGTGCTTCTTTGTGTCCTGCTAAAAAAATCTTTCCCTGCATCTAAGGTTTTAAGTATATTCTGCTGTCTTCTTCCAAATATGTTATTGTTTTATCTTTCATATTAGCTCTACAGTCCATCTGGAATTACTTCTTGTGCATGGTGTGAGACAGAGGGTTAAGATTTCTTATTTTCTATATGGATGTCCAATTAACATTGCAGCACTGTGTCATCTCCATTATAAATTAGTGACTTTCATTTGTGAGTCTGTTCTGGGCTGTCTGTTCTATTCCATTACTATACAGCATTTTTTAAAAAAGAAATGTGGTATTTGTGTGGGAAGTTTTAATTGAGGAAATTCTAGAGTTAAGAGGAATTACTTTGTTCAAAATAACTTAGGAAGCAGTATTAGACGTTTGTCCTTTAACTAGAAGAAGAATATCAGTAATAGAGCCAAGCTTAGGTATCACAATCTCTTAATTTCAAACATATAAAGGGTTATCTCTAAAATGTTTTGATGGTACATTCTTATGAATAAGTGTTGTTTGAAAGTATATGTAATTATATATATACACATATATAGAGGTAGATTCTATTCAGTTCAGTTCAGTTCAGTCACTCAGTCGTGTCCGACTCTTTGCGACCCCATGAATCACAGCATGCCAGGCCTCCCTGTCCATCGCCAACTCCCGGAGTTCACTGAAACTCATGTCCATCGAGTCGGTGATGCCATCCAGCCATCTCATTCTCTGTCATCCCCTTCTCCTCCCACCCCCAATCCTTCTCAGCATCAGAGTCTTTTCCAGTGAGTCAACTTGTCGCATGAGGTGGCCAAAGTATTGGAGTTTCAGCTTTAGCATCAGTCCTTCCAATGAACACCCAGGATTGATTTCCTTTAGAATGGACTGGTTGGATCTCCTTGCAGTCCAAGGGGCTCTCAAGAGTCTTCTCCAGCACCACAGTTCAAAAGCATCAATTACA
Organism: Moschus berezovskii; assembly: GCF_049115385.1. Taxonomy (NCBI): domain Eukaryota; kingdom Metazoa; phylum Chordata; class Mammalia; order Artiodactyla; family Moschidae; genus Moschus; species Moschus berezovskii. The sequence continues at coordinate 27,861,681 of NC_142480.1, read as the reverse complement.
TGGTGTTCAGCTTTCTGGAAAAACTATACCTTTGACTGGATGGACCTTTGTTGGCAAAGTAATGTCTCTGCTTTTTAATATACTATCTAGGTTGGTCATAACTTTCCTTCCAAGGAGTAAGCGTCTTTTAATTTCATGGCTGCAATCAGCATCTGCAGTGAGTTTGGAGCCCAAAAAAATAAAGTCTGACACTGTTTCCACTGTTTCCCCATCTATTTCCCATGAAGTGACGGGACCAGATGCCATGATCTTTGTTTTCTGAATGTTGAGCTTCAAGCCAACCTTTTCACTCTCCTCTTTCACTTTCATCGAAAGGCCTTTGAGTTGCTGTTCACTTTCTGCCATAAGGGTGGTGTCATCTGCATATCTGAGGTTATTGATATTTCTCCCGGCAATCTTGATTCCAGCTTGTGCTTCTTCCAGCCCAGCGTTCCTCATGATGTACTCTGCATAGAAGTTAAATAAGCAGGGTGACAGTATACAACCCTGACATACTCCTTTTCCTATTTGGAACCAGTCTGTTGTTCCATGTCCAGTTCTAACTGTTGCTTCCTGACCTGCATACAGGTTCCTCAAGAGGCAGGTCAGGTGGTCTGGGATTCCCATCTCTTTCAGAATTTTCCACAGTTTATTGTGATCCACACAGTCAAAGGCTTTGGCATAGTCAATGAAGCAGAAATAGATGTTTTTCTGGAACTCTCTTGCTTTCTCCATGATCCAGCGGATGTTGGCAATTTGATCTCTGGTGCCTCTGTCTTTTCTAAAACTTGCTTGAACATCTGGGAGTTCATGGTTCACATATTGCTGAAGCCTGGCTTGGAGAATTTTGAGCCTGGCTTGGAGATTCTATTATGTATACTATATAGAGATATATAAATATATATTATATGTACCTATATATAGATTCTATAAGGTATACTATGTATAGGCAATATTATAAATTAAATGTATCTATATATAGTACACATTTATTAATATGTTGTTTCCATTGTAACACACAAAAAAGTTGGGATTAAAAAGGAAATCATAAGGAAGAAATAGAAATTCTAGTACTTTCTTCCTACACCTTTCTTTCAGCCAATATGGGCTGGATTATGTGTACTAACAACCCTCAAATTTCAGTGGGTTAAAACAACATGAGTTTATTTTTCTCATGCTGCACGTCCATTACAGTTTGGCTTTAACACTCATCTGCATTGTTCTTACTCTGGCACCCAGACGGATTGAGCAGCCACTTTCTGGAAGCTTGCTTGTCCCAGGGACAGAGGGAAAGATAATGAGGAATTAGCAGTTCAATCCTCTGCCTAGATGTGACACATGTCACTTCAACACACATTTCATTGCCAGAACAAGATACATGTCCTCACCTAATTCAAAGAAGAAAAATGCTAACTTTGTGCCCAGGAGAAAAGTCCTGTGCAGAAAAGAACTGTTCAGGGGAAAAACTACAGTATTTTCAGATCATTCAGTCGCTTAATTGTGTCTGACTCTTTGCGACTCCATGAATCACAGCACGCCAGGCCTCCCTGTCCATCACCAACTCCCAGAGTTTACTCAAACTCACGTCCATTGAGTTGGTGATGCCACCAACCATCTCATCCTCTGTCATGCCCTTTTCCTCCCGCCGTCAATTTTTCCCAGCATCAGGGTCTTTTCAGGTAAGTTAGTTCTTTGCATCAGGTAGCCAAAGTATTGGAGTTTCAGCTTCAGCATTAGTCCTTCCAATGAAGACCAAGGACTGATCTCCTTTAGGATGGACTGGTTGGATCTCCTTGCAGTCCAAGGGACTCTCAAGAGTCTTTTTAGAAAGATGATAACGATAACCCTGTATATGAGACAGCAAAAGAGACACAGATGTATAGAACAGTCTTTTGGACTCTGTGGGAGAGGGTGAGGGTGGGATGATTTGGGAGAATGGCATTGAAACATGTATATTATCATATGTGAAATGAATTGCCAGTCCAGGTTCAATGCATGAGACAGGATGCTCGGGGCTGGTGCACTGGGATGACCCAGAGGGATGAAATGGGGAAGGAGGTGGGAGTGGGGTTCAGGGTGGGGAACACATGTACACCCGTGACAGATTCATGTCAATGTATGGCAAGACCAATACAATGTTGTAATTAGCCTCCAATTAAAATAAATAAATTTATATATTTTTTAAAAAGAGTCTTCTCCAACACCACATTTCAAAAGCATCAATTTTTCAGCACTCAGATTTCTTTATAGTCCACCTCTCACATCCATACATGACTATTGGAAAAACCATGGCTTTGACTAGAAAGGCCTTTGTTGGCAAAGTAACGTCTCTGCTTTTTAATATGCTGTCTAGGTTGATCATAAGTTTTCTTCCAAGGAGCAAGCTTCTTTTAATTTCATGGCTGCAGTCACCTTCTGCAGTGATTTTGGAGCCCCCAAAATAAAGTCTGTCACTGTTTCCATTGTTTCCCCATCAATTTGCCATGAAGTGATGGGACCGGATGCCATGATCTTAGTTTTCTGAATGTTGAGCTTTAAGCCAACTTTTTCACTCTCCTCTTTTACTGTCATCAAGAGGCTCTTTAGTTCTTCTTCAATTTCTGCCATAAGGGTGGTGTCATCTGCATATCTGAAGTTATTGATATTTCTTTTGGCAGTCTTGATTCCAGCTTGTGCTCCATCCAGCCCAGCATTCCTCATGATGTACTCTGCATATAAGTTAAATAAGCAGGGTGACAATAAACAGCCTTAACGTACTCCTTTCCTAATTTGGAACCAGTCTTTTGTTCCATGTTCAGTTCTGTTACTTCTTGACCTGCATACAGATTTCTCAGGAGGCAGGTCAGGTGGTCTGATATTCCCATCACTTTCAGAATTTTCCACAGTTTGTGGTGATATATACAGTCAAAGGCTTTGACATAGTCAGTAAAGCAGAAGTAGATGTTTTTCTGGAACTCTCTTGCTTTTTCATTGATCCAACGGGTGTTGGCAATTTGATCTCTGCGTCTTCTGCCTTTTCTAAATCCAGCTTGAACATCTGCAAGTTCTCAGTTCACCTACTGATGAAGCCCAGCTTGGAGAATTTTGAGCATTACTTTGCTAGCGTGTGAGATGAGTGCAACTGTGTGGCAGTTTGAACATTCTTTGGCATTGCCTTCCTTTGGGATTGGAGTGAAAACTGACCTTTTCCAGTCCTGTGACCACTGCTGAGTTTTCCAGATTTGCTGGCATATTGAGTGCAGCACTTTCACAGCATCATCTTCCAGGATTTGAAATAGCTCAACTGAAAGTCCATCACCTCCACCAGCTTTATTCGTAGTGATGCTTCCTAAGTCCCACTTGACTTCACATTCCAGGATGTCTGGCTCTAGGTGAGTGATCACACCATTGTGATTATCTGGGTCTTGAAGATCTTTTTTGTATAGTTCTGTATATTCTTGCCACCTCTTCTTAATATCTTCTGCTTCTGTTAGGTTCATACCATTTCTGTCCTTTATTTTGCTCATCTTTGCATGACAAGTTTCCTTGCTCTCTCCGATTTTCTTGAAGAGATCTGTAGTCTCTCCCATTCTGTTGTTTTCCTCTATTTCTTTGCATTGATCACCGAGGAAGGCATTCTTATCTCTCCATGCTATTCTTTGGCACTCTGCATTCAAATGGGTATACCTTTCTTTTTCTCCTTGGCCTTTTGCTAAAAACTGTCACCTCTGAAACGGCTGATTTCATAGCATACTGGATTTGTGTTTGTCAAAGAAATAAATACACGAAGAAAAATCCTTTCAGTTTTTCTATTCCATGTTATTTTTAAAACCCGTCAGTCTTGAGAAATGAGTCTCCTGCAGTTATAAGCATAGCAGTCTCTCTTGCTTAAACTCTTCAGTGGAGTCTCTGCACTCATACCCCCACGTGCCTAACATGGCCTGCAGACCTGACCTTTCAAGCCTCATCTCACACCACTCACCCCATACCTCAGCCATACTGCCTTTCAGTTCCTTGAAGGAGACATGCTTCTACTTCTTTTTTGAGTGTGTTTCCTCCCTTTTCCTTGTTTTTAACCCGCTTACTCTTTAACTGTGGGATGAATGTATCAAACATTTCCCCACTCTATGACTCCCATAGTAGATAGAGCCCTTTCTTTTTACAGTCTCGTAATACTCTGTACTTTACTTCTGGAGAAACTGTTCTAGTTTTTAAAATCAATTTTTGCACTAATTATTCAATCTGTTTCTCCAGTTAGCATGCAAGCTCCAAGTCTGTTTTGCTCACTGCTGTGTGCTGCTTCTTGTGTTTAGCCTAGTTATTGGCATTATTAAATCCTGAGTCTGATTACAGTTTTATGTCTGTGACATTTATGTAGTCTATACAGGGAATGTCTGAGACATTTATACAGTCCATAGCAAGTGATTTACTAATAAGTTAATCACAGACAAACTGCAAATATACTCTTGCTCCATATCTCTATATCTTGGAAAGCCTAAGAGCTTCCAGAGAAGGAATACACTTCACATTCTCTCTGAATTAGAATATTCCCTTCTTTAAATTTACATGTTGTATTTTTCTTTTTTCTCCTTCTTGAGTGATAATTTTGTTTATATTATTTTTATAAATATATATAATTTTATTTATATAAAATTTTATTTTATAAAAGTATAAAATTTTATTTATATTTATGAAAACCCTACAGTTAGGGGATATATACATTCAACATAAATGGTAGTAAGACAGCTCAAGTAATGAGCGTACTCTGTAGACATAGTGAATAAAATAAGCTGTGTGATATTTAGCTGGGTTTTCCTTAGCTTTCTGAAGTTGGCACCGAATTACCAAAATGTGGTATGATTTAGTTTTTGTGACACTTTCCATCAGCAAAAGGGCATATAATGCATGGAAAATGCTTCCATACTAATTTGTATCCATCACTATTTGTCTTCATTTATATATGTCATAGGAAACTTTGCTCTTTCCTATTTCTTTTCAGAAAGAATAACACATTGGATCACCTTCTTGTTGATATATTTAATTGTGGACTATCAGTGCTATTCTTCAGTTAAAATGCAAATGTTCTAATAGGGATATCTCCCATAATGTAAGTGTATTGGTGGGATTGGTAGGATGATATGGACATTGTTACCTGTAAGCCTCTGATAGTTGTTTTCTCCATTTTTACTCTAGAAGACAACCAGGCTTCCTATAAATAAGGAGTAAGATTAAAAGGATCGTAAATAGAGCCTGTCTGTTTATTCAGCTAATGTTTATGAAATATCTCTTTTGAAGCTGGGGGAACTCAGAAAAATATGAACAGTTTGTATATAGCTTTAAACTTTTGTTTTAAATAAAAACATTTTGATAAGAGCTGAGTTTCAGTCTTTTGCTAACTGTGTCAGTTTTCTCACCTATGGAAAGGATATGCTAACAACCCAACTCATAAATTTCTATAAAGAGATAGTAAGATAATGCATATACAGCCCTTATCGCAGGGCCTGACCTGAAATAGGTACTCAGTATGTGTTGCTGGGAATGATTGAGGGCAGAAGGAGAAGAGGGCGTCAGAGGATGAGATGGCTATATGACATCACTGATGCCATGGACATGAACTTGGGCAAACTTTGGGAGATGATGAGGGACAGGAAGGCCTGGCATGCTTCAGTCCTTGGGGTCACAAAAAGTTGGACACAACTGGGTGATTGAACAACAACATATGTTAGCTGTTATCTACTGTGAGGCTTTGTCCACAGTAAGCCTCTTAGCTGTGTCTTTTCTTTTGTTGCTTCCTGCTTATTTTTTCCATGTTGACCTCAAAGTAAAATTCTAAACCAGATCTGACTGTGTATCACTGCCTCTTCAGTGCCATCTCTGCTGTTTCAAAAATAAAGTCTCACATACATGGATAGCATTTGGCACCTTGCCATCTGACCTTGGCCCTTCTACCAAACTAACTTCTGCCTTGTCACCTTTACTGGACTGCAGCCAAAATAGGCCCTATGAATCAAAATTCACTGCCTTGGCTTGCGCCCTTTTCTCCTGCCTAGAATTCCTGCTATCGGCCTCAACCCCTCTTCTTACACTCAACCTGAAGAAACTCAGAGATCCCTCTTATTCTTCTAAAACAGAATTTCTGAACCCCATGATTTATAATTGTTTCGCGCTTATCTCATTTTTTGAGTTAATGGCATCTGTCTTGCTCTCCCACTAGCTTGAATTGCTTGAGAGCAGAGACCATTACTTATTCATCATAGTATCTCTGAAACCTAGTAGGCACGCATTAGAAGCTTGTTGAAATAATGAATTGAAATTCAGTTTAATTTTGTTTTGATTTCAATGTGTCTTTATTATTCTAGGTTCTGGGCCTTGTCCAAAATATGAGTGTTTTCCAGTGTCCAAAATGTAAACACAAAACTCATATTTTTGGTGCTGATGGTGCAAGGAGACTCGCACGGACCCTTGATCTTGATATTCTAGGTAAGACCACCGGATATTCATTTGCAAAGGAAATAGCATGGTGATGAAGATCATCTCAGAATGATGTAATGCTTTTGGCTCTGTGTTTTGAATTAAGTTAGTATAGCGCACTTCTCTGTGTTAACCTTTCTTTGGCATTTTGTGATACTTCATTAGTGGAACACATTTTGAATAGGGGGCTTGTTCTGCCAGTTATAGAACTCTTGCTATAGATGAAAACTGACCATAACCTGAATTTTCAAAGAAAGTTTTGTGGTTTGAGTACTCTGATTTGAAGTCCACATTTTAAATAATGGTCATCAGTCTGTTTGCTAAGTTGGGAAGACATCTCTTAGTATAAGCAGAAAGTGAAGGTGAAAGTTGCTCAGTGTCCGACTCTGCGACCCCATGGGCTATATACAGCCCATGGAATTCTTCAGGCCAGAATACTAGAGCAGGTAGCTATTCCCTTCTCCAGGGGATTTTCCCAACCCAGGGATTGAACCCAGGTCTCCTGCATTGCAGGTGGATTTTTGCCATCTGAGCCACAAGGGAAGCCCAAGGATACTGGAGTGGGTAGCCTATCCCTTCTCCAGCAGATTTTCCTGACCCAAAATTGAAACAGGGTCTCCTGCATTGTAGACAGATTCTTTACCAACTGAGCAGACATATACAGAAGTACCTATTTCATATGTTATGGCAATCTTTGGAAGTATCAGTTCTTGATGAGTGTGAAGAAATGCCTTCCTGATCAGTGCTGAATGTATAAGTCCTCTGCTCTAGAAAAAACAATATTTACTGTTTTCTGTAATCTTTTTATACCGTCTATGAAGTATGGCACCTGAAACTTACCTTGTCTATACTGTTCATGTTACTGAATTGAAGAATTAATCAGTAGTTGAAGAAGTAAAATCATGTGTTAAAGGAGCAAAACACAGATTTTAGATAAAACATTTTTTAAAAAAAATCCACAAATAACTTAATGGACTTTTTAGGGAAAATGTTTTGATATTCTGCATATGAGTTTCTATTCTGGGTAAAGGCAGATGTTAGCTGCTAAATAATGGAGTCATAGAGTGAATTATCAGTTTTAGGTAATTAACAATTAATATTCCTTAGAGATCAAGGAATTCAAAACATTCTTTATTATAATTAGTTTTCTAAAAGTTGATGTTAAATGTATTATTGTTTTTATGCATTTGTATTATAGCAGCTACCGCAGGACAAGGTGAATACTAATGATATATTTTGATACATTTTTACAATTAAAGATACTAATTTTATTCTGCAAATGTTTCTCATTTAACTAACCTAGGAAGTTCAGTTTCCCAAATCTGCATAATAACAGCAGATTGACATTTCACTTATATAATAAAGTAAATGTGTAATTCTAATGGCATTATTGAATTATACTGACAGTATTATAATTCCCTAATTTATGAATGGGTGGTATGATTTTGTAAGTCACTTATTTAGAGTTTGAAACATGTCTCCTAGAGAAACAATCTACATGTGGAAGTTACATTTTAACCAACATCTCACAAATGTATGCATGTGTGCTCAGTCACCTCAGTGAGTCTGACTCTTTGTGCCCCTATGAACTGTAGCCCACTTGTGGACTGTAGCCTGCCAGGCTCCTCTGTCCATGGGATTCTCCAGGTAAGAATACTGGAGTTGCCATGTTGCCAGTGGCAACTGCAGTATTGGAGCTGCCAATACTGGAGGGTTGCCATGCCCACCTCCAGGGGATCTTCCCGACCCAGGGATCGAACCTGCATCTCATATGTCTCCCGCTTTGGCACGCGGGTTCTTTACTACTCGCACCACCTGGGAAGCCCTGCAAATCAAATGTATCAGTTCAGTTCAGTCGCTCAGTCGTGTCCAACTCTCCGCGACCCCATGAATCACAGCATGCCAGGCTTCCCTGTCCATCACCAACTCCCGGAGTTCACTCAAACTCACGTCCATAGAGTCAGTGATGCCATCCAGCCATCTCATTCTCGGTCGTCCCCTTCTCCTCCCGCCCCCAACCTTTCCCAGCATCAGAGTCTTTTCCAGTGAGTCAACTCGTCGCATGAGATGGCCAAAGTATTGCAGCTTCAGCTTTAGCATCAGTCCTTCCAATGAACACCCAGGATTAATCTCCCCCAGAATGGACTGGTTGGATCTCCTTGCAGTACAAGGGACTCTCAAGAGTCTTCTCCAACACCACAGTTCAAAAGCATCGATTCTTCGGCGATCAGCTTTCTTCACAGTCCAACTCTCACATCCATACATGACCACGGGAAAAACCATAGCCTTGACTAGACGGACCTTTGTTGGCAAAGTAATGTCTCTGCTTTTTAATATACTATCAAGGTTGGTCATAACTTTCCTTCCAAGGAGTAAGCGTCTTTTAATTTCATGGCTGCAGTCAGCATCTGCAGTGATTTTGGAGCCCAAAAAAATAAAGTCTGACACTGTTTCCACTGTTTTTCCATCTGTTTCCCATGAAGTGATCTTCGTTTTCTGAATGTTGAGCTTCAAGCCAACCTTTTCACTCTCCTCTTTCACTTTCATCAAGAGGCTTTTGAGTTCCTCTTCACTTTCTGCCATAAGGGTAGTGTCATCTGCATATCTGAGGTTATTGATATTTCTCCCGGCAATCTTGATTCCAGCTTGTGCTTCTTCCAGCCCAGTGTTCCTCATGATGTACTCTGCATATAAGTTAAATAAGCAAGGTGACAATATACAGCCTTGACGTACTCCTTTTCCTATTTGGGACCAGTCTGTTGTTCCATGTAAAGTTCTGACTGTTGCTTCCTGACCTGCATACAGGTTTCTCAAGAGGCAGGTCAGGTGGTCTGGTATTCCCATCTCTTTTAGAATGTTCCACAGTTTATTGTGATCCACACAGTCAAAGGCTTTGGCATAGTCAATGAAGCAGAAATAGATATTTTTCTGAAACTCTCTTGCTTTCTCCATGATCCAGCGGATGTTGGCAATTTGATCTCTGGTGCCTCTGCCTTTTCTAAAACCTGCTGAACATCTGGGAGTTCACGGTTCACATATTGCTGAAGCCTGGCTTGGAGAATTTTGAGCATGACTTTACTAGCGTGTGAGATGAGTGCAATTGTGCGGTAGTTTGAGCATTCTTTGGCATTGCCTTTCTTTGGGATTGGAATGAATACTGACCTTTTCCAGTCCTGTGGCCACTGCTGAGTTTTCCAAATTTGTTGGCAAATTGAGTGCAGCACTTTCACAGCATCGTCTTTCAAGATTTGAAATAGCTCAACTGGAATTCTATCACCTCCACTAGCTTTGTTCGTAGTGATGCTTTCTAAGGCCCACTTGACTTCACATTCCAAGATGTCTGGCTCTAGGTCAGTGATCACATTATCGTGACTATCCTGGTCGTGAAGATCTTTTTTGTATAGTTACCCTAAAAATATATCAGAAACACTGATTACTGATCACAGAAACTCGGCTAGTGCTATAGACTGTTGTATCTCAAACTCTTACAGGAAAAATAATTTAGATTTCTAACGTAGAGCACATCTGCTCCCTTTCATGTGATCGTGGGGCCCAGAGGGCTCTCCCATGAACTGAAACAGGGGCTCTGATGATGAAGAGGTTGGAATTGGGAACAAGGAACTGAAATCAGGGAAAGAGCTCTCACCGCTGTGACCTCCTGGCTGCGTGAATCCCCCAGGACTCTTATTTGTCCTTTACTGACTCTCTTGCTGCCCCTTACTTTCCTCTAGGGGGCTGTGTTTCAAATGATTATTTGGTAAAATGGATCTTCAGAATTTTATCCATATTCAGCTTGTGGTGATTGTTGTTAGTTATTCAGTCATGTCTGACTCTTTGTGACCCTATGAACTATAGCATTCCAGGCTCCTCTCTCTGTCCATGGGATTTCCCAGGCAAGAATACTAGAGTGGATAGCTTCTGTCCATGGGATTTCCCAGGCAAGAATACTAGAGTGGATAGCTATTTCATTCTTCAGGGGATCTTTCCAACCAAGGGATCGAACCTACTTGGGAGGTGGATTCTTTTTCTTTTTTTAAATTATTTAATTGCAGGATAATTACTTTACAATATTGTGATGGGTTTTGCCATACATCAACATGAATCGGCTACAGATATACATATGTCCCGCCAATCCTGAACCCCCCTCCCAACCTTCCTCCCTACCCTATCCCTCTGGGCAGGTGGATTCTTTACCACTGAGCCACCTGGAAAGCCCATATTCCGCTATAGGGACAGTTTATACGTAGTAATTAAGGTCTCAGATCATGTCACAGAAACCTCTTTAACTTATGTCTTTGAAATGTGCTTCCTTCAGCCCTAGGCCTTCAAAAATACTTTTCAAGGCCAGACTGAACCTCAGCAACTCTCATTACCTTTACCCCAGTTTAATTTTCTCTGTGCACAGCTGTTAGTCCACTACTGCTCTCGCTGTGCCATCTACTTTCTAACAAGGTTTTCCTCTGTCTTATTCTCCTCTTCTGCGGATTGTGAGTCTCTGGAGGGCAGAAATGACGTCACTAGCTGACTCATTGGAAAAGACCCTGTTGCTGGGAAAGACTGGGGACAGGAGGAAAAGGGGATGACAGAATGAGATGGTTGGATGGCATCACCGACTCAATGGACTTGCGTTTGAACAAACTCTGGGAGATAGTGAAGGATAGGGAAAACTGGCGTGCTGCAGTTCATGGGGTCGCCAAGAGTCAGACACGACAAGCACTGAACAACAACGTGAACAAGGTGGCTGTATAATGGAGACGATTTTACTTTTTTGTTCTGTTACTGTGGCGGAAATGAAAGCATTCAGGATTCTTTAATATATACTGGCAGATCATAAATCAAGAGAAAAAACTTTTTGGGTTTCTAAATATTTTCTGTAACATATCTTCCCCTGCTTCCCACATGACAGCTTCCTGTAGTCTCACGTTGATCTGTAGAGTAGACATCAAATTTACTGAAAAACTCGCCTTTACGTGGTTACTGAAATATTCATACATTTTTGTCTGTTGAACATTTAGGAAAGAGAGTTGGCTAAGATCTCAAAATATACTGATAAGAGGCATATGACATATCTGTTACTCCATACTTCATAATATAAATTGTGATAGGTTTGTATTTGTAACACATTCTTCTTCTGCATTATTACACTGAATGGCATGGTACTGAATGAATATTTTATGTAAAACACACATACACACATGTTTCAATAATCTTTGCATGGACTTAAAGTGGTTCTAAGAATGCTGAGCCGCATGAAAGTCAACTCTTCTTCTCTGTTTACTGCATTTTAAATCTCAGCTTTATTTGTGATGGTGTGGTAGAAAGAATCAATTGGATGATGGATCAGAGCATTTTTCCTCTGAATTCTACTACCTCATGTATCCTCAGGAAAGACACACGTATACAAGTCTGTATATTGGAGGTTCTTATTATTTCCTGAGAGCTCATCAAGTTCACAAGTTATGTATAGTGCTATATAGATTGATATGTAATAAAAGAAAAATAATTCTATCTGATAAAGAGGCAGATAGTTGAACTAACAAGTCTGCCCTGCTTTTCAACAGTTCTCTTTGCTCACCCATCTGCCACTGTCAAGAAGATTATTCTGTTGTGCTTTTTAAAAACTTCTTTGCCTCATCATCTTTCCTTTTCAGTTTCCTGTTATTATGTGGCAAGATATGTCTATATCATATTATTATGTCTATATCAGGGAGAAAAATTTACAAATATCTTCCAGGTCATTTTTACTGGAAGACCTCCAGCAAAGAATAAATCAGAGATCTTATTCCTTGATTGACTGCCACACTGCTTTCAAATGTAATCATGGTATTACCCTCAAATGGAATATTTTGTCCCTAAGTTTCATTTGAAATTTGTTTTTCAGAAATTTAGCAATTTGAGGATAGTCATAACTCAGGTTGATTTGAATCAATCTGTTTCTACAGTTCAAAGAGTAAAATTTCAAATGCCTGTATAAGCTTTTGTGGTACTAATAGATATCTGGTGGACTCTTTTAGGAGACATCCCCTTACATCTTAACATAAGGGAAGCCTCAGATACAGGCCAACCGATTGTGATTTCACAGCCTGAAAGTGATGAGGTAAGTTATATTTATAAATATGTATTTTAATTTTTTTTCACAAGATATATACTTTTTGATATATAGAAAGAAGGTTGGGGAGATCAAGTTTGTCTATTTGGAATGCATGTATTAACCAAAGATTAGTTAACTTATTCAAAGCTTCTTTAAGTTACTATAAGGTAGACATACCAGTGCCGATTCTGAATTATCAACCGAACAGGCCCAACTACAAAGAATCATCACTCAACCATGTTCTCATGATGAACACGAACATTGGAAATTTGTAGAGTTCTTTTCTTGCTAGCTAGCAATATCTAACTGCCTGAAGTTATTTTATTTCAGTGTTGGAAGTTCAGCTGGTTGTTGAGAGAAGGAACCCAAATACAAGAAAAAATCGAGTTGAATATAGGGAAACTGTAAACCTTTAGAGATGGAATTTTCACTGCGTTTATTTTAATAAATATGATTGAGGAGGTGAGGTGGGAAAATTAATAGTTTCATTATCTAATATAATTTGGGGTACAGATAGGTTTTTCAAAGACTGCTGAAGCTTACTGCCTTTAAGTGTACGCTCTTTTGTTGTTCAGTCACTGAGTTGTGACCAACTCTTTGTGAACCCTTGGACTGCAGCACACCAGGCTTCCCTGTCCTTCACTATCTCTCAGAGTTTGCTCAAATTCATGTCACTGAGTCAGTGATGCTATCTGACCATCGCATACTCTGCCACTCTCTTCTCCTTTGGCCTTCAGTCTTTCCTAGCATCAGAGTCTTTTCCAGTGAGTTGGCTCTTTGCATCAGGCGGCCAAAGTATGAGTTTCAGCATCAGTCCTTCCAGAGAATAATCAAGGTTGATTTCCTTCAGGATTGACCGGTTTGATCTCCCTGCAGTTCAGGGGGCTCGCAAGAGTCTTCTCCAACACCACTGAAGTTCAAAAGCATTAATTCTTTGGTGTTCTAGGTCCAACTCTCACATCCACACATGATTACTGGAAAACCCATAGCTTTGACTATATGGATCTTTGTCAGCAAAGTGGTGTCTCTGCTTTTTAATATGCTGTCTAGGTTTGTCATGGCTCTTTTATTTTACCCTTTTTAAAATAGAAATAAAAATCATATGTGTATGATTTTATTATATATATAATCATATATAATAAAGTCATATATATCTTTTCTTTCCTAATAGCAGTTGCTGTTTATGTTAGAAAGTGAGCCATCATCTGGTGCATCAGTTTTAATGTAATTCTTATGCTCCTTTGCCAAACATTCTCAATCAGTCCTCTTAGCTTTTCTCTTTTTTTCCCATACCAAATAAGCTTGGCTTTATAGTACCGTTATTTTGTCCACCCATAACTATTCCCCCTTTCATTCTAGTTTGCTTCCTCTAATCCTATATGAACTGAAAGACAAAGGAGCCAGGTTTGTTAGAACTGTGACTATAATAAGAGCAAAGCTGACAACCAGGAGTCTGAGATTGGTCAAGTAGATTCATTTTGAACTATCTCTTTCAGGACCCAGAGCTCCTTTCTCTTTCTTAAGGGTCAACAGTTATGGTACAGGTGATTGAGTTGCTGGGATATGATGTCTGAGTAAACGTACTCCTGTATATATCCTTGTTTTTCCTTTCTCTGCCTTTAATGTAGTAATAAATGTTAAATTTCCTTTTCAGTCTTTTCTTTGAAATCTTTCAGATAATCAAAAAACATAACCTTTTATTGCTTTCACAACTGAAGCATGGCAGTCTCATCTACCATAAGTGTACTTTATGCAGTGAATGAAAAGTTGTGTGAACATTGAGGGTTTTTAAAATCACATACTTGAAAATGCCTCCTGAGAGCAGCCTATTTAAAGATATTTAGTGGTGAATCCTTTTCAATAAGAATAATTGTCTAGTACTTTATTTCAATTATGAATCTAGGTTTTAAAATATTTTCCCTCCTGTCCATTATTTTTTCTTTGAGATTTTCCAAAAGCAAAAACTTCAGCAAGTTAAAGGAATGTAACATAACAGAGAATATATATCAGTCATCAAAAAGCAATATGATTTAAAACTCTAAACAACAGTGTTTGTAGAGTTTTTTGGTTACATGTTTTTTAAATCTCATTTACACTTACGTAAAATTAGATCTATAATTTTACTGTTGCTGGCTGACATTTATGGTAATGTGAGCAAGCTACCCCTTTGTGGTTTAGGCTATACTTAATCTGGTGAAGTCTCTGCTAAAATTAGTGAGAATTTCATGTACCACATTGTCAACCTTACAAACGAAGACTTCTGAGCAGTTTTTTAAGATTCAGACATGCATAAAAAGAGATTTAAAAATGGAGCTTTGTATTTATTTTGTTTCTGTGGAAGTTATTGTTTCCTACTCTCAGATTGCAGACATTCATTGTTATTAGCCATCTTTCTAACAATAATAGCAGTTATAGTATGTTAGACACTGTTAGGCATCTATATACTTTCAATGCTCACAACAACTTAATACAATGTATAAATAGTTCCCATTTTGCATTTGAGAAAACTGAGACTCGTAGAAGCTAAATAATTTTCCCAAGGTCATAGAACTGATAGATGCCAAGAAGTGATTAAAAAACAATTCTTTTCCTTCCAAACGTTGTCCTCTTTTCATTGTGTCACCTTCTGGTGGTTTAGTCGCTCAGTTGTGTCCAGCTCTTGCAACCCCATGGACTGTAGCCCGGCAGGCTCCTCTGTCCAGGAGATTTTCCAGGCAAGAATACTGGAGTGGATTGCCATTTTCTTCTCTAGTCACCTTCTGAGTCCTCTACTAATAGCTATGCTTTCTTCAATTCCTTCTAAGAAGTGAGTACAGTACTTGAGTGCATTAAATACATTCTCCTAATTTGATTCTCATAACACATTTGTGACGTATGTATGATAATCTCCATTTTTCAAATGAAGAAGTAGAGATTCATTCGCAGTAAGGAATTTGTCCAAGATCGTACCCAAGGCTATTTCCATACTCAACTCTGAAACTGTAGGCTTGCATCCTCTTCCCAAGGCAGTATCTGCTTCTCTTCTCAATTAATTGCAAGCTTGCTTCAGTGTCTGTCTATTGTGTATATTTAGGCTGGCTTTCAGTTCACCTCCTTTTCATATTACAGAGATCTAGAGGAGTGGTCCCACTGGGGTGCACACTGGCAGCCATAATACAGAGGATCTTAATCTGGGTTTGAGAATTCCCCTGAAGTTATATCCAGAGTGTATGAATGTGCATTTTTCTGGGAAATTGAACAAGAGCTTTACTAGATTCTCAAAAGGTCTCTGCATGAAAAGCAAAGCAGTAATCAGTATTAGCCTGTGGTTTCATTACCAAGAATGCTACTTTCTAAGTGTGACCTTAGATAAGTTCCCTCATGTCTCTGAACCTTTCTCTCTGTCTATAAATTGATATCATAATGAGAAGGATTAAATGAGATGATAATGTGAAAATATTTTGAAAAATGCCAAGTAGAATACAGCTATGAGTATTTATGTCTTGTGAAATTTCGTGGGAAAGTTGTCATGGTACTAATTGTCTTTCTTCTGCCCTTCATCAAAGGGTTGAGCCCAGTTATGCCCCTCCCCTTACATAGCTTCAGGTAAATGTCACTCTTTGGTGACATCTAAAAATCAGCAGAATTTGAATCATAAGATGAGGATAGAGTTCTCAGCCTCAGCATTAAAGATTTTATTAGAACATTAGGAATTCCTAGACATTAGGAAACTGTTGCTGAGTCCTGGAATCAGGGTCCTTCTGATGACTTTTATGGTGAATCTTGCCTTCTAATAATCCCTTTCCCTTTTTCCCTGTGAACTTAAATGGAAATCTGCTCTCAGAAGCTGGTCACAGCCATCTCAACAGATTCTGCCATATGCATGGAAGCTTAGTATGCTGCTGTATGCATGGAAGACATTCTACCTGAATGTCTTCATTTAAAGAATGAAGGAAATGTTTACTTGCAAACGTGGTAAACTTCTATAAAAATTAATAGGATGGAATATGTCAAATTATTTGTTAATTGTTAGCCGTTTAGGTTGACACTTTTCATTGTTAGCTTTTAGGGGTTTGCTACAGGCAAATTTATTAATAAATAAAAGTTTCATCTTTAGCTTTTTGTCTTCTTTCTAATTCCTCCTTCTTTTGTCTATTTTTAATTAGTCCCTCCTCTCAGCACCAGGTTCCAGGGCTCTCATTCTCTGTCCATAAAATCTTCTAAAATTAGGCATTAGGAATTTAACTCTTCCAGTAATATTTAAAAACACAGTGATTAATTGAAAGATGTGGAATGCGTTGAATTTGAGGCATCATTGGAAAAGTTGGGAGGGTCTACACTACCAGTTAAAAAACTCCAAATGACTACTACCTACTCAACCAAAAGTCAAAACCATCTGCATATGTGCACCACGGGCTTCCCTGGTGCCTCAGACGGTGAAGCGTCTGCCTGCAGTGTGGGAGACGCGGGTTCCGTCCCTGGGTTGGGAAGATACCCTGGAGAAGTAAATGGAACCCCACTCCAGTACTCTTGCCTGGAGAATCCCATGGACAGAGGAGCCTGGTAGGCTGCCGTCCATGGGGTCGCAAAGAGTCGGACACGACTGAGCGACTTCACTTTTTCACTACATGCATAGCTAAGGAACCGAGAGTAATTGAAGCTATAAATATAAGTAGTGTAAAATAGCCAGAGAGAGCAATAGAGGGAGGGAGAGAGCGTGGGCACTTAGGATTCGGAACTCTTAAGTTCAATAGCATTTCCTCTGGTTTGTGTAATTATGATTGTTCATTCAGCTATTTCTACCTTTTGCCTTTGGTTGAGTCCAGGACACAGTGATGAACCTATGATTGACCGTTAATTTTGTGGTTTCATTCTTTTTGTCAAGTAAAAGTCTTAATATTGGATGTTAAAAGTTATGCTATAAGATATACCTGGTAACGGAGAAGGCAATGGCAAGCCACTCCAGTACTATTGCCTAGAAAATCCCATGGATGGAGGAGCCTGGTAGGCTGCAGTCCGTGGGGTCGCTAAGGGTCAGACACGACTGAGCGACTTCACTTTCACTTTTCACTTTCACACATTGGAGAAGGAAATGGCAACCCACTCCAGTGTTCTTGCCTGGAGAATCCCAGGGATGGGGGAGCCTAGTGGGCTTCCGTCTATGGGGTCACACAGAGTCGGACACGACTGAAGTGACGCAGCAGCAGCAGCATACCTGGTAAAGGCTTTAAAAGGTAAATAGAAGCCTTATTGTCTTATAATTTCTACATTATAATCTCATAATCCTAATATGAAATGACTCTGTATGGAAAATTAGAACTTCACATCTTTAAAAACAAAGACAAAGGGGAAAAGCTCACCATAAAGCTTGTGTACTTTGGTTGTCATCCAGTTCCTTTACTTGGTAATGATAGATTAAACAAAAGGAAGGGATTTAATTTACTTAGTCCTCAGGCAGGAAAGTTGTCCAAAAGGATATGTTAATATCAACTCTTCAATGAGATTGTAAATTACTTGAGGTCTTAATAGTAATAATAGTAGACATGCATTTATTATTTACTTTTTGTATTACAGTACATCATATATTTTATTCCTACCTAATATGCCCCCAAGCCCTTTGAGGTAGATACTACTATTATAGCCATTTTATAGATAATGGAACCAAGCCTGGAAGAGTTAATTCACTTGCCCAAGGCCACTACTAATAAGTAATGGAACTAGGATTTTAAAGCTTGTCTGACCTTAAGGCCCCAACTCTTTACCAGAGAGTGCTTCTGCCTCCCTTTTTTTTATCATTGCATACTACAGATTTCCCAAAACTATGCCTTGCACTAAGAACTAAAAAGTATTTGTTGAATGATACTGCATTGGCTGAAAAAATTCAATCTCAATAGTTTTGTGGAAATTGAAACTGTTAAATTTAGCACTTTCAGTGATTTCTCAGCAAATGACAATCTGTTACTTTCAGTGTGATATATTGAAAATTTAAGCTTGGGGATAGTCCATTAAGAAGCAAAGGTTAAATATAGCAAATTTGATTATTATGGAATCTTTATTTTGTGTAGTGAGATAGGTTTCTATCTCTAATTTAATGTAAGTAAGAACTAAGAAATTATAGAATGATGGCCTTAACTTGTCTTAGTGCGCTTTTATTTACACAGTAAAATATTAGACTTAAATACCTAGAAAAGCTGCTGCTGCTGCTGCTAAGTCGCTTCAGTCGTGTCCGACTCTTAGTGACCTCATGGACTGCAGCCTACCAGGTTCCTCCGCCCATGGGATTTTCCAGACAAGAGTACTAGAGTGGGGTGCCATTGCCTTCTCCAAGCTAGAAAAGCTACTAGGAGATAAAATGTGTAAATATTTATAAAAATGCATGGGTGAAAATAAGCACTTTTGGGGAGGAGGGAGCCACACTATGCAGTGTATGGAAACTTAGTTCCCCAACCAGGGATGGAACCTGTGCTGCCTGGAAGCACAGAGTCTTAACCATTGGACTTCCAGGAAAGTCCTGAAAATCACACTTTCATTTTAAAAGAAATATTTCTTTATAAAGTATATGTTATTTCCATTTTTAAGCAAAATCTGTTGTTTCTGGTGACTACAACAGAGACTGAAACCCTTTTTAGACAGTACATTTTGATTAGAATTACTTGTATTTTGGATTTACTGTTTAATGTGTGATGTGGCTTCCCTGGTGGCTCAGTCAGTAGAGTCTGCAATGCGGGACTCCCGGGTTCAATCCTTGGGTTGGGAAGATCCCCTAGAGAAGGAAATGGCAACCCACTCCACTATTCTTGCTTGGAGAATTCCATGGACACAGGAGCCCGGTGGGCTACAGTCCATGGGGTCGCAAAGAGTGGGACACAACTGAGTGACTAACACTTTCACTTTCTTTGTGATGTCCAGGGGACTCAGTGGTAAAGAATCCACTTGCCAGTACAGGAGTTGCAGGTTTAATCCCAGGGTCAGGAAGATCCCCTGGAGGAGGAAATGGCAACCCCCTCCAGTATTCTTGCCTGGAGAATTCCTTGGACAGAAGAGCCTGGTGGGAGTCCATGGGATTGCAAAGAGTCAGACACAAGTGAGTGACTGAGCACACAGCCCACGTGTGATGTGCTAGAAGGAGCTGGGCTTTGGAGTCGGGCAGACCCAGTTGTGAGTGTTCTTCATCCTGCTAACTTTGTGACTGAGCAGACAAGTTCAGTTTCTTCATCCAGGCTGAGCCAGTGGTGTTTATTTTACATCCGTGAGATTGTGTGATTACTTATTATACTAGTACTTAGTACAGTATATACTCAGTAAAAACATAGACGGTCTTATTCATGTTTTGAGAGCTGTTTTATTTAAAAGAAGAATGTAAATGAAATTTTAACACTTTTCCTGGTAAAATAAAATATAATTCACCTATTAGGGAACAAACAGCTATATGTGTGTGTACATATTTTTCTTCTTTCTGATATGTGACAAATACTTAAATTTATGATGTGAGTTATGAATATGGGTTTCTTTTTGTGGCAAAAAATTATATATATGTGTATATGTACATTATTATATGAAAAAGTGAAAATGTTAGTCACTCAGTAATGTCTGACTCTTTGCGACCTCACAGACTGTAGCCTGCCAGGATCCTTTGTCCATGGAATTCACCAGACAAGAATATTGGAGTGGGTAGTCATTCCCTTCTCCAGGGGATCTTCCTGACCCAGGGATCGAACCTGGGTCTCCTGCATTGCAGGCAGATTCTTTACTGTCTGAGCCACCAGGAAAGCCTGACATAATTATATATATCAAAATAATTCTTTCGCTTTTCAAAATGATAATTTCTAATTATGTTGTATCAACTTCATAATGTAAATACACAGGGGTCTATATTAAACTATTTCCCCAAATGGAGAAAATATTTACTTTTGAGTGTAGTTTTTAAAAAATAATCAAGATGTGTGAAACATGGTTAAACATCAAGTCAGGGTAGTTCAGTTAAGTTCAGTTCAGTCTCTCAGTTGTGTCAAACTCTTTGTGACCCCATGGACTGCAGCATGCCAGGCTTCCTGTCCATCACCAACTCTGAGAGCTTGCTATCCATCGAGTCGGTGATGCCATCCAACCATCTCATCCTCTGTTGTCCTCTTCTCCTCCTGCCTTCAATATTTCCCAGGATGAGGGTCTTTTCCAATGAGTCAGTTCTTTGTATCAGGTGGCCAAAGTATTGGAGTTTTAGCTTCAGCATCAGTCCTTCCAATGAATATTCAGAACTGATTTCCTTTAGGATTGATAGTCAGGGTAAAGAAGCCTCAAACAGTTCTTTTACCATCCAGAGTCAAGGAACTGGTCTGCCTGCGTTCAAAGCCCAGCTCATTTCACACTAGCTGTGATGCTGTGGACAAGACTTTTCATCTTTCTAAGTCTTGGTTTTCTTGTTTATAGAGTGGGAATAATGACAGAATTTACCCCTTAGGATAACTGTGAGGATAAAATGAAATAATACTTGGCCGTTATTAAGTACTCAAGTAAATTTTAACTATTACCATTACTTCAAGTGGCGCTGGTTGTAGCTGTAGTAGAATTAGTATCTACACAACTCTTAAGTATATAAACGTATAAATTAACAGTTTTAGAAAATCTTTCTATTGTCTTACAGTTACTTTTTATAGGTAAGGTAGGAGAAATAAGTAGTATTTGCATTTTAATTGTTTAAAACTTTGAAATACAAATGCCATGACCATTGTTCTAACTGGACTGTGCAGGTTTTAGGTCAGTTGTGGCCCACTTGATGCTTGGGAGCTGCTTTTTGTGTTATGTTGTCCTGGGTTGATAGAGATGGACGATGTGACAGCTGATTCTAGGAATTCTTGCGTGGTTCTTAAATCTCACCGGATGGAGGAGCCTGTAGGTGCTTGGTGCCAGTATCAGACACCATTCTGAGAGAATGACGAAAATGCTTTCCGAAGATAAACCCAGGATGGTATAGATAGTCTTTTCAAAAGTGACTAACAACTCTTAATGCCAAAGAAGTATGGCAGTATCCCACTGAGAATATCAACTTTTCAGAAGAGGAATGTGTAATTTTTCTGCAGCTGGACTGGGTTGCTAGTTTGCTGAAACAGGAATTAAGAGTTTGAAAAACAGTAATTGCTGCTACTAAATATTGATTTTCTTTTTCCCAGAAAGTCACCTTCCAAATAGTTACCCTCCAAATAACCTAAAATCCTTTCTCCTCTACATCACCCTCAATGTTCACAGCAGTATCTTTTCACTACTGAATTTCTTCATCACATTCTGTTCAACTCAGTAGACAATGATGGCAGTTTGTGAGACTTTGATATGTACTGGGGAGAAATATACAGCAAATATATCTATTCTTTTCCAGGCCAAAGCCTACCTAAGGATTGCTACTGAAGTGGTAAGAAGATTGCCACCACCTCCAGAGTCATTCCCCAAGTGTCTTGGAAATTTGCCTGGTCTTTGACAGTTAAGACCTTTGGAAATCAGCAGTGTGGTGGTGAAACCTACAGAAACAATAGCAATCATAATTATTTTCTTGTATCTCTAAAGAAATAATGTCCAGTCTTCAGATTTGATTTGATAAACAAAGACTCATAAATAAAAATTTTACATACCAATGCTTAAATTAAAAAAAATTTTTTTTAATGCTTAGGAATATTTTTGAAAGCTGTTGTGTGCCAGTGTCCCAGAACTGCATTTTATTTTATTGAACTAGCCCCTTAAGGAATCATGAGTTAATATTACAAGCCCAACCTTCAATTCAGGAGAGAACCATACTGTTTCTGCAGGATTATAGAGTTAAAGGATTTACTGAGTATGAGTATGGACGTGAGTATGACAACTCTCCATCAGGCAGTGTGGTCTGGGTCTGAATCCTGCATTTAGTACTATCTTGCACCCTTTCTTAATACAGATGAACTTCTACTTCTTCATCTGGACTAGACTCTCCCCCTAGACTTTATGAATCTGAATTTCCAGGTGTGGGTCTGGACATGTATATTTTTAACAAAATTATAATGATTTTGATTGTTTTGATTATGATGGCAATAATAATAATAGCTAACATTTATCAAGGGTTTTTTTGTGTCCTTATAATTAATCTTTCATTGATGTGAGTGGAGTACTGTTGTTATCTCTGCTTTATAGATGGGGAAGTTGAGATGTGGGAAAGTTAAGTGTTGTACTAAGTGTTACTGTTCTAGCAAGTGAAGGTTTGAACTTGGGCAATTGGATACTGGATCCTTCCTTTTGTACGCCAAAGGGCATTTGTTTATTTCAAAAGAGGAACGTGAATATAGTGTTCAAAATTTCTTCAACTTATTTGACCATTAACTTTCCCACCTCCCCTTCCCCTTTAGGAGCATTTCATGAAGTTGATATTTCAAAGAACACACCTTGAAAAACATCTTGTCTGGTTGAGGCTAAGAGAGAAAGAGAGAGTCAAGGGCTTCCCAAGGTTATAAATCTATAAGTACTGATAAGAGTTATTAGTTAATCCTCACTTATAAGGAGATGATCTGTGACCTTTGGCAGATGCCTGAGTTTCTTTGCTCTGTAGTTAAGCAGCCAGAAAATTAGGTAAAGAGTTACTATCACTATCAACATGTTTTGCACACTTATGTTCACATAAACTATGCATGAATATTTATAGCAGCTTTATTTGTATTAGCCAAAACAACCCAAAGTTTTTCACTGGGTCAATGGTTTGACAACCTGTAGTATATCGATCGGAGAAGGCAATGGCAACCCACTCTTGCCTGAAAAATCCCTTGGACAGAGGAGCCTGGTGGGCTGCCGTCTATGGGGTCACATGAGTCAGACACGACTGAAGCGACTTAGCAGCAGCAGCATCAGTATATCCATAGCATGGAATACTACTCAGTAAAGAACAAAATATGAATACATGCAACGGCCTGGATAAACTCCAGATAATTATGCTGAATGAAAAAGTAATCCCAAAAGGTTGTGTACCATATGATTCAACTTAACATTCTTGAAATGACAGAATTATAGAAATGGAGAACAGATGAGTGGTTTCCACGGGTAAAGGAGGAGATTGGTGATGGGGGAGGGAATTGTGTTTGTGACCGTACAAGGGCAACATGAGAGATCCTTTGGAGGATGGAAATGTTCTGTATCATGACTATATTAGTGTCAGTATCTTGGTTTTGAAATTTTGCAAGATGTTACCACTGGAGGAAACTGGATCAAGGGCACAATGAAATTTCTCTGTATTATTCCTTATAAGCTGCATGTTAATCTACAAATACCTCAAAGTAAAAATAAAAGTATAATTAAAAAAAACAAACTTGTGCTGCTATATCTGAACTGAAGTCTTCTGGACCAAATTATCCATGCTAATTAAAATCATGAATAATAAAAGTATTTGTGGACACATAGTAATCATCATTCATCACGCTGAAAAAGAAGAAATGACTTTAGGTGGTAGGTATGTAATTGTATTTTATTCTTTTTTTGGAAGAAGGGCTATGTAGATAATCATTGAGTACTTCAAAATACCAAAAAAGCAAGTAGTTGAACCAAGCTTAACCCTTCCTGGAAAAGGAATAATTTAAATAAGCTTCCAGAAGTGCCTAAAGTTGTGTAGCAGGATTTAATACATCTGATGGAAAAATGAGAAAGAGTTTACTCATAAATATGTAACTTAGAGAAGATTCACATATGCAATCATCTACTCCCTTCTACCTCACCTATTAGTCTCTGCAGATGCTTTCAGGTGAGTCACTGAAAAAAAAACTGTGGTTGGAGTTTATACCCAGGTTCAAAAATAAAGGAAGGGAAAGTAGCTGTTCCAAAATTTTGCCCCTGGTAGCCTTTGCTAAGCTTCACGGAGCTGACTTCAAACAGACTATCAAGCACAGCTAGTCTGGCTCTTGCTAGAAGTAATAGTTATTTCTCATCCTTCACATTTCCATAGAGTGTAGAAAATTTCCATTCACCAGCCCAGGAGAGGAAAGACAAACTCTTGATAGATTACAGCGAGCGATGTCCGATTCCTGATCTCCGAAGATTTATCTTCGGGACCAGGGACCAGGCTTGAACACTCCAGAGCTTTTGTGTAGCAAGTTTTATTAAAGTGAAAGAGGACAAAGAAAGCTTCTGACACAGACATCAGAAGGGGAACGGAAATTGCCCCACTCACTAGTCTTATCAAGGCCTTAAATACTTTTACCAGACCCACTTCCACAGCATACATCTTTAATTAACAAGATTTCAGTTCAGTTCAGTTCAGTCGCTCAGTCGTGTCCGACTCTTCGCGACCCCATGAATCACAGCACGCCAGGCCTCCCTGTCCATCGCCAACTCCCGGAGTTCACTCAAACTCATGTCCACAGAGTCGGTGATGCCATCCAGCCATCTCATTCTCTGTCGTCCCCTTCTCCCACCCCCAACCTTTCCCAGCATCAGAGTCTTTTCCAGTGAATCAACTCGTCGCATGAGGTGGCCAAAGTATTGCAGTTTCAGCTTTAGCATCAGTCCCTCCAGTGAACACCCAGGATTGATCTCCTCTAGAATGGACTGGTTGGATCTCCTTGCAGTCCAAGGGACTCTCAAGAATCTTCTCCAGCACCACAGTTCAAAAGCATCAATTCTTCGGCGATCAGCCTTCTTCACAGTCCAACTCTCACATCCATACATGACCACGGGAAAAACCATAGCCTTGACTAGACAGACCTTGGTTGGCAAAGTAATGTCTCTGCTTTTCAATATACTATCCAGGTTGTTCATAACTTTCCTTCCAAGGAGTAAGCATCTTTTAATTTCATGGCTGCAATCAGCATCCACAGTGATTTTGGAGCCCAAAAAAATAAAATCTGACACTGTCTCCACTGTTTTTCCATCTATTTCCCATGAAGTGATGGGACCAGATGCCATGATCTTTGTTTTCCGAATGTTGAGCTTCAAGCCAACCTTTTCACTCTCCTCTTTCACTTTCATCAAGAGGCTTTTGAGTTCCTCTTCACTTTCTGCCATAAGGGTGGTGTCATCTGCATATCTGAGGTTATTGATATTTCTCCCAGCAGTCTTGATTCCAGCTTGTGCTTCTTCCAGCCCAGCATGCCTCATGATGTACTCTTCATATAAGTTAAATAAGCAGGGTGACAATATACAACCTTGACGTACTCCTTTTCCTATTTGGAACCAGTCTGTTGTTCCATGTACAGTTCTGACTGTTGCTTCCTGACCTGCATACAGGTTTCTCAAAAGGCAGGTCAGGTGGTCTGGTATTCCCATCTCTTTCAGAATTTTCCACAGTTTATTGTGATCCACACAGTCAAAGGCTTTGGCATAGTCAATGAAGCAGAAATAGATGTTTTTCTGGAACTCTCTTGCTTTCTCCATGATCCAGCGGATGTTGGCCATTTGATCTCTGGTGCCTCTGCCTTTTCTAAAATCTGCTTGAACATCTGGGAGTTCACGGTTCACATATTGCTGAAGCCTGGCTTGGAGAATTTTGAGCATGACTTTACTAGCATGTGAGATGAGTGCAATTGTGCGGTAGTTTGAGCATTCTTTAGCATTCCCTTTCTTTGGGATTGGAATGAAGACTGATCTTTTCCAGTCCTGTGGCCACTGCTGAGTTTTCCAAATTTGCTGGCATATTGAGTGCAGCACTTTCACAGCATCATCTTTCAAGATTTGAAATAGCTCAACTGGAATTCCATCACCTCCACTAGCTTTGTTCGTAGTGATGCTTTCTAAGGCCCACTTGACTTCACATTCCAAGATGTCTGGCTCTAGGTCAGTGATCACGTTATTGTGACTATCTTGGTCGTGAAGATCTTTTTTGTACAGTTCTTCTGTGTATTCTTGCCACCTCTTCTTAATATCTTCTGCTTCTGTTAGGTCCATACCATTTCTGTCCTTTATCGAGCCCATCTTTGCATGAAATGTTCCCTTAGAATCTCTAATTTTCTTGAAGAGATCTCTTGTTATTCCTATTCTGTTGTTTTCCTCTGTTTCTTTGCATTGATCGCTGAGGAAGGCTTTCTTATCTCTCCTTGCTATTCTTTGGAACTCTGCATTCAGATGCTTATATCTTTCCTTTTCTCCTTTGCTTTTCGCTTCTCTTCTTTTCACAGCTATTTGTAAGGCCTCCTCAGACAGCCATTTTGCTTTTTTGCATTTCTTTTCCATGGGGATGGTCTTGGTCCCTGTCTCCTGTACAATGTCACGAACCTCCGTCCAGAGTTCATCAGGCACTCTTATCTGTCAGATCTAGTCCCTTAAATCTATTTCTCACTTCCACTGTATAATCATAAGGGATTTGATTTAGGTCATATCTGAATGGTCTAGTGGTTTTCCCTACTTTCTTCAATTTCAGTCTGAATTTGGCAATAAGGAGTTCATGATCTGAGCCACAGTCAGCTCCTGGTCCTGTTTTTGCTAACTGTATACAGCTTCTCCATCTTTGGCTGCAAAGAATATAATCAGTCTGATTTCGGTGTTGACCATCTGGTGATGTCCATGTGTAGAGTCTTCTCTTGTGTTGTTGGAAGAGGGTGTTTGCTATGACCAGTGCATTCTCTTGACAAAACTCTATTAGCCTTTGCCCTGCTTCATTCCGTGCTCCAAGGCCAAATTTGCCTGTTACTCCAGGTGTTTCTTGACCCCTACTTTTGCAAGATTAGAACTAACAATAGAAAGGTCTCACCAGACCCACTACAACAATATATGTCTTAAGATAACAAGATTAGTCAGAAGGTTCTTGTTACGGAGAAACATGTCCTCCAGCAATGTCAGTTGTTTCCGACTCTGTGCGACCCCTTAGTCGGCAGCCCACCAGGCTCCCCCGTCCCTGGGATTCTCCAGGCAAGAATACTGGACTGGGTTGCCATTTCCTTCTCCAATGCATGAAAGGGAAAAGTGAAAGTGAAGTCGCTCAGTCGTGTCCGACTCTTAGCAACCCCATGGACTGCAGCCCACCAGGCTCCTCCGCCCATGGGATTTTCCAGGCAAGAGTACTGGAGTGGGTCACCAGTGCCTTCTCTGACATTGTTATATAGACTAACCCAAAGCAATGCAGAAATAATGTTTATCCTTTTCTCCTCCTTGAGAGCCCCAGACCCCTTTCTCCTCCTCAGGGACCCTGGACTTCTTATCAACCTACCTCTACCTAGGAATTGACTCTCTCATTCCCCCAATCACTCCATCCCAGGGAAAGAAGAATGACTCATGGGCAGATTGCTTCCTATCTCTGTCTCTGATTTCAGCCAAATCCTGAGCTTTCTAGGGTAGGCTACTGGGAAGCCCAAAGCTGTCCACCTCTACCTTGGACATGGGTGAGCAAGTCCATCTAATTTAGAGGTAGGGAATTTGGTAACCCATAGTGGTAACATATCCTGTAATCCAGCTAATAGTTTTTTGTTTTTTAACTTTTATCTGAATTCTGTTTCTCTGCATTCCAAACAGGGGAATAATCTCCCTAAACAGACTCCTTGGAAACACTGAATACCTTTCTAGAATCCTATAAAGTTAAAATTGAAGAGTATATGGCGTTCAGATGAGACCACCACTCTATTTGAAGCACCTCTTGGTAAAAATTAAGTTCATTAATGGCCAGAAGTTTTTTTTAAGGGGAGAAAGGGAGTAGAGTTTTCAGAAATAGACATATATAGATATGATAACTTGATTTTCAACAAAAGTGCGAAGATAATTCAATGAGGAATAGATCATCTTTTCAGTTCATTTCTTTTTGCCAAGAAATGAACCTTGCCTTATACCTTACACATATATAAAAATTAAGTCAAAATGGATCATATACCGAAATGCAAAATCCAAAACTATGAAACTTCTAAAAGTAAAAGATGGGAGAAAAACCTTCATGATCTTGAGTTAAACTTGTTTAAATATAGCACAGAAAATCGCTATAAAACTGTAAAAGAAAAAGTCAAAAATTGTACTTCATAAAAATTAAAACAGCTATTTGAAATTAAAACAGTAGTTAAGGAAATTAAAAGGAAATTTACAGATTGGAAGAAAATATTTATACAAAATATCTGACAAAGAATTTGTATCTAAACTATATAAAGAACTCTTATAACCTGATAATAATAAGACAAAAAATCCAGTTTTAAAATGAGTAAATAATGGGACTGGAGTTATTTCTGCACTGATCTCCAGTAGCATATTGGTCACCTACTGAACCGGGGAGTTCCTCTTTCAGTATCCTATCATTTTGCCTTTTCATACTGTTCATGGGATTCTCAAGGCAAGAGTACTGAAGTTTGCATTCCCTTCCCCAGTGGACCACATTCTGTCAGACCTCTCCACCATGACCCGTCCGTCTTGGGTGGCCCCACACGGCATGGCTTAGTCTTATTGGGTTAGACAAGGCTGTGGTCCGTGTGATCAGATTGGCTAGTTTTCTATGATTATGGTTTCAGTGTGTCTGCCTTCTCGCAACACCTACCGTCTTACTTGGGTTTCTCTTACTTTGGACAAGGGGTATCTCCTCACGGCTGCCCCTCCTGACCTTGAACATGGAGTAGCTCCTCCCCACCCTCCTGTGCCCACACAGCCGCTGCTCCTTGGATGTGGGATTGCTCCTCTCAGCCGCCTCCCCTGACCTCAGGCATGGGGTAGCTCCTCTCAGCTGCTGCCCCTGACCTTGGGCGTTGGGTAGCTCGTCTCGGCTGCCCCTGACCTCAGGCATGTGGTAGCTTCTCTCGGCCACCACCCCTGACCTCAGAGGTGGGGTAGCTCCTCTAGGCTGCTTCTGCGCCATTGCAGCCTGGCACTCTTGGTTGCCCCTAACCTTGGGCAAGGGGTAGCTCCTCTCGGCCACGCCTCTGCGCAGCCCATTGCAGCCGATGCTACTGGAAATCAGTGGAGAAATAACTCCAGAAAGAATGAAGGGATGGAGCCAAAGCAAAAACAATACCCAGTTGTGGATGTGACTGGTGATAGAAGCAAGGTCCAATGCTGTAAAGAGCAATATTGCATAGGAACCTGGAATGTTAGGTCCATGCATCAAGGCAAATTGGAAGTGGTCAAACAGGAGATGGCAAGAGTGAACGTTGACATTCTAGGAATCAGTGAACTAAAATGGACTGGAAAGGGTGAATTTAACTCTGATGACCATTATGTCTACTACTGTGGGCAGGAATGCCTTAGAAGAAATGGAGTAGCCATCATGGTCAACAAAAGAGTCTGAAATGCAGTACTTGGATGCAATCTTAAAAATGACAGAATAATCTCTGTTCATTTCCAAGGCAAGCTATTCAATATCACGGTAATACAAGTCTATGCCAGTAACGCTGAAGAAGCCGAAGTTGAACGGTTCTGTGAAGACCTACAACACCTTCTAGAACTAACACCCAAAAAAGATGTCCTTTTCATTATAGGGAACTGGAATGCAAAAGTAGGAAGTCAAGAAACACCTAGAGTAACAGGCAAATTTGGCCTTGGAGCACGGAATGAAGCAGGGCAAAGGCTAGTAGAGTTTTGCCAAGAGAATGCACTGGTCATAGCAAACACCCTCTTCCAGCAACACAAGAGAAGACTGTACACGTGGACATCACCAGATGGTCAACACTGAAATCAGATTGATTATATTCTTTGCAGCCAAAGATGGAGAAGCTCTATACAGTAAACAAACACAAGACAGAAGCTGACTGTGGCTCAGATCATGAACTCCTTATTGCCAAATTCAGACTTAAACTGAAGAAAGTAGGGAAAACCACTAGACCATTCAGGTATGACCTAAATCAGATACCTAACAATTATACAGTGGAAGTGAGAAATAGATTTAAGCGACTAGATCTGATAGAGTACCTGATGAACTATGGATGGAGGTCTGTGACACTGGTATAGGAGACAGGGAGCAAGACCATCCCCAAGAAAAAGAAATGCAAAAAGGCAAAATGGCTGTCTGAGGAGGCCTTACAAATAGCTGTGAAAAGAAGAGAACCAAAAGCAAAGGAGAAAAGGGAAGATATACCCATGTGAATGCAGAGTTCCAAAGAATAGCAAGGAGAGATAAGAAAGCCTTCCTCAGTGATCAGTGCAAAGAAATAGAGGACAACAATAGAATGGGAAAGACTAGAGATCTCTTCAAGAAAATTAGAGATACCAAGGGAACATTTCATGCAAAGATGGGCTCAATAAAGGACAGAAATGGTATGTACCTAACAGAAGCAGAAAATATTAAGAAGAGGTGGCAAGAATACACAGAAAAACTGTACAAAAAAGATCTTCAAGACCCAGATATTCATGATGGTATGATCACTCACCTAAAGCCAGACACCCTGGAATGTGAAGTTAAGTGGGACTTAGGAAGTATCACTATGAACAAAGCTAGTGGAGATGATGGACCAGTTGAGCTTTTTCAAATCCTAAAAGATGATGCTGTGAAAATGCTGCACTTAATAGGCCAGCAAATTTGGAAAACTCAGCAGTGGCCACAGGACTGGAAAAGGTCAGTCTTCATTCCCATCCCTAAGAAAGGCAATACCAAAGAATGGTCAAACTATTGCACAGTTGCACTCACCTCACACGCTTGCAAAGTAATACTTAAAATTCTCCAAGCCAGGTTTCTCCAATAAGTGAACTGTGAACTTCCAGATGTTCAAGCTGGATTTAGAAAAGGCAGAGGAACGAGAGAGCAAATTGTCAATATCTGCTGGATCATCGAAAAAGCAAGAGAGTTCCAGAAAGACATCTATTTCTGCTTTATTGACTATGCTAAAGCCTTTGAGTATGTGCATCACAATAAACTGTGGAAAATTCTGAAAGAGATGGGAATACCAGACCATCTGACCTGCTTCCTGAGAAATCTGTATGCAGGTCAAGTAGCAACAGTTAGAACTGGACATGGAACAACAGACTGGTTCCAAATAGGAAAAGGAGTACATCAAGGCTGTACATTCTCACCATGCTTATTTAACTTATATGCAGAGTACATCATGGGAAATGCTGGGCTGGATGAAGCACAAGCTGGAATCAAGATTGCCGGGAGAAATATCAATAACCTCAGATATGCAGATGACACCACCCTTATGGCAGAAAGCAAAAAACTAAAGAGCCTCTTGATGAAAGTGAAAGAGAAGAGTGAAAAAGTTGGCTTAAAACTCAACATTCAGAAAAAAAAGATCATGGCATCTGGTCCCATCACTTCGTGGCAAATAGATCGAGAAACAGTGGAAACAGTGTCAGACTTTATTTTTCTGGGCTCCAAAATCACTGCAGATGCTGATTGCAGCCATGAAATTAAAAGATGCTTACTTGTTGGAAGAAAAGTTATGACTAACCTAGGCAGCATATTAAAAAGCAGAGGCATTACTTTGCCGACAAATGTCTGTCTAGTCAAAGCTATGGTTTTTCCAGTAGTTATGTATGGATGTGAGAGTTGGACTATAAAGAAAGCTGAGTGCTGAAGAATTGATGCTTTTGAACTATGGTGTTGGAGAAGACTCTTGAGAGTCTCTTGGGCTGCAAGATCAAACCAGTCCATCCTAAAGGAAATGAGTCCTGAATATTCATTGGAAGGACTTTGTTGACGCTGAAACTCCAGTACTTGGCCACCTGATGCGAAGAACTGACTCATTTGAAAAGACCCGGATGCTGAGAAAGATTGAAGGCAGGAGGATAAGGGGATGACAGAAGATGAGATGGTTGGATGGCATCACTGATGCCATCATCAATGGACATGAGTTTGAGTAAATTCCAGGATTTGGTGATGGACAGGGAGGCCTGGCCTGCTGCAGTCCATTGGGTCACAAAGAGTCGAACACGACTGAGCGACTGAACTGAACTGATTCCTAGCATCTTTATTTTTAATATCCAAATACTGATAAGAACTCAGATGTCCACCAAAAGGTGAATGGATAAACCAGATTGGCTGTAACTTGAACAGAGGAGCCTAGCTGGCTATAGTCCATGCTGTCACAGAGTCAGATGTGATCTACTACTAAACCACCAAACACCACTATGTAATCAGTTCAGTTCAGTTCAGTCTCTCAGTCATGTCCGACTCTTTGTGACCCCATGAATCACAGCACGCCAGGCCTCCCTGTCCATCACCAACTCCCGGAGTTCACTCAAACTCATGTCCATCGAGTCGGTGATGCCATCCAGCCATCTCATTCTCTGTCTAGAATACTTATTAGCAATAAAGTGAAATGAACTATTAAATCTTGAATTATTAAAATGAATTCTTTAATTATTAAATCTTAAAATAATGGTGCTAAATGAAAGAGTCAGACAAGGAAAGGCTACAACCTGTGTAATTTTATGTTTATACCATTCTAGGAAATGCATACCTACTAGACAGAGTAGATCAGTGGTTATCTGGACATGGGGCCTGGGAAAGAACGGGTATGGAGAGAGGAATAAATTAAAAAGCAAATGAAGAAGCTTTGGAAACTGATGGAATGTTCATTAAGTTGATTGTGGTGTATACCTAGGTCAAAACTCATCAACTGTAAATATGTTCGGTTTATTATGCATCAGTTATACTTCAAGAAGGTTATTAAGAAAAATGATGCATTCATGAGTTGCTTTCTGATTATACTTTCTAAAATAGTGTTTTTATAAGAAAATAACCCTTTTTAAATGACTGAAATGTATTTTCAAATCCATTTTTCAAAGTCTCATTTTTTTCTTAAACTAAAGATACCTTATTGAACAACTACATGAGCATTCTCTCTTCCTTGTGGTAGTCTGAATAACTGCTGATGTTTGGAGTTCAGATTGAAACTTGTAGGGTAATCAATTCAATTATTTGCTTTCTTTTCTTACTTCTGCCATGTCTGCTTATGTTATCTGAAGCAACAAATTGTTTTCACATTTAAAATTATTTACTTTGGTTTAAACTCTATTCATGGGGTCGCAGAGAGTCGGACACAACTGAATTGAACTGAACTGAGAGTATAGTATAGAATTTGGTCACAGTCCACTTTTCTAATAAACTGTTATTTAAGTAGCATTTAAACTTTCAGTTCGGAGAAGGCAATGGCAAGCCACTTCAGTACTCTTGCCTAGAAAATCCCATGGATGGAGGAGCCTGGTAGGCTGCAGTCCATGGGGTCGCTAAGGGTCAGACACGACTGAGCGACTTCACTTTCACTTTTCACTTTCACACATAGGAGAAGGAAATGGCAACCCACTCCAGTGTTCTTGCCTGGAGAATCCCAGGGACAGGGGAGCCTGGTGGGCTTCCGTCCATGGGGTCACACAGAGTCGGACATGACTGAAGTGACTTGGCAGCAGCAGCAGCAAACCTTCAGTTTAAAATGTAACAATGCTTTGAAAACCTTGTTAAACTCTAAAATTGGATGACCTATATAAATATTGATGTGCCATGTTTTCAACTTACTAATTGAAAATTAGCTGACTTTTACTCCCAGGAATGTCAGGTTTATAACAATAGATAACTTGATTAGTACATAAAGGGTGTTTAGTACAAAAACTATCCTTTAATTTAAAAAGAAGACAAAAAATGGTTATGTTTTTGAAGATTTTTTCAAATTAATTTCCTACTCTTTATTATTTTTAATCTTTTGTAGGTATTTTCAAGTTTGATAGTTATGAGTTCTTGTTTTAGCTCATCTGTACCCTGTGCCTTTGGTAATTTTAATACTGTAGGTTAGTTTGGACCTTCACAATAACATCAGTTATCTTTTACAAATTGAATGTATCAAGCAGTAATTATTTTTTTATTATTTAAATTGAAAAATAAAATAGGAACAATAAATTATGTTCAACTGTATCTGTTTCCAGCATTTAAAAAAACATTTTGTAGAATATGGGTATTGCAGCTTTTGAACTGTTGTTTAAACATTATTTCTCACACTGTGCCTAATGGATTTAATTATGGTTCACACACTTGTTCCTTTATCATCTCTTCAGATGGAGAACTATATAGATAATTGAAAACCACTATGAGAATGTGTTATTAGGCTATCTTTGCTGATGAGGGTATTTTCTAATTATGTTTTAAAGGTTCCTCGCAAATAAATTCTATTAAATACTGGCTTTCTGTTATAGTTCACTAATCTAGTTACTCACCTAGATCAAGTACAAAAGAAAGCCAATATATTGAAACTAAAGGGCCTTGTTGTGACTGGAAGCAAAGGTCAACAATAGTGATTAGTCTAAATCCATTTAACATTGAGAAGAACCGATCAAAAATATTTCTTCAACTCTTCTCCAGCCCATACTTGATCATAAGGAGCTTTTATTTTTCTTGAGGATACTAAACTATCACAAAGTATATGTTTAAATGAAGAAGAGCAAAACTCCAAGTATATTAATAGATTGAGGGAAATAGCCCAGAGAAAGAAGATCTGAAATCAGGTTTGTCGACTAAAATGATGCACAGCATGAGAGTCACGAGTTAGGTTTTATTTGGGGCAAAATGAAGACTGCAGCCCCAGAGACGGCACCTCAGATAGCTCTGAGAGACTGCTCCAAAGAGGTAGTGGGGGAAGGTCAATATGTAAGATTTTGGTGAAGGGGAAGTTCAGTGCTTACTTTACAAAAGGTTTTCTGCTAGTCTGTAGGAGCTGGGGCCACCATGAAGAGATTTAGTGCTCTTCTAGACATGAAGAGATGCAAGGATTGGGATCATGAACTCAGTTTCTGAAAATATCTAACTGAAGACCTGTTCCACAGTTTCCCTGAAGCACAAAGTGCCTTACTTTCCACCCTGAATTCCTCTCATGGTATTTGAAGGTTGGCAGCTGCAACAACACAGGGTTCAGTCTCTGTAGAGGCAGATGGCAAATGCCCTTGTTGTTTTTTAGTCGCTGGCAAATGCTCTTGGCAAGTGCCAATTTGTAGTTGACAGGTTTGAAGATTAGAGGGTTAAATAGGAGGAAATAATATGAGCAAAGAAATGGGTGTCAGTGGGTGTAAGGAATATGGTGTATATTGGCAATCTGTAGGAAAACTAACCCACTTTGAGATACAGTTTCGTATTTGGATGTAATGGGTAATAGGATAATAGGATGGAAAAAACTGATCCTATTACAGAGCGCCTTGAGTGACATGAAGTGCAGTGTGACCTTGATACAACAAGTAGTCATAAGACTTTAAAAATTATTATTTTTTATCTATAATACATGCTTTCCAGAAAAATTTAAAAAGTACAAAAAAGCATTCCATGAAAAATAATTCTCCCTTTTCATAGAGCCTAACAAACTGATTTCAAAATTTATGTGAAGAGAAAGATCAGAGAATAGCTAATAAACTCCTGGAGTAGAAAAATCAGCAGGAGGAGGAGGAGGGCAACTTGCCTTACCAGATATTGAGACTTACTATAAATTTATAGTAATTAAGACAGTTTGGAGTTAATATAGGGATAGAAAAATTGACAGCCTAGAAACATATGCATATTTGAATATTTGATTTATGACAAAATGAGTATTGCAGATCATTGGAGAAATATTGCTGAGACAGAAAAATAATTGGATCCCTACCTCATGCCATATAAAAATCAATTTTAAAAGTAAAACTTATAAAATTTTGAAGAAAATGCATGACTTTGTGATTCTAGGAGTGAAGAATCTCTTAAACGATAACCTTTCATTCAAAAGGTATTCATTATAAAAGAAAAGATAGATAAATTTGGCATTACGTTAAAATTAAAAATGTCTGTTCGGTAAAGGACATCATGTAGAAACTGAGATAAATCATAAGCTGAGAGACCATTTTGCAGCACCTGTAACTAGTTATTCATAAGAATTCAAGAACTCCTACAGATCAGTAAGAAAATAAGAAAGAATAGCTTAATTGAAAACTAGTCAATAGAAACAAAACAGGCATTTCACAGAAGAGAAAACATGAATGGCCCATAAACATGAGACACAACTCAGTCCCAGTAGTAATCAGAAAAATGCAAATCAAAACCAATGAGAGGTCATTTACACTTGCTGGATTGTAAAAAGTAGTTAAGTCTTAGAAACCAAGTGTGAGAAGGGACATATCTTAGACCCTAGTGGTAAAATGGTAAACAAGCATTTGCATAACACTTTGTTGTAATATTGCAGTCACATAAGCTACGACTCTGTTCTTGGTATTTCTTTGAGGATTTCTTACACATGTGCACCAAAAGATAGAATGTTCATGGCAGCACTGCTCAGGGTAGCAAAAATCTGCATATAACCCAAATGTCTGGCAACAGAAAAGTGGATAAATTCATTGTATGGTCACACAGTAGAATATTCTGCAGCAGTGATTATGAATGAACTGCAGCTCCTTTTTAAAAAATGGATGGATCTTAGAAATGTAATGTGCAAACGGGGCAAGTTACAAAGACTATTTACAATATGGAGATCCTATTTCAGCAATGTCTTTGCAAAGACTATTTATAGCAATGCTATCTTACAGAGTTCAAAAATAAGCAAAGCCAACTAATTATCATTTAGCCATATAAACAAATATGATAACATTTTCTTTAAAACCTATAGGAATCATAAACATTAAAATCAGGTAAAAAGTACTTCTAGGGTGAGAGACAGAGGGGTGAGAGATGAAAAGAACACAAACGTAAACACATTGTTGGTAAACTGTTTTTTGATTTGGGAGGATGGGTGGGGTCATGGATATTGTCTTGTTGCTTAACTCACTTGTATGTATTCTTTTGTGTGTATGAAATGTGACCTTAAAAATATAATTTGGAGAAAAAAATGCATTTCCTCCTTCTACTCAGTGAACCACCCATTTCCCTTCCACAGAGACTTGTTAAATAAATCGTGGAGCATTCATATAGTGGAGTATAATGCAGCCATTGAAAGAGAATAAAGAGCCTTCATATGTTCTGAAATGCAATGATCCCCAGGTTTGGGGGCTTAAAGAAAAAAGTGTATGTGGAGCTACAGTCTGCGTTAAAACATACACACACGCATATGTATATGCCAGTTACCTCAGTAAGATTACTAAGAAACTGGCTCTCATAAGTTCCTGACTCTTGAAGTGACTTAAATGGTAGCCATATTTTTAAAAAGTTGATTCAGCCATATGTTGGAAATGAGGCGACTGTGGAAAAATAGGGAGACCAGCTGGAAAACCATCACAGTAATACCACCCTGAGGGAACCAAGGCTGCAAAAGTATGATGGAAGAGCATGGGGAAGTGAAATGTGTATTTTGGTGCAGTGAATGATTTAGCACAGCATCCTGCCAAGTTGCTGTTGCCAAAACCCAGCAGTCTAAAAAGTCACGTGAAACTTCATTTTTAATCTGTTGAATTCAGTTTGTTTTATTATCCTATTTATGACCTGTGGAATTCAGCCACAGCCCAAATAAATGGTCTTCAGGTTTTGTGGAATCTCCTTTTTTCATTAAAGCCACAAAGGAAGAAATCGCTGCAGAATATGAAATTCTTCCTGATTTACTCTAAATAAAATATTTTGATCTCTCATCCTGAGAAGGACTTAATTGACAAGTCTATGGTGAGATTATACAAATGTGTGCTTACTAATGTGCCCTATGTAGCAATGGCAAAAATACCCTCCTAACTGGATATTCTAAGAAGTGCTTTGAAGGCAGAATGTACTCTTAATACCTGTAGTTAAATTCAATGAAAATGTTATAAACATTTCAGCTGGTTTTCTTCTACCCAGCTGCATTATGATACGAATTTCTTCATATGTATCCACAGTTATGAATTGTTGATTTTTCTTAAATGTCTCATCAATCATTGGCATGCCCGTATTTTTACTCATTTCCAGTGGAATCTGCTGGCAAGCTAAAATAAAATAGTCCTATACACTTTTTCTTCGTTTCTTCTCATGCTTCTTTTCTTCTGCTCTTACCATCATCACTCTTCCCACAGCTGCTCTTTTAGTCAAAATGAAGCTGGGAGTTAGTTGTGTGCAGGCATACTGATTGTTGTGTTGTGTGTGTGACTCTCTGCTGTCCTGTTTTTCCTGAACCTCAGATGGAGTCATCACTCTCAGCCCTACAAATCAATTACTACTTGTTGAAGTACCTGAGTCTTTGAACATCTGTTGTCCTTTACATCATCGATGGGACTCAAAAGACATCCAATTGAAGGTTTTTCTCTCATACCACAGGGATTTTCTAAAACTTGTGTTATTTCCTGTGGCCCAGAGATTGTTTCATTTTCCTGCAAGAGGAGGAAAAAAGGGATCTAAGTGCTTCCTGTGATTGCATAAAGTTTATTTTTGGAACAAAATTCTGTTTTTTTTTTTTTTTAATTACATCCAGTTTTCCTTGCTGAAGAATTTATAGGGAATGTTGGGTGATGTTTGCTCCTTTTTTGCACCAAGGAAGTGTTTCTTTCTACTGATTAGAAAGTTTTAAAATAAATATCCTGTGACTCTCTAGTTCAAATGTTTTATGGAGGGAAAAAGCATTGCTCTGAAAAAAACATCTATCTCCTTATTCTTTGGTTAGTGTTCAGACTATTGCTCGAAACAGTCAACATTATTTAGTTTCCCTCTGCACTAAACAATTTTTATAAATAGTATACATAAAATCACCAATAAACAAAAATGTCAAAACCTTTTATTGGTTTATGTCTTTTTATGGTGAGGAGAGAATTTTTACTGTCTTGAATTAGTAAGTAATTGTTTTCTGTAGAATCGGAGATTTCTTATCCTTTCTAGGGAGGAATTTTCTATAAACAAGCTTTTTATATTTATCTAAAACTTCCAATTAATTACATTTTACAATAAATATTAAAAAATGAAGATTCATAATAATCACTTCCTATTAGTAAAGAATAGGACACAAGAGCTATTTAGTCAAGTTGCTTTTTAATAAATGAAACATTGAAAAAGAATAGGAAAATATGCCATCTAAGACTTTAGGCTGGAACCTGTATAACCCACTTTCATTTTTGAATGATGGTTTTATTGCCATGCTTTTTAGAATACCACTTTAGTGTTCTGATTTTTTAGAAACAAGTATGTATGTGACTTGCTTGCACATTTTCTGAGACCATATTTTCCAAATGCAGAATAGGTACTACCACCTCAGTTTTGGTTTCACTTCACAACTCTGTTAATAAAAATCCTTGTTAAAAGCTAATTTCCCTTGACAATTCCTCACAGCCCTAACATGTTACTATTTTAAGCAATGAATGAAAGTGGTATCAATTCCCATGTAAATAAGAACATTAGTCACCATCTCCAAAACTGGTTTGAGGAAGAGGGAGAAGGTAGATTTCCTAATGAAATGAGAGACCAAATTGTCAGTTTATCCGTGTGGGAAATTACCTTACAAATATGAATTTCTTCCCCTCTATTTTTCCATTTATTGGGTAAACCTGTAAGGTACCCATTTTCTTGGCTAGAAGAAATAGGTTTAGAAAGTTCAGTGAATTTGTCTAAGACTGTTAGAGAAAAATATACCCAAAGAATTTCAGGAATCATTATAGGCATTTATTAGCTGGAACAGTCCATGATATTAAGTGGATATCAACTGATGGGGATAAGATTCTACTCACATTACCCTATATTAGAATTTCTTTGCTTTACTCTCTGGAGTAGTGGGTGTGAACTTGAAGGGAAATTGTAATTCAAATAGCTATACCAGATAGAATAACCATAAGTGGCATTCTTGTTGAATGAAATATTAATCAAGAATGTAATTTTGATTCATTTCTTTTATTCATTTACTATTTGACTCGTCTGAAAGAGTTTTATTTTATAGCTTTAAAGAAATATTTGCGCTCTTCCAACTTCATTGCTCTGTTCTTGTTTTTAAGTAAGTACTGGGAGAAGCCTTCAAGAGAGGCTGGCATCTGGGAGGAATAAGGAGTTTGCTTCTTGATTTGCCCACTGTGGAGGGTAGTAGGGAGGAAGTGTGGAGTGCTTGAAGTGCTTTAGTTTGGTAGGCCATCTGGTCATCAGGAAAATGCTGTGTTTTCAATTTCACAGTGAATGAGGAGTTTATTAAAGAGGAGAGCTTTTAGTTAAAGCAAGGAATCATATTTTGTGTCTGCCACTAAGAGCTTCAGCTTGTTTAATTGTGAAAAGAAGGGTCACATGTGGACAATTCTGCCCATCAGTATGACTCTATAATGATGCTTTTGTTTCTATTACTGGTGAGAATTTGAAGACAGTGGTCTGGAAAGATGAGCAAATGTGCAAAGGTATACACCTGGAATAGACTTATTCCAATCCCATAAGGTCTCTCCCCACCTCCATACACTCTTTATGAAGGGAAGAAAATGAGCCAATAGGGTGAGTTTTTCTTAGGCCAAAGAAAGAAATCAGAGCTTAAAGTTTATTGCCAAAGTGTCTGGTCTAGGTATCATTTGAAAATCTATGAATCAAGTTTAATTTATCAACATCCATCCACTCTTCTACTTATTGAACTACTTTATGTTTTAAAAGTTAAAACCAGGCTCATGTTTTATTTACTTTTTAAATAAAGCATTAAGTTCAAGAGAGGCTGTAGGGGGAAGATCAAGAATATGAAAAGAAATCAATGCAGAAAGCATGTCTTTGCACTAAACATTGAGATTGAAAGTCTGGCAATGGGCAGTGGCCCACAGAAAATGAAGAGCTTGGAGGTGAGTCCACCTGTTGCCACCTGTTGTCATCTTTACAAGTAATTAATACGGTTCTCTGAAGTTACCTGAATTAAGCCTTGAAAGCTCAAATCCCGGGATGCGATTTAGACCGAGCAACCTAAAAGTTTTTAAAGGATTTGTAGAACCTGCAGTCCCATAGGAAAGTGCAGTTTGTTTCATTCAACGTACAGCTAATCACTGTGAATAGGAAGAAATTTTCCTGACCTTTGAAAGAGACTATTGCCCAGAGGGTCTTTGGTTTATTAGGAGTGTCTGTTGAGATGAGAATTCTTTTTGGCTTCATTTGAAGGTGCCAGTGGCAGCCCACTGTAGTACTCTTGCCTGGAAAATCCCATGGATGGAGGAGCCTGGTAGGCTGTAGTCCATGGGGTTGCTAAGAGGTGGACACGACTGAGCGACTTCACTTTCACTTTTCACTTAAATGCATTGGAGAGGAAATGGCAACCCACTCCAGTGTTCTTGCCTGGAAAATCCCAGGGACAGCTGAGCCTGGTAGGCTGCCATCTGTGGGATCGCACAGAGTTGGAAACGACTGAAGCGACTTAGCAGTAGTGTGGAAAGAGGAGGAGGAAAGTAAGGAGTGGGTTGCCCTTCCAAGAAGGGCAAGAAGAATGAAATGTGCAAAGACTTGAAGGTTGAGAATTTAGTTGGGATCCAGACTACAGATTAGAAGGTCAGTGTGGCTGAGGCTGCGCTGGGCTGGGGCTGAGCATAGGTGAGCTAGGAAGGGGCGAAGGGCCAGGTTGTGAAGGGCTCCCTTCCACTTGAAGGAGCTGGACTTGCCCTACTGGAGATAAGGAGCCATTAAATGTGAGCTGTCAGGTCTGCCGGCCTGCTTGCTCGCAGTCTTCTTTCCATTCTCCCACACTCAGTGAGTGTACTGCTTCAGTGTGCATGTGCAGACAGCCCGACAAGCCCCTGAACCTCAAAACCTTTTCCAGTTTTCACATTCTCTGCCCCGACTCCTCTAACTTTGTTCTGTTCAGTCTGCTCTGCATCTGAAATCTGAAACTCCCCTAATGTGAGTTTAGTTATTTACCATTCTTCCTTGTTCCCACACTGTGTTAACCTTTAGTGAACTTTGCAGGACTTCTGATGGTTTGCTGTCCCGTCACCCAGCCCTTCCCGTCTCTCCAGATTTATCTTTTGTATCAGTCAGGGTTCCCTAGAAAAACAGAAGTAATAGGGTAGCAACCAATATATAGGATAATTGAACAGCAGCATTCTCTCTCTTGATATGCAGAGAGAGGGGTTTTGAGGAACTGGCTCAAGAGATGGTGGAGGTTGGCAAATGCAAAATCTTCAGGGTAGGCTAGTAGGCTGGAGACGCAAGGAAAACTGATGTTGGAGTTCAGAGTCTGTCTGTTGGCAGAATTCCTTCTTGCTTGGGGGAAGTCAGTCTTTTGTGCTGTTAAGGTCTTCAGTTGATTGAATAAGGTCCACCCACCCATGTAATGGAGGGCAATCTACTTTACTCAAAGTTTACTGATTTAAATGTTAGTCTCATCTGAAACGCCCTTACCGAAACATACAGAATAATGTTTGACCAAATATATGGGCACTGTGGCTCAGCCAAGGTAAAACAGAAACATCATCACATCTTCCTTTCTTCTCCAATCTAGACTCACACAGTAAACGGTTCATTTGCTTCTCCCTCACTCCCTTATTTTGTGTTATCACTGTATGCTACTTTGTTCTTGCCAGAGCTCTTATGACCTCTGCTGTTGACTTCCTCTCCTCCTGAAACTGCTCAGCACTGTAGAAAACCACACACTCAAGTGTAAGACTGCTGCAACTAATATGTGGTTTCCAGCTTTAATGGGGTCCTCGGGGCTCCTGGGTGCTGCTTGTATGTCCTTGGTCAACACCCTTTCCATTCCCATAGAGGCTATTTCAGATGTCTGCAGTTCTGGGGAGACTCTTATTCATCCCAGTCTCTCTTCCTCGTTAGAGGAGCTTACCTGTTACAACGCGGTGGAATCGTGTGTGTTGAGCATGAACCACCTCAAATTGCGGCTCTGCTCCCTGTCCGAATCATCTGAACGATCTTGGCTTGCCCACATTAAGAGATTACTGAGAGCAGACAAAAGCCCAGCAGGCATTCACACTTTGTCTTCAGAATTCATCCAGAGCAACTCTGTCTCTTCTCTTTTGACTTTCCTGGCACCTTGATTCCTTGCCCCACACCTCCATTCTCTAACTCCCATTTTCCAGTTTGTGTCTTTGTTGTTGTTCAGTAACTCAGTCGTGTCCAACTCTTTGCAACCCTGTAGACTGCAGTACTCCAGGCTTCTCTGTCCTTCTCTATCTGCCCGAGTTCACTCAAACTCATGTCCATTGAGTCAGTGATGCCATCCAACCATCTCATCCTCAGCCATCCCTTTCTCCTGCCCTCAATCTTTCCCAGCATCAGGGTCTTTTGCAGTGAATCGTCTCTTCGCATCAGGTGGCCAAAGTATTGGAGTTTCAACTTCAGCATCCATCCTTCCAATGAATATTCAGGGTTGATTTCCGTTAGGATTGACTTATTTGATTAACAAGTGGCTTAGTTTGAATGCAGCTTGCCAGCTTTGACCTTCATGCTTCTCAAGGTCACATGCTGTGTGGAATGCTCTACTCAGGGAGGAGAGAAGTGGCAGTGGCGAGAGAGACTTACGTTCAGTTCCTGTACCTGTGGCTCAGCCAGACAACATGTTACTTGGAACTGCAGAGTCCCTCCGGATTTTGGTGGCTCCACATTTTCAACATGACACCCTATAGTTCTCACTACGAGTCTCTCTGCAGACAGCCAATGCTTGCTGCAATTATCAATTCCCAAAGGGACTTCCTGACATCTTCTGGTTTATCAGTATACCAAGAAGCTGTTGGAAAAAAAGTATTTCAGTAAGTTCTGGTCTCTGTGGAGAGGACATCTAGTTTGGCTGTCCTTCAGACTCACATATTCCACCCTTATAGGCCAGAAATAGCTCACTACCTAGGACTCTTTGAAGGACAGAGATCATTCACCTCCTCCTGACTTCCCTTGCCTCCTCCATGGTGGTCCACTCCATTTTTCAACTTGGTTTGCCTGCTAAATATCCACCTCAACTCCTGCTTCTGATCTAGTAACTCAGGGTGGTAAATCAAATGGAACTTAGAAGTGGTAGGACATGGTGTCTGGATGTGGTTGGGCAGATATACCAGTCATGGAGACATGACAGTGGAAATGAGGAGTAGGGTGTTTTAGGAGGAGGAGGAGAACTGGCTTTGACCATGTTAAATTTCAGATGCCTGTGGAACACGTGATCCTTGTGACATCTTGACGGGTTTTTATTAGGCCTTGATTATACAGCCTGACTTGCACCCTTCCCTTGAGGCCATGTAAGTTCATGTTTCATCTTATAGTTGCTAAAAGAAAAGAAACAATACTGATCACCTAGTCCCCATCATTTAATCAAGGAGGGATTTATTATGTGTAACTGAAAAGACCCTGTTAAAACAGGAGTTACATACACACAGCAGAGACAGATCCAAGCTTGTGGCAGTGCCAGCCCTCAGTCTCTGTCCTAGTCTCATCATCTTTGCCCAGCTGTTGGTGGTCTGAGGTTCATCCCTGAGGAAAAGATTCCGATGCTAGTGAGCCAGTAGTGAAGTACTGGAAT
Organism: Moschus berezovskii; assembly: GCF_049115385.1. Lineage (NCBI taxonomy): Eukaryota > Metazoa > Chordata > Mammalia > Artiodactyla > Moschidae > Moschus > Moschus berezovskii. The sequence goes on along the minus strand of NC_142480.1, from coordinate 27,817,005 downwards.
GCATGTTTTTAAAAAAGTACTAATTGCCACAATGGAGTATTAATCAGCCATTAAAAAGAATGCATTTGAATCAGTTCTAATGAGGTGGATGAAACTAGAGCCTATTATACAGAGTGAAGTAAGCCAGAAAGAAAAACATCAATACTGTATACTAACGCATGTATATGGAATTTAGAAAGATGCAAACGATAACCCTGTATACGAGACAGCAAAAGAAACACAGATGTGTAGAACAGTCTTTGGGACTCTGTGGGAGAGGGTGAGGGTGGGATGGTTTGGGAGAATGGCATTGAAACATGTATGTTGTCATATGTGAAACGAATCGCCAGTTCAGGGTCGATGCATGTTACAGGATGCTCGGGGCTGGTGTGCGGGGATGACCCAGAGGGAGGATAAGGGGAGGAGGGAGGTGGGAGGGGGGTTTGGGAGGGGGAACTCATGTACACCTGGGGCGGATTCATGTCAATGTATGGCAAAACCAACCAATATAATATTGTAAAATAATTAGCCTCCAATAAAAATAAAAATAAAAAATATTAATTGGAACATGATTGCTTTACAGCGTTGTGTTAGTTTCTTCTGTACAGCAGTGTGAATCAGCTATATGTATATACATATCCCCTTCCTCTTGAGCCTCCCTCCCATCCCCCTACCCCCGCTGCCCGGAATATACCTTTATAGTTACTGACCACTCATTTTATTCTTTGGGTCAAGTGCAGAGTTTCTGCAGAACTATTAAGTAAGGTTTCTCCAAAGACCTCTGTTTCTTCATCAGTTAACCTGAGCAATTAATAAAATTGCTCCTTCAGATGCTAGCCGGCAAAGTGGAGAGCAGCAGTGAGGGCAGCGCCTAACGGTCCTGCAGGCATCTGGAAGGGTCAGAATTATCATCTGCTATTTGCAGTATTGGTTGGCATCAGAAACAGGCATGGAAGAAAACGTGCTGGTGTGTCTCCCAAGTCTATCTCTATAGACGGGGAAACTGGCTCATTTCCCATGTAAAGGCCTACTATTGAAAGGCCATTAATGAATCGATGATGGCAGGTGCCATGCGTGTGTGTTTGTGTGTGTGTGAGGACATTGCAGACCTCTTTACCATTAGAATGACAGTGACAGGAAGGCAGCTCTGTGTCCAACCTGGAGCTCAGAAAGGTGGCTGGGCTTCAGATAGAGTTTGGGGGTCATTACATGCTGGTGGAGGTTGGAGCATTTTTTTTTAATCAGGTAATTTTTTATTCTTCAACTCCAAATTCCTTCATTTCAATATTAGAAATTTATATTCTCCTTAACTGTGCAGAGATTCAGTAGGCATGTGATGCTTTAAAATAAGGAGTATTGAGATATTTTTCCATTATTACAATTGTGAATAACAACTGCTATAAGGTATATGTGTGTTAATCATTCGGTTGTGTCAGACTCTTTGCAGTCCCATGGACTGTAGCCCACCAAGCTCCTCTATCCGTGGAATTCTGTAGGCAAGGATACTGGAGTGGGTTGCCATTCCCTTCTCCAGAGGATCTTCCCCACCCAGGGATCAAACCCAGGTCTCCTGCATTGAGGAGGATTCTTTACCGTCTGAGCTACTAGAGAGCTATAGGGTATAAATAAGTATAAATAACCTTTTTAAGTGGAAAAATAATGGGAACACTGAAATTTTTAGAGAAATTTTTAAAACTATTTTTGTTAATTTCAGAAAGATTGGCGAGGTTTCTGAATGTTTTACAACAAGGAAATCCTTGAAGAGTTTGTAGTCACCAAAAACAGAGTCAATAGAATACATAGAAAAATGGTCAAGTCCATTGTTCTACTTTTTAAGTACGAAGGTAAATCTAAAGGTGCAACCAAGTACAGAATTACAGAGAACTACATGAATGAACAAATGGATGGATGAAAGTATGAATCAGTATCACCTTCAGTTCAGTTCAGTTGCTCAGTCGTGTCCGACTCTTTGCGATCCCATGAATCACAGCACACCAGGCCTCCCTGTCCATCACCAACTCCCAGAGTTCACTCAAACTCATGTCCATCGAGTCAGTGATGCCATCCAGCCATCTCATTCTCTGTCATCCCCTTCTCCTCCCACCCCCAATCCTTCCCAGCATCAGAGTCTTTTCCAGTGAGTCAACTCATCGCATGAGGTGGCCAAAGTATTGGAGTTTCAGCTTTAGCATCAGTCCTTCCAATGAACACCCAGGATTGATTTCCCCCAGAATGGACTGGTTGGATCTCCTTGCACCTTAAGGGTAAGTTAAACTCTTTGGGATGTTCCTTATCTTTCTCAGCCTGCTGCTGCTGCTGCTAAGTCACTTCAGTCGTGTCTGACTCTGTGCGACCCCATAGACGGCAGCCCACCAGGCTCCCCCGTCCCTGGGATTCTCCAGGAAAGAACACTGGAGTGGGTTGCCATTTCCTTCTCCAGTGCATGAAAGTGAAAAGTGAAAGTGAAGTCGCTCAGTTGTGTCCGACTCCTAGCGACCCCATGGACTGCAGCCTACCAGGTTCTTCCATCCGTGAGATTTTCCAGGCAAGAGAAATAAATGGATGGTGATGCTTTAGTGCCCCAGAGTCTTTCATTACTTCTAATCCCAAAGTAAAAGATGATAGTTCCAATATGACTATTAATTCATTAGTTAACTTGCATTATTTTGTCAAGTGCCACCGAGGAATTGCTGTCAGTCACTCAGTTTTCTTTTTTTTTTTCCTCTGATGTACAGAGCTGCTCTAGGTATGATAGGCTTCTCATCAGATTATACTGATCTGCAAGAGAACTGGTGTCCTGGGGCCAGGAGACCAGACTTCAAGGTTGGTGACAGTAGATCTTACATTGGTAAAACCAAATGTGTTTTGCTGGGAATATTGATAAAACCATGCATTTTACTGAGGGCTATTCACACTGATAGATGGTCAGATACAAGAAGCAAAATAAATATGGCTGATCCTGGCATTGCTGCCTCTGACACGTTTTTTATTACTTTAATATTTTTCTATACAGTCTGCAGGTGTGATGCCTGCAGGATAGTTGCCAGGCTGACAATTTTCCTATGCCTCCCAGAATTACACTCATTAGTTTTATGTATTAATTCTTAAAGGGAAAGATATTTTTCTGTATGAAGATGTGGTGCTTCAACTTGATGATGTGACTGCTGCTTTCTAAATACAGTAGTTTAGCATATGCAGATGATACCACTCTAGTGGCAGAAAGCAAAGAGGACCTAAAGAACTTCTTAATGAGAGTGAAAGAGAAAAGTGGAAAAGCTGGCTTAAAACTCAACATTCAAAAAACTAAGATCATGGCATCCGGTCCCATTACTTCATGGCAAACAGAAGAGGAAAAAATGGAAATAGTGACAGATTTTATTTTCTTGGACTCCAAAATCACTGCAGACGGCAACTGCAGCCAAGGAATTAAAAGACGCTTACTCCTTGGAAGGAAAGCCATGACAAATCTAGACAGCATATTAAAAAGCAGAGACATCACTTTGCCAACAAAGGTCTGTATAGTCAAAGGTATGGTTTTTCCAGTAGTCATGTATGGTTGTGAAAGTTGGACCATAAAGAAGGTTGAGCCCTGAAAATTGATGTTTTCAAATTGTGGTGCTGGAGAAAACTCTTGAGAATCCCTTGGACAGCAATGGAATCAAACCAATCAATCTTAAAGGAAATCAACCCTGAATATTCACTGGAAGGACTGATTCTGAAGCTGAAGCTCCAATAGTTTGGCCACTTAATGAGACCAGCTGACTATTAGAAAAGAGCCTGATACTGGCAAAGATTGAGGGCAGGAGGCGAAGGGGCAGCAGAAGATAAGATGATTGGATGGCATCCCCGACTCGATGGACATGAGTTTGAGCAAGCTCTGGAGATAGTGAAGGACAGAGAAACCTGGTGTGCTGTAGTCCATAGGGTTGCAAAGAGTCGGACATGACTTAGCAACTGAACAAGAAAGCAAAATATGCAGATAAATTGAAATTTGGAATTATTGAAATCTTCCTAAATCAAAATTTGTATAATTCTCTGCCTTAATAAACTATATTCAGTATAGCCCTTTTATCTTCTATATTTTATCTTGCTTCAGGACATAAAGGATCATTTATACTTCTATTATAGAACTATACATGTATATATACATACACGGAGGGAGAAAGTCATTTACGTCTCTTTATCTTCAGGTTCTAGCCCCAGAATTGCATTTGAAACAGTAGCTAAAATCCTTTTTAGTCCAGTGTTTTCTTCTGGTTGTCCCTTAATCCAAGGGCTCACTGAGCACTGCCCCAAATTCAGTTTCACTGGAAATTTAGTTATTTGAGGTTTTAAAATCAATGTTGATCCTTTTTTTCCAATTTCAACTGGAAATCATACATTTTAATAAGATATGCTTATGTTGCTGACTAAGCCAAGCAAATAATTATCTCCTGAGTTCTACAAAGCAAGCATTTTTAAGCAAAATCCTAAGTTAGATTACTTGAGATTTGAATTTATCTGCCGGTTGAATGCTATGATCATTTCCATCTTTCTTCTAAGTCTTCATTCATTGTTCAGGCAATGAATATTTATTGAGTGTCTACAACCTGTCAGACAGCATTTGAGATGCTGGGGAACACATGGATAACAACCCACAATCTTGCTTTCAGTGTACTTATAATGCTAGTGGGATTTCAGGCAGGGATTCTCTCTTCAGCATCACTGGCTGATAAAATCAAGACTGGATTTCAAGTTCGTTGTTCTCTCAGTCAATAAAATAAAAGCAAAATTTTAGCAGCCTTCCTGAAAAATTCAAGCTATCTGGGTGAAAGTTCGTAGGAGACTTTAACAGTTGACAGTATGAGATGAGTGGTTTTCAATTTTCTAGCGTGTCTAGAATTGTTGGTTCGGTTCAGTTCAGTTCAGTCGCCCAGTTGTGTCCGACTCTTTGCGACCCCATGAACCGCAGCACACCAGGCCTCCTTGTCCATCACCAGCTCCCAGAGTCCACCCAAACCCATGTCCATTGAGTCGGTGATGCTTGCTGGGCCCCACCCGCAAGATTCTGATGCAGTAGGTCTGGAGTTGGAGGGAGTGGATTGGTTTGCATTTCTAAGAAGTCCCCAGGTGATGCAGATGATGCTGGTATGGGGGCTACACTTTGAGAACCACTGGTCTAAAGTATTTTCTTCCTTAACAGGCTGTCCTTCTGGTGATGATAATGACATTAATAGTAATAAACATAGAATAGCTCACACCTAGTGAGTTCTTAAGCCTTTGACTGTGTGGATCACAATAAACTGTGGAACATTCTGAAAGACATAGGAATACCAGACCACCTGACCTGCCTCTTGAGAAACCTGTATGCAGGTCAGGAAGCAACAGTTAGAACTGGACATGGAACAACAGACTGGTTCCAAATAGGAAAAGGAGTACGTCAAGGTTGTATATTGTCACCCTGCTTATTTAACTTATATGCAGAGTACATCATGAGGAACGCTGGGCTGGAAGAAGCACAAGCTGGAATCAAGATTGCTGGGAGAAATATCAATAACCTCAGATATGCAGATGACACTACCCTTATGGCAGAAAGTGAAGAGGAACTCAAAAGCCTCTTGATGAAAGTGAAAGAGGAGAGTGAAAAGGTTGGCTTGAAGCTCAACATTCAGAAAACGAAGATCATGGCATCTGGTCCCATCACTTCATGGGAAATAGATGGGGAAACAGTGGAAACAGTGTCAGACTTCATTTTTTTGGGCTCCAAAATCACTGCAGATGGTGATTGCAGCCATGAAATTAAAAGATGCTTACTCCTTGGAAGGAAAGTTATGACCAACCTAGGTAGTATATTAAAAAGCAGAGACATTACTTTGCCAACCAAGGTCCGTCTAGTCAAGGCAATGGTTTTTCCCGTGGTCATGTATGTATGTGAGAGTTGGACTGTGAAGAAAGCTGATCGCTAAAGAATTGATGCTTTTGAACTGTGGTGCTGGAGAAGACTCTTGAGAGTCCCTTGGACTGCAAGGAGATCCAACCAGTCCATTCTAGAGGATATCAATCCTGGGTGTTCATTGGAAGGACTGATGCTAAAGCTGAAACTCCAATACTTTGGCCACCTCATGCGATGAGTTGACTCACTGGAAAAGAGTCTGATGCTAGGAGGGATTGGGAGTGGGAGGAGAGAGGGATGACAGAGAATGAGATGGCTGGATGGCATCACCGACTCGATGGACATGAGTTTGAGTGCACTCCGGGAGTTAGTGATGGACAGGGAGGCCTGGCGTGCTGTGATTCATGGGGTCACAAAGAGTTGGACACAACTGAGCGACTGAGCTGAACTGAACTGAGTGAGTTCTTGTGGATTATCAGGTATTCTGCCCTTTACATCTATCATTACATTCATTTCTCACACAACTTAATGAAATTGTTGTGATTACTATGCTTATTCCGTAGGTGAGGAAACAAACATTTGGAAAGGTTAATTAATTTGCCCAGAGTTAGTAAGTGACCAAGGCCAGGATCTGAACTTAAGTTTTTCTGACACACGTCTGTGCCCCAGCCACCACACTATTCTGCCTTCATGTGATGGTGGAGAAGGCAATGGCAACCCACTCCAGTACTCTTGCCTGGAAACTCCCATGGACGGAGGAACCTGGTGGGCTGCAGTCCATGGGTCACTAAGAGTTGGACACGACTGAGAGGCTTCAGTTTCACTTTTCACTTTCACACATTGGAGAAGGAAATGGCAACCCACTCCAGTGTTCTTGCCTGGAGAATCCCAGGGATGGGGGAGCCTGGTGGGCTGCCGTCTATGGGGTCGCACAGAGTCGGACACGACTGAAGCGACTTAGCAGCAGCAGCATGATGGCCAGCACACCTGGGCAGTGACAGTACAATCATGATCTCCTTGGGGGACATCAAAGAGATACGTCGGGCCTGTCTTCACATGTGCCTGCACCTAGGGGTGTTCCGAGTACATAGCCCTGTTCATCAGTTCAGTCAGTTTGTTCACTCAGTCGTGTCTGACTCTTTGCAACCCCATGGACCGCATGCAGCACACCAGGCTTCCCTGTCCGTCACCAGCTCCCAGAGCTTGCTCAAACTCCTATCCATTGAGCCGGTGATGCCATCCAATCATCTCATCCTCCATCATCCCCTTCTCCTCCTGCCTTCAATCTTTCCCAGCATCAGGGTCTTTTCCTGATGTGAGTCAGTTCCAAAGTATTGGAGTTTCAGCTTCAGCATCAGTCCTTCCAATGAATATTCAAGACTGATTTCATTTAGAATTGACTGGTTTGATCTCCTTGCAGTCCAAGGGACTCTCGAGAGTCTTCTCCAACATCATAGTTCAAAACTATCAATTCTTCAGTGCTCAGCTTTCTTTATAGTTCAACTCTCATGTTCATGGGAAAGAGCAGAACTTCTTTTAGTCATTTATTCTAGTGACTAAGAAGCTTTTTGCAATGGAAAATTTTCTTTTTAATTGGATAAAGTGCCTCAATTTTACATATTTTAAAAGCCTTTAAATCACCAAGAATTAGATAATCATAGCACAGCACACCCAGTTGAATTGACCACAGCTCTAGATGGAACAAGAGTTGACCATGAGGGCTAGAACAAGATTTGCTTTTTCCCAAAGGTCTGCAGGGGAATTCCTCCCACATCCTAACCTGGCATCCAGCTCTTCTACCGCCTACCAACTGTGGAGAGCCCTTTCAGATGGGCTATTATTATAATAATATGACTTTATTATTATAGAACACAGATGCAGAAAACAACATAGAGTGATGGTATGATTTAATTATTCTGAGGTGAGTGTACTTTTCAAGTCAATAAATAGAACTTTGTCACCCACTATGATGGCTAATTGTATGTGTCCGCTTGACTGGGCAAAGGAATGTCCTTGTGTTAATGCTGCCCTAATCGTCTAAGTTGTTCAAAAGTCATGTTCAGGAAAGAGTCTTAGGAATAGGATTTAATTGACTGGTAAAGCATGCTGTATTTCTGAGTGTGTCTGTGAGGATGCCTCTGAAAGAAATTACTTTTTGAATCAGTAGAGTGAAGAAGATTGCCCTTAGCTTATTTTAAAAACTTTGATGTGTCTTTAAGTCTTTTTTAACTTACAGATTCCCTTTCTATTCCTTAAAATTTATGTAGAAGACTCCAGGCCATTTGACCTTTAGAGCTACCCCAAATATGGCATCATCCCGTCCAGTCAGAGCCTGAACAGAACAAGAAGGCAGAGGAAGTCTAGCTTTGCTCTCTGCTTAAGCTGAGACAACCATCTTCTCCTGCCCTTGAAAGCTGGTGCTCCTGATTCTCAGGCTTTGGGACTCAGCCCAGGACATATACCATCGGTCCCTTGATTCTCAGGCCTTCAGACTTGGGCTGGATCACACCACTGGCTTTCCTGTTCTCTAGCTTGCACGTGGTAGATTGTGGTACTTCTCGGCTTCCACAGTCACGTGAGTCCATTCCTGTAATAAATCTGTGTATGTATATTTGTATGTATCTATAAATATCCTGTTAATTCTATTTCTCTGAAGAACGCCGACTAATGCACCCACTTGAAGTCCCACCTTCCCCACAAAAGTAACCGTATCCTGACTTCACAGTGATCATGTGGCTGCAGTTTTTATTGTTCTGTATATGTGCCTCCCTTAGCACTGTGGTTTAGTTCTTGCTCATTTAAAAAATTTGAGGTATCCTTAAGTCTCTTTTAACTTACAGATTCCCTCTCTTTTCCTTAAAATCTATATAGAGGAGTCCAGGCCACTGGACCTTTAGCATTTCCCCAGATCTGGATTGTGTTGATCGCAGTCTCTTGGTGCAGTACAACATGTTCCCCTGACCTTTTATTTCCTGAAAATTGGCAACTAGGTTCAGACACTGGATCAGACTCACTTTGGCAAAATTGTAGGTGGTATTTGGCAAGATCATAGGAGGTATGTGGTATCTGGTTGTCTCTCTTTTCGTATTAGGAACAACTTTGATGCTTTAATGTGTACATCTTTTAACTCATTAGAGTTGCACAGTGATGCTCTCTTAATTCTATCCTTTCCTTCTATTAGTTGGAATACATTTATAGAGAGATCATTCATTACTATTGATTAATCAATGGCCTAATTTACATAGGGAAAGAAGGAGAAATGCTTGATTCTTGCCTTTTATTTACTAATTCTTGCGAATTAGTTCCCTGTCATACCTCAAAGGTGACCAGTTCCTTTTTTTTAAGATTATTTAAGAACTTACGGTTTTAAACATATTGATAGGTTTAAAAATGTTACATGTAGTATCATTATTGAAACTTAAATTATCACATCTATATAAAATTACCACATTGCACCTGAAATCTTCCATTATTCTAATGAGCCCCAGGTTCTTTTCAAGAGAAATTAAAATTTAAAGCCATATCTAGTGCTGCTGGATCAGTCTGTTTCTCGGCCTTTTCAGTGGTCACAGCTGGGAAAGATCTGTATCCGTAGAGATATATATATATACATCTGTACATATATTTCACATCTGGTCTTTCCTTATTTTTTATTAGTTGCACTTTGTCTACAGCGTTTCTTAGCCCTCCCATAGTCTTCGTTCCACATGTAAAATATACCATATGTAACGTCCATCATCAGTCCTTATGTCAGTGTCACCCTAGCCATCTTAGTTGTCTGAAGCCCATTCTCAGGAAAGGGTCTTAGGAATAGTATTGCCCAAGTCCTTGCATGTTGCGGAGTTTGTCTGTGCCCTTTATACTTGAAAATAACTTCTGCTGGATATTACGTCCTTGAGTCATACTTTCTTTCTTCAACTATCTTAAATATGTTACCCCATTTCCTTCTGAGAAGAAGCATTGCTGTGGGGAAAACCAAGTGGCAGTTTCATTTTCTTTCGCATATAATTCATCTGTTCTTTTTTCTGGGTGTCCAAACAATTTTCCCATCCTGTCTCTTCCTTTCCTTTCCAGATATAGCCTCATATTGGTCATTTGGGGTTGATATTCTAAGGTACATACTGTGTTTTTTTTTTCAGTATGTATTTCAAGTATTTGTATATACATATATATATATTTAAATTTTTATTTAATTTGTCTGTGCTCTGCAGCATGTGGGACTTTAGTTCCTTAAGTAGGAATCAAACCTGCACCTCCTACATTGAAGCATGGAGTCTTAACACTGGACCTCCAGGGAAGTCCCTATATTTTTCACTGTAGAAGATTTTTTCTAGAGTTATAGTTTTGAGTATTTGTTCTTTCACTTTGACTTCTCTTCTGCAGGGACTCTTCCCTATACATTCAAGCTCTCTTGTTTATCTTTAATATTCCTCATTTTCTCTTGATCTCTTTTTAATTCTTTTCTTCATTTCTTTTTGCTTTTTAAAATGTTTCTCTTTTTCATATTTTCTTTCTCTTGGGACATTATTGTGTATATTTACTCTATATCCTTCTAGTTTACTCTTCATTTCTGAAATGATTTTATTTCTAATTTGTATGAATTCTGTCACCTCATTTCTGAGCTCTTCTCATTTTGATTGTCTTTTTCAAGTCTTCTATTATTTCCTTAATGCCTTTGAACTCATTTTAAAGTAATTAGGTTACAGTTTTGTCCTGTATTGTGGACGTGTCTTTCTGGCTTGCTTTTCTTGCCTGTGGGTTGCTTCTGAGTTCCCTATTTTCCTTTTTCTTATCATTATCTGTATGGTATATACCTTGATATTTTCCTATCACTCATTCTTAGTGAAATTAGTTTTTCTCAACTTTAGAATGAGGCAGGGGGTTAAGCAAAGTGTTTCTTCCTCACAAAGCACCTCTCTTGTTGATTTTGTGTTGTGTTCAAACATGGTAGCCTGCTCGCTCAGCTTTCTTGGCTCTGTTTCCTGCCTCTCCTTTGGCCTGAACTTTCTCTTAACTTTCTCTCTGTTTTCCCTGTTCTGCTCATCTTTGACTGCACTCCCAGCAGCTTCTCCCTAGTGCAGGCCCCATTCTAGGAGGGAGCCCCAGTCCCACAGGGGCCCCTATGTCCTGCTTACCTCAGGCCCCTTGTACTCACTTTCTATTGGTGAGGGTAAAACCGCCTGGTTTTACCTTCTGTTCTCAAATTGGTCTTCCATAGTTTCCAGTGAAAGCCGTAGGCTGTACTGCAGTTTTCCTGTTCTTGGGTCCATAAATCAGAGCCCCGTGACTTCCCTCTTCTTCCTCCTGCACAGATGGGCTACCATGGAGGTCTTGTGAGTGTTGGTTTGTCTCCACCCATTCATATTTTGGGGTGCACGGGGATACCTTGTCATCCAGTTTTGTTTTAAATGTTGTCCATAGCTTTTTGCCTCTGCAATTTTCCAGAATCCTGCCGTACAAAGGAGCTCTTCTTGATCGATGTTTGCCCAGTTTCCTTCTCCTTGGGAGCAGGGAGAAGCATTTTAACCTCCCTGCTGAAGACATTTAAAAGTGCTTCTGATGGAGAACTCTCTCTTCTCCTCAGCCTGCTTAAGCCTTTTTTCCTCTCCCTGGGCAGATTTTAGCAGGATGGAAGGGAAAACAGGTATGCATTAGAGCCTCACAGTGTGACAGAACCCTTGGAACATTTTTCCTGTCTTGCTCTCCATGGGACCAAACTGAAAGGTGACTGAGCAAGCAGAATGTTTCAGAGATGAAAGCTGATTGTGTTCCAGATGAAGCTTGAGTGACTCATTCTTAATAGGGGCGACTCATTTAAAATACAGTTTTTCTCGGGCTGATACTATGCTTCCAGGCAGCACCAGGCACCACTAGGGGAAACCAACACTGTGACTAGAGAAGCATTTTTAACGCTTGTGTTCACATGGTGAAAACTGGAGAGGTCTACGATCTTAACCCTGTTCTAAAGGCCAGTTTCCTGAGTATAAAATCGCAGCAACCCACCTTCTGGAAGAAGGCAGTTGCATGGCTATGTCAGCTCTCCTTCCTCCCTTCCTGGCAGGTCGTGTGCCCTCCCTGGGTCATGAAGGACTGTCCACTCTCCAGGCTCTGCAGTTTTTCTGTGCAGGTGCTGGACATCCTTGGAAATCCAAGTGCTGTCCTGCTTGGGGCCATCGCTGACAGCTGGGGCTCCTTGTGAGTTTCAGACCAGGCCAAGGCCCCCTGTGATTGGCATTTCTTTTATTAGCCAGGAGCCTACAAACAATCAGCCCTTCTACTGCAAGCCAACATTCGGTGTTTGGCTGGAAAGTGTCTCTTGGTGACCTTTATTTGCATTGGCCTGCAGATAATAAGTTTCCTTAGTGAGCAGGAGGTGGGAGGAGGTAAAGGGCATATGTGAAGCCTAAGTATTAGCTGTGAGGACTTAAGTATAGGATGTGCAGCCCACGCTGGCAACCTCAGTTCCGCTGCCCTTTAGGAAGGGGACAGTGACTGTATCATTAGCCACCCTGGCCAAGCACCACCCCGGGGGTCCTTACAAGTTGAGAGAATTTTGCAGTTGTACAGCCAGTGTCCTTCAAAGGTCCCTAAAGCAGGAGACCACACCTGGTAACCATGAAAGAGATAAAGCTTTGCCATATTGTAGGCAGCCAGTTGGCAGCCCGCAGATGAGTTTTGTTTGGACTTCAGAAAATTTTAAAAAAATTCTAAATTTCCTGTCATCATTGAAATATCAAGAGAATATCAAGAATATTTGAATGATGATATTTCGTCATTGAAATATCAAGAATATCTTTTTTTTTAATATCAATCTCTGGCTTCTCTTAGAGAAACCAAAGATGTGGCAACAATCAGCTGGCATTGAGTGGCAACTGCCTCCTAACCTAGGGGCCTGTGAGCATCCTGTTGCCATAGTTCCCCCTCTCTCCTCTGCCGTCGTTTTTGCTCTTTCTTATGGATTATTCTCATCAGCATAGAAACCTCATGTTATCTCTCTGTTAAAAGCAGTCAACCTTTTCTTGACCCCACTTCCCCTGCCAGTGCGCCTTCACATTTCTTTTCCCCTCTTTGCAGCAAAAACTCCTCAGAATGTGCTCACACTCACACTGTCCATCCGCCTGCTCCCATCCTCTCTGCATGCTCCAGAGCCAAGCCCTGGTCTCCCCATCTCCACCGCAACACAGCAGAGTCACCAAGGATGCTGTGTCTCAGGTTTCCTCCAAGTCAGCCCAAGAGCCGCCTGCGATGCTGGCCCTCGGTTCTTTTCACACGCCATTGCTCAGTCTTTGCTCAGCTGCCCTCCAGGCTCTACAGCTCTTAAGCTTTCCTTTCTCCCAGGCCTTTTTGCTGGGAAAGACTGAGGTCTCTGCCGTTGGCCCTCATCACTGCCTTCAGTCTCATGGCTTTAAAAAGCATCTATGTGCTGGATCCTCAGTGTGTGTGTCCAGCTCAGGCCTGAACAGCAGTCATGAGTGCCCTGCCTCCCTGACTTCTCTTGATGTCTCATATTGGCACATCCACACTAAGCTCTGGTCTTTCTTCCTTTGCCAGCCATCTTCCATGTATCTTGCCACAGTCACTCTTCACCTTCCCCCCACTCTCCTGCTCTTTGCCCTGCAAGAGTGACTTGTATGGCTACTCCATTCTAGTTGGTCCTACCAAGGCAAGCACAGCAGGAGATCAAAGGAAAGAGCTGAGTGATGTCAAGGTGTTTATTCCCCAGGGTCCTTCCCTTTAGGGTCACCTAAGGCTGGCTGCTTCCCTCTCTGCCATGCTCACTAATCAGCACACTAATTCCAAGAGATCCATGCACTGCATCATTGCATCATTATTTACCATAGCCAAGATACAGAAGCAACCAAGATGCCCATAGACACACGAATGGATAAAAAAGATGTTATATATAAAATGGAATGCTACTCAGCCATAAAATAATGAAATCTTGCTATTTGTGACAAGATGAATGGCCCTGGAGGTTATTATGCTTAGTGTAGTAAGTCAGACAGAGGAAGACATGTATTCACTGTATGTGGAATCTAAAAAACAAAACAAATGAAGAAATATAACAAAACACAAACAGACTCACAGGTGAGTAGCAGTTAGCAGAGGAGAAGAGCGGTGGAGGGAGGACAAAACAGGTGAAGGGATTAACAGATGCAAACTACCAGTTACAAAATCATTGTCACAGAGCTGTAATGTACAGCACAGGAAATACAGTCAGTATTTTATAATAACTTGGTGTGGCGTGGAATCTACAAAAATACTGAATCAATGTTTATATTCCTGCAACTAATATAATATTCTATTATAATGTTGTACATTAACTATTTTGTTGTTTAGTCTCTAAGTTGCGTCTGACTCTTTTGTGACTTCTTGGACTATAGCCTGCCAAGCTCCTCTGTCCATGGGATTTCCCAGGCAAGAATACTGGAGTGGGTTGCCATTTCCTTCTCCAGAGGATCTTCCCAACCCAGGGATCAAACCCGCATCTTCTGCTTGGCAAGTGGATTCTTTACTTCTGAGCCACCAGGGAAGCCCAAGTTAACCTTAATTCAGTTTTTTAATTTGTTTTTAATTGGAGTCTAATTACTTTACAATATTATATTGGTTGGTTTTGCCATACATTGACATGAATCCGCCCCGGGTGTACATGTGTTCCCCCTCCTGAACCCCGCTCCCACCTCCCTCCTCCCCATATCCTCCCTCTGGGTCATCCCCATGCACCAGCCCCAAGCATCCTGTATCATGCATTGAACCTGGACTGGTGATTCGTTTCACATATGATAATATACATGTTTCAATGCCATTCTCCCAAATCATCCCACCCTCACCCTCTCCCACAGAGTCCCAAAGACTGTTCTATACACCTGTGTCTCTTTTGCTGTCTCGTATACAGGGTTAAGGTTACCATCTTTCTAAATTCCATATATATGCGTTAGTATACTGTATTGGTATTTTTCTTTCTGGCTTACTTCACTCTGTATAATAGGCTCCAATTTCATCCACCTCATTAGAACTGATTCAAATGTATTTTTAATGGCTGAATAATACTCTATTGTGTATATGTACCAAAGCTTTCTTATCCATTCGTCTGCAGATGGACATCTAGGTTGCTTCCATGTCCTCGCTATTATAAACAGTGCTGCAATGAACATTGGAGTACATGTGTTTCTTTCAATTCTGGTTTCCTTGGTGTGTATGCCCAGGAGTGCGATTGCTGGAAAGTAAGTCAGCACAGACATTTTCACATGATTCTGTGCTTTTTGTGTCTGGTAACTAACCCCTTCAAGCCTGGGGCCAGTCACTGCCCAACTGCTTACTAGACTTAAGAGTGCCACACTGTCACCTGTTTTCCCTACACCTTGCCCACACCTTTGTAAATAGTCCCTCCATTAAGCCATCCATGAATTACCCTAATTTGAGTATGCCATGTTTCCTGCTGGGATCTTGATTGTACCTCCTATTGTTGCCTTTTTTGTTTGAAGAGGATGTTATTGAGAGTGATCATCCTTTGTGTGAAGACAGAAAGGCAGATCTGTGTCCATTATTTTAATGTTACACTTTAACCTGAGGGAAAAAGCAGAGTGACACTGTCGTTCCAATAAATATCTGTAGCTAGACCTTCAGGATGATAGGTAAAAATTCAGAAGTAAATATAAATACGGTAAAGGAGCATTTACCTCAGATAATGACTCTGCTGCCTGCTCCAAGCCAGTTGCAGACTTACGTGGTCCCTTCCAGCTGTGGGAATAGATAACTGTGATTCATGGAAACCTTCCAGGGAGGCTGCAACCTGCATTCCTACACATATCCAAACATTTTGCCAAGAGACCATGTAGTGTAGAAATACTACATCTCCTTGACCTGAAGAATGGGCATTGATTTAGCTGCTGGAGACAGAGGTAGCTAGAATCATTATTGATTTATCTACAGACACTGACCAAAGCCATTCAATAAACAAGAGTCCCATGCAAGGATTATGGTTCATTGGTACCACTGTTTACTCTTGTCGTCAGTGCCATCTGTATACTTGGCTAAAACTCAGTTAAGCAAGATCCTAGCTTGTCAACGCTTCATGTTGTTTTTGCATCTGTTTATGTATAAAAGGAGGAACTTCAGTAGCTCTCCTTCTGGTGACCATTGGGACAACAGGAGAAGAAGAGGCTTTCTCTGATGTGGAATTCTGAGCTGGGGCACGGTCTTGTCTCTAATCTCACGTCCACTGCCTGTCCCTTTCCTCCTCACAGAACTCCTTTTGCTTCTAACTCACAGTTTAAATATTACCCTGTGGACTTCCCTGGTGGCTCAGATGGTAAAGCGTCTACCTACAATGCGGGAGACCTGGGTTCAGTCCCTGGGTCGGGAAGATCTCCTGGAGAAGGAAACGGTAACTCACTCCAGTATTCTTGCCTGGAAAATCCCATGGACGGAGAAGCCTGGTAGCTACAGTCCATGGGGTCACAAAGAGTCGGACACAACTGAGCGACCTCACTTTCACTTTTTTTTCTTTCTGCAAATAAAACAATTTAATAAATATATTAACATGAGATATTCAGAGAAAAGATCTGTGAACTTTTCCAAGCCCCTTTTTGTTTTTAAAACAACAAGAAAAAGATAATAAATAGCAAAGGTAAAACATAGTTCAAGATAAAATAAGTATCAGCTATTGTATCATTTGTGGGAACAAAAACTATTTTTAAGGGCCTGGGTAAAGGAAAGTGCGACGAGTTGACTCACTGGAAAAGACTCTGATGCTGGAAAGGATTGGGGGTGGGAGGAGAAGGGGACGACAGAGAATGAAATGGCTGGATGGCATCACCGACTCTGTGGACATGAGTTTGAGTGAACTCTGGGAGTTGGAGATGGACAGGGAGGCCAGGCGTGCTGTGATTCATGGGGTCGCAAAGAGTCGGACACGAATGAGCGACTGAACTGAACTGAAAGGAAAGTGAGAGCAGAAAGGGCAAATAATCAGAGAGGCAAAAATTTACATACAAGAGGTTGATTCTCCAATTATTTATTCTGATGGTCAGATCACTTCATGGGAAATAGATGGGGAAACAGTGGAAACAGTGTCAGACTTTATATTTTTGGGCTCCAACATCACTGCAGATGCTGATTGCAGCCATGAAATTAAAAGACGCTTACTCCTTGGAAGGAAAATTATGACCAACCTAGATAGCATATTAAAAAGCAGAGACATTACTTTGCCAACCAAGGTCCATCTAGTCAAGGCTATGGTTTTTCCAGTGGTCATGTATGGATGTGAGAGTTGGACTGTGAAGAAAGCTGATCGCCGAAGAATTGATGCTTTTGAACTGTGGTGCTGGAGAAGACTCTTGAGAGTCCCTTGGACTGCAAGGAGATCCAACCAGTCCATTCTAAAGGAGATCAATCCTGGGTGTTCGTTGGAAGGACTGATGCTAAAGCTGAAACTGCAATACTTTGGCCACCTCATGTGACGAGTTGACTCACTGGAAAAGACTCTGATGCTGGGAAGGATTGGGGGTGGGAGAAGGGGACGACAGAGAATGAGGTGGCTGGATGGCATCACCGACTCGATGGACATGAGTTTGAGTGAACTCTGGGAGTTGGTGATGGACAGGGAGGCCTGGCGTGCTGTGATTCATGGGGTCGCAGAGTCGGACACGACTGAGCAACTGAGCTGAAATGAAAGAATGTTTGAAGTGTGATATATCCATAATAGTTAAATAAGTTGTTACACGCCAATAAGCACCCATCAAATATCATCTTTTCAAAGTATATTTGAATACTATGAAACTATTTAAGATGAAATGTTAGGTGAAAAAAGAAACTGTATGTTTAGTATTGTTCCTGATTTGATTATATGTGTGTGTATTTTACATATGTATATATGGGCTTCCCCGGTGGCTCAGTGGTAAAGAATCTGCCTGCCAATTCAGGCAGTATTCTTGCCTGGGAAATCCCATGGTCAGAGGAGCCTGGTGGGCTACAGTCCATGGGGTCGCAAAAGAGTCAGACACAACTTCGCAACTAAACAACAAAAAACCTAATATGTGTGTGTGTGTAAATATATATGTATACACAACACACATTCCTATATTAATAGAAGGATTAGTTCAGTTCAGTTCAGTCGCTCAGTCGTGTCCGACTCTTTGCGACCCCATGAATCACAGCACGCCAGGCCTCCTTGTCCATCACCAACTCCCGGAGTTCACTCAAACTCATGTCCATCGAGTCGGTGATGCCATCTAGGTTAATATGCTATCTAGGTTGGTCATAACTTTTGGGCATATGCCAAAATGCTTGCAATGATTATCTCAGATGATAGGATTATAGATTATCAATATTTAGTTCTTTATAAGCTCTAAATTTTATAGTTTTTTTGCGGTAAACATATAAACATGTTCATCATATAATTAGAAGTGGGAAAGTTACTCTTTAAAGGAGAGGACGTTGATTTGTAGAAAGGAATGGTGGAATTTCAGATAGCAAGGAATGGACATTTTAGTGTGTGTGAGAGACTTCTGTTACATCACACTTAACAGACAACAGTAATTAACACCAAATTTCACAGAATAATAATGATGAACTTTTATTGCGTATTTACCATTTGCCAAGCACTCTGCATTGATATACTTTATATTCATTGCTTCTCTTTTAATCCTCTTAATAGCACTATGAAGGTAGGTACTAGAATTATCCTAAAGAGATACGTGAGGTTTAGCAAGGTTAAGTATATTGGTTAGAATAAATCAAACTGCTATAACATAAACCTGAAACCTCATTGGATTAACAAAAAGGAAATGGATCCTTTAATCATGTAAAGGATATTTCTGGATCATGTAAAATCTCACTGTCAGCATCAGTTGAGGGTGGGCTGGTTTCTACTCCATCTGTGGCTTCCAAGCCTGCCCTGGAAATTCATATCAGGCCAGCAGCCAGGATGACTGAGGTCATGAAGGACTCTGCAGTTTCTGTGGGCCAGAATCTCCACCTACGTTTCAGTGGCCAGAACTCAATTGTGTGGTCACCCCACCCTGCAGGGGAGGCTAGGAAATTGAGTCTACCTGTATTCCTGGGAGGAAAGGGAGAGTGTTGTGGAGAATGGCTCACTAATTTCTGCCATGTTATGTGTATGACTGGAGATCTCATGCCAAGTAAGTGCCAGAGCAGAATTTGAATACAGTCAGTCCTATTCCAAAGCAGACATCTGAACCACAGAGCCAGACATTCACACTGCAGAGGACTTGAATTTTAAAAGCAGACTCCCCATAGGCATTGGCTTTATAGAGCAGTGGAATGAATCATTGTCTTTGGAAATGAGATATTCCACTTTATTTTTTTACTTACTTAAGGAGATCTTATTCTGTTTTTTAAAAGTTAGACTCAAAATGAAAAGAGAGTTTGAGGTATGGCCAGTGCTAAATCCCCAAGAGTGGGACAAACATTAAAAAATTGTACATACGATGACCTGAGATAATTGAAAATACTTTCAATGGCACTAAGGTAGATTTTAAAATAGTGTAATGCAAGGAGAACAGATTGTTATAAACTGATGACAAAGGAAATGAAAATTTGCTTAATGCATATTCTATTAAGAACAGTCTTTATGTAAGAAAGAGCAGGACAAACATAATTAAGAGGGAATTGGGACTGATATGCAAAACAGCAATGACCATGCAGTTTGTTCTATAAAATAAGTTCCAAGACATCTGTTTCATGGAGATGAACAAGGTGCAAACATTTGCCTTCCATTACTCCCAAGACCAACCAAAATGAAAGCCTAGAACTACCAAAAGGATAAACCCACAGCAAGGAAGGGAATGGAACTGGGGTTCGCAAAAGAATGAGAAACCTGAACACATTTCTGGAAGGTTGAGAGTGAGCTGACAGATGAGAGGTAGGGAAAGGTAACAGACAGCCTAGCACCAGTTGCAGGGGCCAAGGAAGCTATTGGCCTAGTAGAGGAGGCCTTGAGTTGAGAGTCAACAGGGCCTTTGGAAGCAGGTGTGAGCAGTTGAGGGTTGGGGAAGAGGAGGTGGTCTATCAATTGAAGGTTTATTTTTTGAACAATCTAGTCATGTAAAGTTAAAAATATACCTGACACAAGGTAGAATATGGAAGGGAATAGGGAATTCAAGACGAGATATAAAGTTTTATGTAAAAAGAAACAGAAGTTTGAATACTATTTAATGTTACAGTGATTATTGTTAGAGAAACTGAAAAAAACATTGAAACATTGAAAAGAGAGGCGAGAAATGGGATAGTATAAAAATCCTTATCTTTATATCACAGCCAGTAAAATTGTTTTAGTTGAGAAATTAAGAAATAGAAATAATTCTTAATTTTATCCAACATATTATCCAGAAGAGATAAGTAACTTCCAAAAGAAAAAAAATATTAAGAAAGTTTGCTCTTTGGGTAGTGCCACTGGAAGGTAGAAAAGGGGACATGTAGGTTTTGAGGTCTTCTGAATTATTTCACTTACTCACGTATTATCTTCATGGAAAGTAAAAATCAGTTCAACTTTCTAAATTCCCTTGCTTTCTCATACATAATACTTTCCCAGAGAGCCTATTAGAATATGGATTTCTGCTCTGTTTCCAGATATTCTCATTTAACAAGGGGATTCTGATACAGGAAGTCCATGAGTTGTAGATTGGGAGCTGTGGCTCTAGGCTGTAAGAAATTATGTCCAGTGTTCATGCCAGCATCACAGGTGTGAGAGCTGAGCCAGCATTCTCTGCTCTCCCTTTCCCCACACATCTTATGAAATGTGGTGTTTACATCTAGCTGCTCACTTCCTGGAGATGAAAGTGTTTTCAGGGAGCGGTCTGCTAATCTGCGGCCACAGGTGAGGCTGAGAAGATGGCGCCACTTCCATGACTTCCCTTTGACCCGTGCCAGTGCTAAGTCCAAAAACACTTGCCTGTGCCCCCCAGAGTCATGCCACTGCACATGACCACAGAGACACATTAGTCATTTACAATAAGAAGGTGACTGCCAGCCACTGCACATGACCACAGAGACACGTTAGTCATTTACAATGAGAAGGTGACTGCCAGCCACTGCACATGACCACAGAGACACGTTAGTCATTTACAGTGAGAAGGTGACCGCCACTCAGGTTAGATATCAGGACACTGTTCTCTTACAGAAAAACCATTTACAGAACTAGAGGAAATCTTGAAAGTGGCTTGGTAGATGTAGAATCAGAGTTTATGGGATAAGTAGAATGTTTAAGAGAATACAACTCTCGTGGCTCATCCTCCTTCTCCACAGCATGGCCCACCTAGTAGTAGACTAGTACTTCCCAACCCTAGCTGCACGTTACATTCATGGCAGGAGCTTTCCAGAAGTACCAGCACAGGCTCCACCGTAGATCGAGTCAGAATCTCTGAAGGTGGGGCCCAGGCACTGATGCTTTTGTGCAGCTCCGCAGGAGGCCGTAACTACTGCCAAGAGTTGAGGATCACTGCACCAGAGTCACAGAGTTTCCTGCCAAGTTGCCTTTGCACTCCCTTCCCCCGATCCACAGGGGAAACATTAATATGTGTCCCAGCGAAACACTTAGATACCTGGAGCTCCACTTTGGTGTTTTCCCTTTTGTCCATGACTAGCACCTTAGTATAAAACGTCCAGAAACTCAATGTTGTCTGCAATGCAAGTAAAACCTTGCTTTATTGCATATTAATTCATTTGATCATTGTAGCAACCCTCTAAGGTAGGTACTGTTATCTGTATCTCACAGATGTGAAGGCTGAGAAAACAGAGGTGAAATTACTTGCCTAAGGTTATAACATTGTTAGATGGGAGAGCTGGGATGTGAACCCTGGTGGCCTGGCCCACAGTCTAGATTCAATCATTCTGTTATATTTGTGTGGGAAAACCAAAGCAATCAGAAAAGGCCTTCCACTTATACCCACAGTTGCCAGCCAACTGCATACGTGACTAGCATCTTCATCTGTGCACTAGGTCCCATCTCCTGTTGCCAACTCAAGGACATGGTTCCAGCACTTAAGCCACTGTCTGCTCATTACCAGTTATTTCCTCAGTTTGATCTTCCTCACTGGCTGTACACATATTAGCTGTTCCCATGTACTATTGGAAAAAAATACCTTCCTGGGTCACATAGTTCCCTCCAGCTGCCAGCCTATTTTTCTCCTCATTCACAGCACAGTCTTTCAGAAGGGTGATCTGTATTTGTCTTCACTTCTTCTGTTCTGCTCCAGTTAGACTTTAGGGCTTTCCCTGTCCCCAACATACACACATACGCATAAGAACAGTGCTTATCTTGTGTTTTCTACACGGCCAACTCCGGTGGTCCATGCTGGGTCTCATCCTTCTCTGCTTATCTGCAGTATATGTCAGCATTAATAGCCTCACTTAGAAACTTCCAGGCCCCCACTCTGTCTCAGTTAGGTCTTCTCCACGTTACTGACCATCTACTGTTTATCATCCCTCTGTTTTCTAAAGCACTGGTGTGCCCTGGCCATGTGTGTGAGATTTCTCCTCTTCCTATAATCACTCCATAGGTAACTTTATTCAGTACGTTGATGATCCTCAAATTTATATTCTTTTTTAAAAAATTATTTTATTTATTTTAATTGGAAGATAATTACTTTACAATATTGTGATGATTTTTGCCATACATCAACATGAATTGGTATAGGTATACATGTGTCCCCCTTCCTGCCCTTTCCCACTTCTCTCCCCACCCTATCCTTCTGGGTTGTCCCAGAGCACTGGCTTTGGGTACCCTGCTTCATGCATCAAACTTGCACTGGTCATCTGTTTTACATATAGTAATGTATATGTTTCAGTGCTATTCTGTCAAATCATCCCACCCTTGCCTTCTCCCACTGAGTCCAAGAGTCTGTTCTTTATATTTGGGTCTCCTTTGCTGACCTGCATATAGGATCGTCAGTACCATCTTTCTAAATTTCACATATATGTGTTAATATACAGCGTTTGTCTTTCTTTCTTACTTCACTCTGTGTGATAGGCTCCAGGTTCATCCACCTCATTAGAACTGACTCAAATGCATTCCTATTTATAGCTGAGTTAATATTCCATTTTGTTTACGTACTACAACTTCTTCTGGAGAAGGACATGGCAACCCACTCCAGTATTCTTGCCTGGCGAATCCCCATGGACAGAGGAGCCTGGTGGGGTTACAAAGAGTCAGACACTACTGAGTGACTAAGCATCACAACTTCCTAATCCTTTTATCTGCCAATGGACATCTAGGTTACTTCTATGTCCTAGCTATTGTAAATAGTGCTGCAATGAAGATTGGGGTACATGTGTCTCTTTCAATTCTGGTTTCCTTGGTGTATATGCCCAGCAGTGGGATTGCTGGATCGTATGGCAGTTCTAGTCCCAGTTTTTTTAAGCAATCTCCACGCTGTTCTCCGTAATGGCTGTACCAGTTTGCATTCCCACCAACAGTATAAGAAGGTTCCCTTTTCTCCACACAGTCTCCAGCATTTATTGCTTATAGACTTTCTTTTTTTTTTTTTTTGACTGTGTATCAAGGTATTATAAGTGTATTTGTTTTTTGTTTTTTAATTTTTATTTATTTTTTTTTTTATTAGACCTAGGCTTTCTTTCTTTCTTTATTTTTTTACCTTACATTAATATATTGGTTGGTTTTGCCATACATTGACATGAATCCGCCCCGGGTGTTTCTAAACATCTTCATAACTGTGGAGTATGGAAAAATTCTTAAACAGAACATAAAATGTGCCAGCCGAAATGGAAAAGTGGATAAGTCAAACTGTATTAAAATTTGGACTGTAAACCAAAAGACTATTCAGAGAGGGAAAAAATAAGCCACAGAGTGGGAGATAGTTACAACGCATGTATCTGACAAAGGCCCTGTATCTATATAATGCAAATAACTACTACAAATAATAACAAAAGATAGACAAAGCCTTTGCTTGAGCAGCCAAGATGTCTCCCCTAAACTCCAGGCTTGAAAATACAACTGCATGTTCATGATATCTGTTGACTGGGCATCTTAAATTTAACCCATCCAAAACACTTCTTGCTTCCTCCTCTCCCTCTCAACCAAGTAGTGTGTGCATGCTTGGTTGTGTCTGACTCTTTGCTACCCTATGGACTATAGCCCAGCAGGCTTCTCTGTCCATGGGATTTTCCAGGCAAGAATACTGGAGTGGGTTGCCATTTCCTCCTCCAGGGGATCCTCCCAACCCAGGGATCAAAACTGCGACTTCTGTAGCTCCTGCCTTGCAGGTGGATTCTTTACCGATGAGCCACTGGGAAAACCCCCAAAACCCTTGGAGTCATCCTCAATTATTCTCTCTTCATTCCCATCTCCAGTCTGTATTAGTCATGTATTGCTTTGCAACAAGTTATCCCTAATTTCTGCATGCTGGGGAAACTGGACACAGCTTAGCTGGGTCTCCAGTATCAAAGTCTCTTATGAGGCTATAGTCAAGGTGCTGGCCAGGACTGCAGTCATCTCAAGGCTTGACTCTGGAAGACCACTTCCAAATTCACTCATGTGGCTGTTGGCAAGCCTCAGGTCCCCACTGGCTGTTAGCTGGAGATGACAGTTTCTTGACATATGGGCCTCTCCAAGGGAAGATTGCAACATAGCATCTGGTTTTCCCCACAGATATCCAGAGAAAGAGTGAGAGAGGG
Organism: Moschus berezovskii; assembly: GCF_049115385.1. Lineage (NCBI taxonomy): Eukaryota > Metazoa > Chordata > Mammalia > Artiodactyla > Moschidae > Moschus > Moschus berezovskii. The sequence goes on along the minus strand of NC_142480.1, from coordinate 27,792,500 downwards.
CAGCTAGACGGAAGTCACGTTTAAGAAGCTAGTCTTGAAACTGACATACCATCACCTTTGCCATATTCTTTTCATTAAAAGTGAGTCACTGGCTCCAGCCCACACACAAGGAGAAGGAAGGATCACTGGGGCCATCATAGAGGCTGCCAGCTACACAATTCAGTTCTCCCATTCTTTTACCAAACATGTGCAGAATCCAAGTATTTCTCACCACCTCCGTTGCTAGCACCCTGGTCTGCCTGGCTTATTGTAGTAGCTTCTTATACGGTATCTTTCCTTCCGAAGGCCTGCTACGCACAAACTATTTGACACTCAGTAGTGAGAGTGACCTCCATTTCTTTGCATTGATCGCTGGGGAAGGCTTTCTTATCTCTCTTTGCTATTCTTTGAAACTCTGCATTCAGATGCTTATATCTTTTCTTTTCTCCTTTGCTTTTCACTTCTCTTCTTTTCACAGCTATTTGTAAGTCCTCCTCAGACAGCCATTTTGCTTTTTTGCATTTCTTTTCCATGGGAATGGTCTTGGTCCCTGTCTCCTGTACAATGTCACGAACCTCCGTCCAGAGTTCATCAGGCACTCTATCTTTCAGATCTAGTCCCTTAAATCTATTTCTTACTTCCACTTATAATCATAAGGGATTTGATTTAGGTCATATCTCTATGGTTTAGTGGTTTTCCCTACTTTCTTCAATTTAAGTCTGAATTTCGCAATAAGGAGTTCGTGATCTGAGCCACAGTCAGCTCCCGGTCTTGTTTTTGCTGACTGTATACAGCTTCTCCATCTTTGGCTGCAAAGAATATAATCAGTCTGATTTCGGTGTTGACCATCTGGTGATGTCCATGTGTAAAGTCTTCTCTTATGTTGTTGGAAGAGGGTGTTTGCTATGACCAGTGCGTTCTCTTAGCAAAACTCTATTAGCCTTTGCCCTGCTTCATTTCGTGATCCAAGGCCAAATTTTCCCATTACTCCAGGTGTTTCTTGACTTCCTACTTTTGCATTCCAGTCCCCTATAATGAAAAGGACATCTTTTTTGGGTGTTAGTTCTAAAAGGTCTTGTAGGTCTTCATAGAACCGTTCAACTTTGGCTTCTTCAGCATTACTGGTTGGGGCATAAGCTTGGACTACTATAATATTGAATGGTTTGCCTTGGAAACGAACAGAAATCATTCTGTCGTTTTTCAGATTGCATCCAAGTATTGCATTTCGGACTCTTTTGTTGACCATGATGGCTACTCTATTTCTTCTAAGGGATTCCTGCCCACAGTAGTAGATATAATGGTCATCTGAGTTAAATTCACCCATTCCAGTCCATTTTAGTTCACTGACTCCTAGAATGTCTATGTTCACTCTTGTCATCTCCTGTTTGACCACTTCCAATTTGCCTTGATTCATGGACCTAACATTCCAGGTTCCTATGCAATATTGCTCTTTACAGCATCGGGCCTTGCTTCTATCACCAGTCACATCCACAACTGGGTATTGTTTTTGCTTTGGCTCCATCCCTTCATTCTTTCCGGAGTTATTTCTCCACTGATCTCCAGCAGGATACTGGGCAGCTACCGACCTGGGGAATTACCATTCAGTATCCTATCATTTTGCCTTTTGATACTGTTCATGGGGTTCTCAAGGCAAGTATACTGAAGTGGTTTGCCGTTCCCTTCTCCAGTGGACCACATTCTGTCACACCTCTCCACCATGACCCGGCCGTCTTGGGTGGCCCCACACGGCATGGTTTAGTTTCATTGAGTTAGACAGGGCTGTGGTCCATGTGATCAGATCAACTAGTTTTCTGTGATTATGATTTCAGTGTGTCTGCCCCATCGCAATACCTACCTCTTATTGGGTTTCTCTTACCTTGGTCATGGACTATCTCTTCACAGCTGCTCCAGCAAAGCGCAGCCGCCGTACCTTACCTTGAACGTGGGGTAGCTCCTCTTGGCCATGCTTCTGCACCTGGTCGGTTGCGGCCGGAGCCGGCGTCTCTCGTAGAAGCAGAAAATATTAAGAAGAGGCGGCAAGAATACACAGAAGAACTGTACAAAAAAGATGTTCATAACCAAGATAATCACGATCGTGTGATCACTCACCTGGAGCCAGACATCTTGGAATGTGAAGTCAAGTGGGCCTTAGAGAGCATCACTATGAACAAAGCTAGTGGAGGTGATGGAATTCCAATTGAGCTATTTCAAATCCTGAAAGATGATGCTGTGAAAGTGCTGCACTCAATATGCCAGCAAATTTGGAAAACTCAGCAGTGACCACAGGACTGGAAAAGGTCAGTCTTCATTCCAATCCCAAAGAAAGGCAATGCCAAAGAATGCTCAAACTACCGCAGAATTGCACTCACCTCACACGCTAGTAAAGTCATGCTCAAAATTCTCCAAGCCAGGCTTCAGCAATATGTGAACCGTGAACATCCAGATGTTCAAGCAGGTTTTAGAAAAGGCAGAGGCACCAGAGATCAAATGGCCAACATCCGCTGGATCATGGAGAAAGCAAGAGAGTTCCAGAAAAACATCTATTTCTGCTTCATTGACTATGCCAAAGCCTTTGACTGTGTGGATCACAATAAACTGTGGAACATTCTGAAAGAGATGGGAATCCCAGACCACCTGACCTGCCTCTTGAGAAACCTGTATACAGGTCAGGAAGCAACAGTTAGAACTGGACATGGAACAACAGACTGGTTCCAGATAGGAAAAGGAGTTCGTCAAGGCTGTATATTGTCACCCTGCTTATTTAACTTATATGCAGAGTACATCATGAGGAACGCTGGGCTGGATGAAGCACAAGCTGGAATCAAGATTGCCAGGAGAAATATCAATAATCTCAGATATGCAGATGACACCACCCTTATGGCAGAAAGTGAAGAGAAACTCAAAAGCCTCTTGATGAAAGTGAAAGAGGAGAGTGAAAAGGTTGGCTTGAAGCTCAACATTCAGAAAACAAAGGTCATGGCATCTGGTCCCATCACCTCATGGGAAATAGATGGGGAAACAGTGGAAACAGTGTCAGACTTTATTTTGGGGGGCTCCAAAATCACTGTGGATGCTGATTGCAGCCATGAAATTAAAAGACACTTATTCCTTGGAAGGAAAGTTATGACCAACCTAGATAGCATATTAAAAAGCAGAGACATTACTTTGCCAACAAAGGTCCATCTAGTCAAGGCTATAGTTTTTCCCATGGTCGTGTATGGATGTGAGAGTTGGACTGTGAAGAAAGCTGATCACCAAAGAATTGATGCTTTTGAACTGTGGTGCTGGAGAAGACTCTTGAGAGTCCCTTGGACTGCAAGGAGATCCAACCAGTCTATTCTAAAGGAAATCAATCCTGGGTGTTCATTGGAAGGACTGATGCTAAAGCTGAAACTGCAATACTTTGGCCACCTCATGCGACGAGTTGACTCACTGGAAAAGACTCTGATGCTGGGAAGGATTGGGGGCGGGAGGAGAAGGGGACGACAGAGAATGAGATGGCTGGATGACATCACCGACTCTATGGACGTGAGTTTGAGTGAACTCCAGGAGTTGGTGATGGACAGGGAGGCCTGGCGTGCTGTGATTCATGGGGTCGTGGAGAGTTGGACACGACTGAGCGACTGAACTGAACTGAACTGAGTGAGTGTGACTCAGTTCAGTCAGTAAAAGCAAGCTCTGGAGCTGACCGTGACTCAGATCATGAGCCTTCTGAAATGAACAATGCAAAGGAACAGAGGAAAACAATAGAATGGGGAAAACTAGAGATCTCTTCAAGAAAATTGAAGATAGCAAGGGAACATTGCATGCAAGGATGGGCACAATAAAGGACAGAAACATTAAGGACCTTACAGAAGCAGAAGAGATTAAGCAGAAGAAACAAGGTGGCAAGAATACACAGAAGAACTATGCAAGAAAGATCTTAATGACCTGAATAACCATGATGGTGTGATCACTCACCTAGAGCCAGACACTGTGGAGTGTGAAGTCAGGTGGGCCTTAGGAAGTATTAGTACAAACAAACTAGTGGAGGTGACAGAATTCCAGCTAAGCTATTTAAAATCCTAAAAGACGATGCTTAAAAGTACTGCACTCAATATGTCAGCAAATTTGGAACACTCAGCAGTGACCACAGGACTAGAAAAGGTCAACTTTCATTCCAATCCCTAAAAAGGACAATTCCAAGGAATGTTCAAAGTACCATACAATTACACTTATTTCACATGCTAGCAAGGTTATGCTCAAAATCCTTCAAGGTAGGCTTCGTCACTATGTGAACCAAGAAATTCCAGATGTACAAGCTGGGTTTCCAAGAGGCAGAGGAACCAGAGGTCAAATTGCCAACATTATTTGGATCATAGAGAAAGCAAGGGAATTCCAGAAAAAACATCCACTTCTGCTTCATTGACTATGCTAAAGCCTTTAACTGTGTGGATCACAACAAATTGTGGAAAATTCTTAAAGAACTGAGAGTACCAGACCACCCTCTGTGTCTCCTGAGAAACCTGCATGTGGGTCAAGAAGCAACAGATAGAACTATGAGTGGTTCAAAACTGGGAAAGGAATATGAAAAGGCTGCATATTATCATTCTGCTTATTTAACTTATATGCAGAGTACATCATAGGAAATGCCAGGCTGGATGAAACACAAGCTGAAATCAAGATTGCCAGGAGAAATATCAACAACCTCAGATATGCAAATAATACCACCCTAATGGTAGAAAGCAAATAGAAACTAGTCCTTTAGCCTCTTGAGTGTGAAAGAGGAGTGAAAAAGCTGGCTTAAAACTCAGTATTCAAAAAACTAAGATCATGGCATCCAGTCTCATCACTTCATGGCAAATAGAATGGGGAAAAGTGGGAGCAGTGAGAGATTTTATTTTCTTGGGCTCCAAAGCACTGTGGACAGTGACTGCAGCCATGAAATTAAAAGACACTTGCTCCTTGGAAGGAGAGCTATGACAAGCCTAGACAACATATTAAAAAACAGAGACATCGCTTTGCCAGCAAAGGTCTGTGTAGTCAAAATTATAGTGCAAATGTGAGAGTTCGACCATAAAGAAGGCTGAGCGCCGAAGAATTGATGCTTTCAAATTATGGTGCTGGAGAAGACTCTTGAGAGTCCCTTGGACTACAAGGAGGTCAAACCAGTCAATCCTGAAGGAAATCAACCCTGAATACTCAAGGACAGATGCTGAAGCTCCAATATTTTGGCCACGTGATGTGAAGAACCAGTGCATTGGAAAAGACCCTGATGCTAGGAAAGATTGAAGGCAAAAGGAGAAGTGGGTGGAAGAGGATGAGATGGTTAGATAGCATTACTGGCTCAATGGACATGAATTTAAGCAAACTCTGAGAGAGAGTGGAGGGCAGAGGAGCCTGGCGTGCTACAGTCCATGAGGTCGCAAAGAGTTGGACATGATTGAGTGACTGAACAACAGTGAATGTGAGCCCTTGAAATATGAGTGAGATCATGTTACTCCTCTGCTTAAAAAAAAAAAAAAAAATTCTGATGTTCTATAAGCATGCTCTGTTCCTGCCCCAATCTTTTCTTCTACTATTCTCTGTTTCGTTCCTTCTGCTCCAGCCACTCAGGTCTCCTTCATGTTCCTTGAACACTTTAAGCATGTACCACCTTAGATCCTTTGCATGTATGTGCCTTCTCTTAGATATTTGCAAGAGTGTGTAAGGATGTCATCTATTAATGAGTCCTTCCCCAAATGCCCTGTATAAAATAGCAATACACATACCTCTTCACTCCTTTACGGCCTATACCCCTTAACCAACTTTTATTCTATTCCATAGCACTTACCATCAGCCTTATTTGATTATTTTCTGTCTCTCCAGTGGAACTTATTGGTGTACTAGGAACTCAAAAAATATTAAACACATATGTTCATACATGCCTACCTTTTGTCAGGTTATACCAAGTTCTTGCTCTTCCTATGGCTGTGAACAAGTTTGAACAATTTTGTGTGTGTGGGGGGGGAGGGCGGGGCACCATTTGATCATTGACCTCATTGGAGTTGTGTTGAATTCATCAATTAACTCTATTACAAGTGGAAGGGGTGAGTAGGGATGAGTCGGAGGGTAGATGGTGAGATTGCCTGCTACACTCTTAACAGTCCACACTGCATCACTGACCAGCCCACTGATTCTTCATCCTTCTGTCAAAATCTTTCTCTCCTGAGCCTCATGGTACCTTCTTGCTGTCATTTCCAGATCGTGAGTCCATCCAAGATCTTAGCCCAGCACCCTCCAACCAGAACCATGGCTCTTGCTGTGCCTTTGAAATCCTAAACGGTGGAATGTTTGACCCCAACCTCTACCCTTTCAGTTTAGCCCCCTTCTGTTTGCCCTTGAAACACACGGAGACCTCCACCCTATGCTCCTCCAGTTTCAGCCAGACAACTGTCCCCTTCTGGCCTTATGTCTTCTATCTTGCCTGAACATTTGATTCATCACCATATTCTGTACAAAGAAGATGGGGTGTAGTGGTGGAAAGCACAGGCTCTGGGGGTACAAATATAGGTTCAAAGCCTGGCTTCACCAATTGCTAAATCTTGCGATGTTGGGCAAATTAATTAGTCTGTCTAAAACTTACTTTCCTTAAATGAGAATAATAGCTTCCTTATAGGGAGGTTGTGAGGATCATAAGAATTGTAAAGAAATGCTTTGCTCATAGACAGGACAATAAATGGAAGCAGTGACTATTGATGTTCATTTTAAAGTGAGTTAATATTTAGAAATCTTTAAAAGAGTGCCTGGTACATCATAATTAACTATTTAATGTTTGTTAAATTAATATTTATTTATTTCTATTTCTTTCCAATATTATTCCTTACCTTTTCCTCATGCTCAAAACCTCCTAGTTTCTGTTGCTCCTGTGTGAGTCCTGTTCAGTCCCATCACACACCTGGCAAACTGAAGGCAGAGGAAAGTCCTGGGCTCCAGCCTCAGCCGCAGCTCAGGGCAGCTCCTCAGCCCTTTGACTGTCCATCAGCAACGCCCTCTGTCCTTTGCTTAGCAGTTACCTTGGCTCTTCCCACTCAGATCTAGGGCTCTTCCTTACCACATGGTTATGCATGTAATCCTGTTCACAGAATCCTCAGGTATGGACCCCAGTGCTGCTGCTGTGACCCTGGACAGGTTACTTAAGCTCCCCCTTGCTCACTTTCTTCCTCTGGAAAGCACAGAGACTAATGGTACCTCTCGCATGGGGTGGTTAAAAGGATTGTGTGAATTAACACATGTGAAACACTCAGAGCAGTGCTTGGCATATAGCAACTTCACAGTACTTGTGTGCTATTCTAAGTCATTCCAATCCTAAAAAGCACATGAAACTTTCATATTTATGTCTTCCCCTAGCAACTGTCTCTTTCTTTCTGCTTTCATGTTGAAGTTTCTTGAAAAAACATAGCCTTTGATACTTTCTCCCTTGTTAGTGCTTCCTTTTCCCTCTCTATTAAAATGCATTGCCCCACTCTCCCATTAAAACACTTTTGCTTAGGTTTTGCAGAAAACTCTATGTGTGTCTGCATGTGCACGAGAGTGTGTATATGTGTGTGCATGTGTGTGTGCGCGTGTGTATGTGCGTGTGTGTGCGTGTGGTCTGGGACATCTGATACTGCACTACTTCTCTCTTCACGTCTCTCTCGGCCCTCCAAGACACCATTTCCTTTGTGTTCTCTTTTTCTCTCTGGTCCCGTCTTCTTCTTTTTTCCATTCTTATTTTATAAATGGTTGTTGTCCCTGGTTCTCTATCATCAGCCCTACCCCCTTTTCAGGCTATACATTCTCTTCAATCCTTCTACCCTAGTCTTTGGCATTCACTTACATGGAAGAACTCTCAAACTCAACTCTGAATTACAGACTCATCTTTCCCAAGGCCTGCTTATAATTCTACGCAGTTGTCTGTGGGTGTCTTCAGTGTATCATATCCAAACTTGAACTCTTCATCTTCCCCACCAAACACACTCCCCTCTCCTGATTCCATATCTGAATAAATGGCAGCATCATCCACCCGTTGGCAAAGCCAGAAAATGGAGTGTCACCCTCAACAACAGCTTCTTAATCACATCCACCCTATACCTAGATGATTTTACAGTCTCAGAGATGCTGCTTCCTTTTTACTTCTAAAATCTGTCCCCACCATTCCGCTCCAACTGCCTCTTAGCTGTTCTCTCAATGTTCAGTATTTCTTGCCAGGATGATTGCAGTTCCCTCCTGCTGAAGTCTCTCCACTTTCCTCTCTACTTGTGCCAATCTGCACTTCACAATTCTGCAGGGATGTCTTTTTAACATTTAATTCTGCTTATATTATTACTTTGCTTACAATTTCCAGTAACTTCCCATGAATGAAACTCAGATTGCTTAGCCTCACAAAAGGCTGTGATGAATGTGCCTCTGCCTGCCCTTCTGTCTTTACCTCCTAGCTTTCCCCCGTGTGAATCCTGTGGGGTTCTCTGGACACATCATTCTCGCTCTTACTTACCTTCCCAGCTTTGCCTAGATGTCTTTTCTGGTTCTCTCTTTGACTAAATTATACTCAGCCTTTAAGATTCATCCAAGCTTTATCTTCTCCTAGCAGCCTTCCCTGACCACCTCCAGCCTACCTTAATTTCTTTGATTCAATTAGGAATTAGTTGTAGCTAACAATCTATTCAGCTAGCTTTTAAAAAGAGAGAAAGGAGGAACAGGTGCTCATAAAGTTATCGTAGGGTTGAAGGAGCAGGTTCTAAGCTGAGCTTCCAGGGGTGACGCAGAAATTGTTACTGCAGAACTGACCAACCAAGGGTTCACTGCCTCTGCCGAGAGCCATGTCAGCTGGACACTGGCACCCCTTGGGAAGCTGGGGGCTGCCCCTTAAAAAAGCCTCCATACCCTTGTTTGTTAGGATAAATGATGCCAGCAGTCACAGGTAACCACTACATCATGGCATTTATACTTACGTCTTTGCTTTTGGTTGGCAGAGACTAAGTCCATGTGGGGAAACAGGGTTGCAAGGTAAAGCAGTCCTTAGCTTTCCATTCCCTGATGCACAGTAAGGTGTGATGGAAGGAGGGTGGAACAGAGTGGAAGGAGCCAGCATGTGTGTCTGTCTCTGACCCCTTCATGCTTTCATACCCTCATGTACACTTCCTGTAGACACACTTACCACTCAAGTTCTGCTTAACTGCCTACCTGTCTGTCTCACCTGAATAGGCTGTCATTTTCTTTTCTAAAAATATTTTAATTTATTTATTTACTTATTGGCTGTGCTGGGTCTTCATTGCTGCACCCAGGCTTTCTCTAGTTGCGGCGAGTGGGGGCTACTCTCGTTGCAGTGTGTGGGCTTCTCTTGTTGTGGGGCACAGCTCGAGGGCACACAGGCTTCAGTAGTTGTGGCACGTAGGTTCAGTTGCTCCACAGCATGTGGGATCTTCCTGGACCAGGGATCAAACTGGTATCACTTGTGCTGCAAGGCAGATTCTTTTTTTTTCCCAAGGTGGATTCTTAACGGCTGGACCACCAGGGAAACCCCAGGCTGTTACTTTCTTGAAGGCAAAAACTGTTTTTGTTCGTACCTAAACTGTGCCCAGCACATAGTAGATTCTCAGTAAGTGTCTGTTAACTGAGTTAATGAATAAGAAGTTTCAGCATTATCTTGGAATTCTCCTTTCATCAGCCAGTCAGCACCTTCTACCAATTTTGTCTCCACAATGTCCTTCCAACAAGCGCTCATCACCTCACCGCTGCAGCAACCTCAGTGCTGATTTCCACCACTTTGTTCCATTCTGTGGTGTCAACTCCGTATCGCCCCTGAACTTACCTTTCTGAAACGCAGATCCTCTCATGTCCCTCCGCAGTCTAAAAGCTTCCAATGGCTTTTCCTTTAGGAAAAGTACAGATTCCTTAGCCTAGCATTCAAAGCCTTCCTCCCTCTGTCCAGTCTGCTTTTTAACTTTGGTTCCCCACACTCCCTCACACACTCTGCGTGCAAATCACTCCCTCAGTGAAGCCAGAATGCCGAGAGAGCTTCCTTTGCTCAATTCTGTTCAGCCATCACTGTCTAGGTCAGGTGCCACTTATTCTAGGGATGTTTCTCATTACCTGCTCTTTATACCTTCACCTTCCAGTACCCCACATCTGATCAGATTGCCCTCTTTTAAGTTCTAGAGCTGTGGTGTTTACACTGTGCTGCACAGGGCCCTGGGGCTCTATGGGGTGGGGGTGTTTCTAGGGCCTCTGAAGGGACAGAGGGAGGCTGAGCCCCCATCTTACTCCACCCAGAGCAACTCTGCTCAGTCAGCCCGTGTATTGTGTTCCGTATAGACTTTGTTGAAAAAAGGTTTACATTGTTATGGATAAAAAAACTTTAAAAGGCAGTTTCAAAGGACTTTATGGATATAGCAGTCATCCTAATGAATTGTTTAATCACATGTGTGCCTGGCACTGCATCTTGCTCATTGATGAATCCTCTATGTTCTTAGCCTGATGGAAGCAGCCTGGACTAAAGGGATCAGGTCTAGAGAAGACATTATGGTGAACACAGACTTCATGCAGAGCTGGAAGGAAGAAGAGGGTTAGTCTTACGCTACTTCCTCAGAAAAACAAAAAGTGAAAAAACAAAGGGAGTATTAAACAGGTGCAAGTTTTAGATCGATATGAGCAATTTGCCAGGGCTTCCTAGGTGGCGCTAGTGGTAAAGAACCCACCTGCCAATACAGGAGACAACAGAACCATGGGTTTGATTCTTGGGTGAGGAAGATCCCCTGGAGGGGGACATGGCAACCCACTACAGGATTCTTGCCTGGAGAATCCCATGGACAGAGGAGCCTAGAGGACTACAGTCTCTAGGGTCACAAAGAGTCGGACATGACTGAAGTGATTTAGCACACATGCATAAGCAATTGCCCGTTTGACCTGAGCAGCCATGGGCCACCTTGCAAAAGCCCCTCTGCCAGGAGTGGCATAGAGGTGATCTCAGTGTGAGGACAGCCATCCCACCAGAAGGCCTCCCAGGCCCCCTTAACTTCTGTGCCTCGATCCTCTTCTGTTTTGAGTTCCCGGAACTCACTGTGAATCCAGATGGTTCAGTGTTTGGATTTTTTGACTGTAACATCAGCAGTTACATCAGCAGTTTTTTTTTTTTTAGCTGTAAATGGATTGATTTGACACTTTTATATTATCAAATTGATTGCTGTCTGTTTCTGACTAAAGAAAGGTCCCCCAAAGGCAGGCCCGGAACTGAAGTGGGGGAGTCAGTCAGGTGGGGGAGCCAACACTGAGGCTGAAGCAATGCTGTTGGCATCTTCTGATCACAGATTGCTGGGGAAGCACATTTAGAGGGAAATTTATAGCTTCTGCTCCTTAGTAGTAAATGGGAATTTACTTGACTGAGGTAATGGATTGTGGGGGATTCTGTAATTGTCTCTGTGGGTGGTCAGTAGCCCGTTTGTTAGCAGCACTAGAAGTCAAGGGTTTACTTTGCTGAATATTTAACATTATACTTGTGTGGCAGTTTGATTGATTTTCCCCACTTGGAGGTTGGGTAATGGTACGTTTTATTCCCAGAACAACTAACTTTTTACTAGAAAACAAGAGGGTTACTTATTATTTCCATGCCTTGAGATCTTTTGTGTGGTGTGTTTAGGAACATGTTGGGAAGCAAGACCAACACAGACGCCAGGACTGCCTCTGTTCTCAGGGAATTTTAATACAGCATACTTAGAAACGTTGAATTTGTTTGCTTACTTAACTGGACCAAGTACCTGTCTTTTCTTGGAGTGTTTTATAAGATGGAAAGGTGCTAGGTGTAGCTTGATAATTCTGTTTCATTAATATTATTCTAATTAATCATTGAAGCCCTGGCTAATATCCTCGGGGAAGAATAGTTAGCACAATTAATTAATTGTGCTTCTTTTTACTTTTCTGTTTCCAGAGATGCTTGTTTAATTACAGGCTTATGGTGTAATATTTTTCTTTAAGAAGGAGAAATATTTGATTTCATAAATCTCACAAGGAAAAACTCAACAAATAAGCTTTGAAGAACATATCTTCATATCAAGACAGGATATCCTCCTTGATAAGTTATTCTTGTGAACAGGAGATTAAACAAGTAAAATTTGTAAATTATGTTATAGATATCAGCTGACATTGATATTAATACTAAACAAAGGCTGGCTTACAGCGCAGTACAATTTGTGATCATCACATTTCTTCTATAGGTTAATTGATCCTATATCCTTTAGCCTCTTGCAAGTATATGCACACATTCCATACCTGCTTCCTGATTCTGTTGTCATTAAGTTACCTCCAGTGGATAATGGGACAAAGGAGAAATAACAGTATTTGAAATGCTAGCTGCTGGCATGCGTGTTCTTTCATATCAAACCATTGTCCTATAGCTAAAGATTCCCTTTGAAATTCTGGCAAATTCCTAAGGTATTCTGTTTTCTTAAACCTGATGCTACATTACTGTTTTCTTAAACATGATGCTACATTAGGTAGATAGTTTAGCTATTTGTTATTTTCAACATGGCAAATAAGAAGGGAATGTATATAATTGTCCATGACCGAAACTAACAGGATTAAAAATCCAGATAGTTAAGTGTTACAAGCATATGGCCTGTTTTTATGACTAATCACTTGAGATATGTAAATAGTGTCACCATAGAAGCAGTAGAAGGAAATATAAAAATATGTGATATAATTTTGTTTCAGAGGAGGAATAACCAATTATATTACATAGCACTAAAAGAACCAAGAAATTTCTTGTGTATGGCTTAGGATCAAACAGTGCTTTATTTTATGGGCTGGAACATAAGAAACCAAAGTCCAGGATTAAAAGGACTGTCATAAGAGATGCAAAATGCTTAGCACAGACAATCTTTGATGCAAATGTCACAGTTGTAAAAATCGCCTGGTAGTGCTGGGCAGCCCTTGAAATTTGGTTCATGTGTCGAGCTTGTCAATACATTACCCATTCTGCCAGAGGCTTAAAATTGGTTCTTTTCTTGGTTCACTTGGGGTAGGGGGAGGGAATGCAAAATTTTTGCTCATTCATTATACATACAAGGCAACATCTGTTCCCTGCTCCTTCTTCATCTGCATTTCTGCCTACAGAGTATATTAAATAACCATAGAAATGAACTTTGTGGTTAGAACTTGCTGGCCCAAAGGTGAAAATAGATAGGTAGGCATGTTACCCAACAAATATTCAGCTTGAATGCACCAGGTGTTAAAACACTAAACCCTCCAGTATTAGTTGGTCAATAGCTACAGTCCTAACACCCCCCTCCCAAGTGCTTTCTGCCCTGGCTGCCACAACCCCTCCCCTGGAACTTTCTAGGCCTTTCCATAATCTAACAACTAAAGGGATAATGCCTGGTTCAGCAGGACCTTGCTAGAACACCATGTTAAATGTTTGAATAACATCTCTGCATATTACTTAACAATAACAAATGTTACTTAACTCTTTGAAAAGCAGATTTTTCAATACGAGTCTAGAATGTTATCTCCCCCTACCCATATTGAGTGGTATATTGTTAGAGTCCATTGTCCAGTTAACAAGAAAGAGATGGCACACCAAATTAAAACAATTTGTTAAGAGTTTACTTATAAAGAAGTTCTCTGCAGAGATGTGGGTGTTTGTTGGAGCAGGGCACAGAGGTCAAGCAGGAACCCAGGACTAAGAGCAGGAAAACTGCCCTCACCCTGGCCCCTGATGGACGGCTGAGGGGTGGCCATAATACAGAGAAAGCTGCCTTGAAAGAAGTGACCTTAGGTCAAGGACACAGTAAACCTGAAAGGGGTCCTGAAGACATACTTTTTTTTTTTTTTTAAGGATTCTTAGTTTTAGCTTTTTTGTTTGTTTGTTTTTAATTTTTGGCCACACTAGGTCTTCACTGCAGCACTCGTGCTTTCTCCAGTTTCACCAAGCGAGGGCTACTGTGCTGCACAGGCTTCTCACTGCGGTGCATGGGCTCTTGAGTGTGGGCTCAGTCCCCACGGCACGTAGAATCTTCCCGGACCAGGGATCAAACCTGTATCCCCTATATTGGCAGGAAGATTCTTAACCACTGGACAACCAGGGAAGTCCCAAGACAGAAATTCTGATTTGCCAGTGACAGTTTGAACAGTGGCCCCATCTCCTGTGAGCTCCCCATTGGCAGAAGCTAACAGGAAGGTAGGAAGCACAAGAGCCCGTTGACATGGTCTACAGGCTGCACTTTCTGGAGCAGCACTCGAGAGGGTGGTGAGTGGATGTGGAGGGACCAAGGGAAGACAACCCAGCCCACTGTCAATCACTGTTCTTCTGTGGAATTTTTCAAAATAGTTCCCATCCACAGAAAGTACTCTTTACATGGAGAAGATGTGAAAGATTTAGCTTGTTTCTTTAAATTTATTACGCCAGGAAATGCATCTCTTTTTGTTGTTAACTGACTTCATGCTCCACGTTATGCTTGGTGTCACACCAAAGCCACATCTCTCTGGTGGCTCTTTCACAATCAGGGTACAAAATTTCAATATTAGAATGATAAAAAAGCAAATAGGTGTGCAGTAGTTCAGCAGAGATGCCTGAAAATAAACTGACAGAAACTCTAACAGATGTAGTTGCTCCTGAGGGAGGGCCATGGAATTGCTTATTCTTGGTAAGATTCAGTTGAGTCCCTTTGACGTCTGCCCATGTGCAAATGCAACTCTCTTAGCCACTCTGTGAATGAAGTCTTTCTTAGAGAGGTCACAGTTAATCTCTGACCAAACTAACTCATGTTCTTTCACCATGTAAAAATGGATGCATATTATTGTATTATATCTACATATTAAAAGATCAAAAGATAGATTATAGGACAAAGAAAAGCTGTACTTCTTTTTTTTGGCCTTTGTTCCTTTCCAGTTTCACCTCCAAAATGTTAACTACACTGTGGTCTTGGTAGGAGTTGGATTTGTGTTGCCTGGGGTCCAGGGTCCCAGTTATTGCCACATCTACCTGCTTGGTACTTTCAGACCTGAGGGAGCATTGAGGTGGTGGAGCACATGAATGATTAGCCAGTGGTGACAGAAGTAACTGTCAAGGGGTAAGATAGCCAAAATCCTACTGCCCTGATGGAGTAGTCAACCAGGAAGTGTTCCTCCTGCCTCTTCTGTGTGGGACCCCTGGCCACACTGGGGTGCCTGGACCAGTTACTTCCAGGAATAACATCCTGATCCCCACAACTGGTGACACAGAATAGCTGAGTTCTAGATTCCCAGTAGGGAAATTGCTTACCCTCTTGCATGATGGGGACCATGTATGACTTTAGGGGATGTTTGTGTAGACCGTTCAGCACCGTACTGGTCTGCCCTGGCCAGAAGAACCACTTTTCTTCCAGTCAACATCCTGAACAGCTATTTCTGTTCCTTGTGGTTCTATTTCCAGAACCACAGGGTAGAGCATTGGAAATTGTTTATAGCTTAGTAACTAGCACAATGGCCATTCCCAGAGTAAAGCCCAGTGCATGACAAGAAAGAAGGCAGACATCCTAGAAGCTAAAGATTTCCTAAAACTTTAGCAGGTCATCAGTCACCTTTCAGTCTTATTATCCTTGTTACCAGTGAGTCCTGTTTGCTGTCTTTGTGACTTAATTCATATTTTACTTTAATGTCTTAGGACTTTGCCTTTAATCTGACACCTTCCACCCCACATCTCTTATCCTGCACACCATGGAACTTGAGGGAGAATGTGCGAGTCAGAAGGTGGGCAGTGCTGTCTTGGGCCAGCAGCCTCATGCCCATTTTCTCAGGCATCTTAGATCATTTGAAGCAATTTTGTCATTGTTAGAAAAATCATGCTTCCTTTGATCCCTTCACTAATGTTCCTGTAAGTACTTTGTTTAGGGCCTTTTGAGCTTCCCTGGTGGCTCAGACAGTAAAGAATCTGCCTGCAATGCAGGAGACCTGCGTTCGATCCCTGGGTTGGGAAGATCCCCTAGAGAAGGGAATGGCCACCTACTCCCGAATCCTTGCCTGGAAAATTCCATGGACAGAGGGGCCTGGAAGGCTACAGTCCGTGGGGTCGCAAAGAGTTGGACACGACTAAGCAACTGACACTTTCACTTCACTTTCATGCTCATTTATCGAATTGGAATCAGGAGTCCTGATCACATGGATTATGAGCATTGATTTTGTACTGCTGGTATTTTTCTCCAATGGATTTCTGTGTGTAAGTTCTGCCTCACCCACTAGATGACAGTCTTCTCGAGGGCAGATCTGTGTGTCATGCCCCTGGATTGGAGTCAACTGACTTAAGTGCAAATCCCAGCTCTGACTCTTATTAAGTAATTGAAGCAAGTGACTTAATCTCTCCCAGCCTTAGCTGCCTCATCTTCAACATAGAGGAGAGTATCTGTTCTTACGGGCTTGTGATGGTGAAACAAAATGATATCATCACACAGACTCTGGTACTTGATAGATGTTTAATAACTTTTAATAACTTAGTTCGTTTCTCCACCCTTTATTTCATAACCTCTTAGCATATCTCATTATGCTGGAATTCATTAACATCAGTGACCTGACTTACCAAAATAGAGAGGTTGTGGAATCCTTTCAGGAGAGAATCTGAAATATCTTTATACAATTTCCCTCTTTGTTAGGCATCCAGAACATTGAGTATCCCAGGAACAATTAAAAATATATATAATGGCTGGAAGTTATTTCTAGAGAGGAAGGTCCTCTTCAGTGTGTGTGGACGTGAGCGGCCGGATACAGTGTCAAGAACAATAGCTATTCATTGTGTCAGTTTCAAAGCTGGCACCGGCCAGCTAGTATTCTAGTGTTATTCCCACACAAATAAATCTGGAGCAAAATTTCCATGACCTGATGGATTGGTATAAACAGCTCATTTCAAGAGCTTTTTACCTGTATCCCCATGTCACTCATTTAAACCCTCAATGCTTTTCAGGGAGTCTTGTGAGGGCAACTTGTGAATCAATGTTTTTTTTTTTTAAACAAATGTTCATCAACCCCTACCCTCACGATTGTTTTGTTGCCGAGTACACATGGCAAACAGCTTGGTTCCTTCCACCAGTGCTGTTGATGGGAGATTCAGTCATCAGATAACCCAGCTGAAGGAAAAGTCCTTTAAAGACTCTGGAGCGATAACAGGCTGGTGGAGCCCTGCGGGCGGCCAGAAGTCCTGACTCCTGGGTCAAAGAATAATGATAGGCTTTTTATTTTTAAGTATTGGTTAGTGTTTAATAGCATTTATTATTTGCAGTGACCTTTACAGCTATTGTTATTAGTTATTCCGTCTAGCAGCTCTGCACTAAATGACAAAACTATTTTTACTCAAATCCACCAACCCCCTCTCCTTCCACTCCAGTCACAAGGCCCACGTGGTTCTCAGCACATTGTACAGACCTTCATTTAGGTATCAGCTCTGTTTCCTCAGGCTGTTTCAGCGATCTCAGTGGTAAAGAACATTTTAAAGTCAAAACAACATACAATGCGGTGCATCTTAATATACTCATGTAAGTTGGATCAAGTCAGTTCTCTGCTTTCAGTCCCACCACAGTTCCTCATCTCAGCTAGAATTAAAGCCAAAGTCTTGACAATGGCCCATAAGACCTGTCACCCCCGCCCTGCTCTTTGGGCCTCCCTTCTTCCCCTTTGCTGTCGCCCTAACCCTGCCCAAGTTGACTCACTGGAAAAGAGTCTGATGCTGGGAGGGATTGGGGGTGGGAGGAGAAGGGGACGACAGAGAATGAGATGGCTGGATGGCATCACCGACTGATGGACGTGAGTTTGAGTGTACTCCGGGAGTTGGTGATGGACAGGGAGGCCTGGCGTGCTGTGGTTCATGGGGTCGCAAAGAGTCGGACACGACTGAGTGACTGAACTGAACTGAACCCCGCCCCAGTCCCAAGGGGCCCCTTTGCTGTTCCTCCAACAGGCAGGCTCTTTGCATTGGTTATATCCTCTGCTTCTAACGTTTCTCCTTCAGAGACCTACGTGACTGACTTTCTTTCCTCCTTCAAGTTGTTGCTTAGATGTCAAAGAGGTCTCCCCTGCCAGCCTAATTTAAAACTACAACTGTGATCAAGTACTTAAAGCCTTCTAATATACTATATAATGTGCTCAGCTATAATGTTTACTGTTTATTTTCCCTCCCCCCACAAGACTGTAAAATCCACAAAGCAGGGACCTTTGACTGTTTCGTTCATTGCTATATACCAAGCACCTGGAACCATACCACAGTCGTGTAATAAATATTTGTTGAATCAACAAATACCATGCCCCTGAAGGTTGTTGTAATGCAGTTTGACCTACAGACTTAGAATGCATCTCAACATGTGGTTTATCTTTATATTCCTTAGCAGTAGTTCCTGTGCTTATTTTCCACTCATAACAAACAATTCATTTTGGTAGCAGTTCTGTAGGGATCAATGAAACACACAGATCTTAAGGTTGCAAGGAAGTGTTAAATCTCAGTGTTGTAGCCTAAGAAATGACTTCATGAGTATTCTAGTCCAAACATGTGTCTGATCTAATGCCATCAGCTCTGGTGCCACTCTGTATGCTCTTTCCTTCCATCTTTATAAAGATACAGTGGTTAAAAGTGGTTAAAAGGATAATCTCTGTGATTGGGTCTCTCTGTCATGTAATTCTTATTCCATCATTGTCTTCTGTGTGACTGTGAACAAGGTATTTTAGCCTCCCCCACCCTCAGTTTCCTCATCTGTAAATGGTGATAAAAAGTAATGTCCATCTCATGGGGTTTTGTGAGGATTAATGAGCTAAGGCATGTAAAGGTTTTGATGTATAATAAGCACTAAATATGTCCAATCCTTAGCGATCCCACGGACTGCAGCCTACCAGGCTGCTCCATCCATGGGATTTTCTAGGCAAGAGTACTGGAGTGGCTTGCCATTGCCTTCTCCGAAATAAATATTAGCTATTATTATTATTAGGAAGTCCTTAACTTTGAGCTTAATCAAGTCTTGTTAAACAGATACAACTAAGTTAACCTATTTTAGGTTGGGGTAAAATAGGGTGGGGGTTACAAATTTTCTCCCCTATAAGTTGCCAGGAACATCCTCCTGCTCAGACTAGTAGAGAATCCAAAACCTCTCTCTTAAGCCCTGCATTTTCTACCTCTTATAAACATATAAGAGCACTAAGAACATTCCACAAGGGTTAGTCCCTGTTCCAAATGCAGGCAGAAAAACACCTAAGGGAGTCTGCATGGTCTCCCGGTGTTGCTGCCTTTCACCAGGTGGTGACACTAAACTCTGGCTCTGCAAGGTCCAGCACCACTTCCCACAGGTGCATGGATTCTCTTCTGGCCCTCGAGCTTCTGCACGGTATGTATCCTTGGACGCCAAGATGGCAGCTCTCTTAGTTCATAATCTCAGTTGTTGTTTTCAAGTCATTCCCACATCAGAAAGCTTTCTAGTCTCAGCCACAGGCTGTGTAGGAATCAACCTTCTCCACCCCTGCAAGGGCTACCGTACTTCCCTGCTGGAAACCCAAGACCATCAGACTAGACTGACCCTTTTCTCATGGTTTTTCCTTTGGGGTCTTTAGCTCCTTTTTCTTGGGGGATTTCTTATGGAGTCTGTCCTAACCCATCAGGGAGATTCTAATACATCCCTCCCAGGAGGCTCCTTGAACTTCGTGCAGTTGTCCCACTTCTCACCAGGAATCAGCTCTGCATTGCATCGCTCTCCAGGTCAGTGGGCACAGCATCTCACAGCATCATGGAGTGACCACTTAATGCTTCTGCCGCTGCTGCTAAGTCGCTTCAGTCATGTCCGACTCTGTGCGACCCCATAGACGGCAGCGCACCAGGCTCCCCCCGTCCCTGGAATTCTCCAGGCAAGAACACTGGAGTGGGTTGCCATTTCCTTCTCCAATGCATGAAAGTGAAAAGTGAAAGTGCAGTTGCTCAGTTGTGTCCAACTCTTAGTGACCCCATGGACTGCAGCCTTCGAGGCTCCTCTGTCCATGGGATTTTCCAGGCAAGAGTACTGGAGTAGGTTGCCATTGCATTCTCCGGACCACTTAATGACTCTTCCCTGAACCAGAAAAATCTGTGTCTAGTTTGGCAGAAAGTAACTGACGTTACCTAGCCAACAAATTTCAAGTTGAACCGTACCAAACCTAGATAACATATTAAAAAGCAGACATTACTTTGCCAACAAAGATCCATATAGTCAAAGCTATGGTTTTTCCAGCAGTCATGTATGGATGTGAGAGTTGAACCATAAAGAAAGCTTAGTGCCGAAGAATTGATGCTTTTGAACTGCAGTGTTAGAGAAGACTCTTAAAGAGTCCCTTGGACTTCAAGGAGATCCAACCAGTCAGTCCTAAAGGAAATCAACCCTGGATATCCATTGGAAGGACTGATGCTGAAGTTGAAACTCCAATACTTTGACCACCTGATGCGAAGAACTGACTCATTTGAAAAGACCCTGGTGCTGGGAAAGATTGAAGGCAGGAAGAGAAGGGGACAACAGAGGATGAGATGGTTCGATGGACATGAGTTTGAGTAAGCTGCTGAAGTTGATGATGGACAGGGAAGCCTGGCATGCTGCAGTCCTTGGGGTCGCAAAGAGCTGGACGTGACTGAACGACTGAACTGAAACACCCTGTTACACTTATGTTCAATGGGTCAGGTGTTACTTCTTAAAGTCAGTACAAGCCTCCCTGTCCTTCTCTATCCACAGACCTTTACCTCCGAGAAAGTAACTAGAATTCTCTTCTTCTCCACTGGTTCCCCAACTCACAGGGTGATTTTACACATGTTTTCTTAACAATGCTAAATACTGTGCAAAGTGCTCTGATGTATTAAATAATTCAATCTCCAAACAGTCCCTTGAGATAGGTGTCATACCCCGCTCTTTTGTAGATGAGGAAATTGAGACTTAGGAAGGCTGAGTAGCATGCCCAAGGTCACAGAGCTGCTTCGGATTTGAACCTAGGCTCTCTGATTCCAGAATCCCTAAGGATGCCAATGCTGTTTCCTTAACTCAATTTCATAGAACTGTAGTTCTGCAAAACAAAAGAAATACTTTTCTCAGATATCATGGTGATGATCAGGTGTGATAAAGTATGAAAAAGTGTTTAGTGCAGTGGCTCCATTATTGCTCAAAAAATGTTCATTTGCCACCTTTTTCCTCTGATCAAATTGAGCAGCTCATATTGTAACTACTTCACATTTTTCAAGTGCCTGACACAGAGTGGGTCCTCAGGGGACAGTCACTGCTCCTTATTCCCATCTGTGTGGTTTGAAGCCCTCTCCCTATCCTGATGGTTCTCCTCCAGCTCATTTAGGTCTTAGAATGTGGCACCCAGAACATTCACCAGGTGGGCTTGGGTAAAGCGGAGTGCAAGGGGCAGTCAGCACCCACAGAGAGCGAGCTCCCTATCAGGCAGTCCCTGAACTATGTCCTGTTACCTGCTGTTATTACTTGTTTTAGTTAGTCATTTACACTGTCAACAGGTATTGAAATTGCTGTCAGTCAAATCCTCGAGGTCTCTTTACTTAGGCAGTTACTGATCCACCTCACATGGCCTGTCCCTGAATAATTGAATTTTTCCTTCCCAAAAATGTCCTCTTTTTTTTCTGATATTTTAAATACTACATGTTTGTTGGGAAAAATGCAGAAAATCACACAGTAGAAAATTAAAATCACCATGAATAGCATGATCCAGAGATAATCACTCTTCTTTCCTGCATATACATCTTCCCAGCATATATGCATGTGTGTATTTCTTTTTTTACAGAATTAGGGTCATACTATTCAAAATGTATTCTGAGTCTGCCATTTCTCACCATTTCCTGCCAGCTTAAGCCATCATCATCTTTTTCTTAAAATACTGCAGAACTATTAAATTACTATTGCCCAAAATATGTTTCCCTACTTCCTTTCTTACTCCCCTATAGCCTGTGCTCCAGAAAGTAGCCAGTTCAATCCTTTAAAATCTTAACTCTCTCCTGCTTACAATCTCCTGTGGATTCCCATGTCACAGAAAATAAAACCCTAGCGCTTCCCTGGCTGGAAGGATCCTGCCAAGTGAGGCCTCTCCAACCCCATTTCCTTCTCCTGTACACCTGGCTCCCGTGTGCCAGTCTCGTGTGCTTCCTTCAAATCCAGGCCCTTTCCTGCGTTAGCACCTTTGCTGTTCCCAGCACTGTGCAGCTCCAGACTCATTTCAGTTCCTGGTCATGGCCATCCCTCAGAGACCATCTTCCCCAAAGAGCACTTCTGCCTCTATCACCACCTCTCCCTAACCCTGACTCATTTTCTTCATTGCTTTAATTATTCCTCTGTAACATTATGTTGTTGGCTGTCATATTCCATCATACATGTGTACTGTCAACCCCATATTGTTAAACTTCTAGGCTGTTTCCCTTATTTGGCATTAGAATTTATTATAAGTATTTTATAGCTTTCATTTTATAAGATTACATAATTTCAGCCAGACAAGATGGTTTGGGCTCTCAGTAACTTCTCTAATCAGGTACTTTTCTAAATGCTTTAATACACAGTGATGGAAACTACATCATCTAGTGAAGTCAAAGCAATTATTCTTCCCGTTTTCCAGAGGGAGGAAATGGAGTCAGAGTCTAAGTAACTCTGTCAATATCACACAGCTATCATGGGGTGGAGCTAGGATCCAAACACAGGCTCTCGGCTTCCTCAGCTGCTCTCTGAACCCCTCCTGCACCCCACCCACTGCCTCCTGATCTTTCTCCCAGCAGATGTCAGCATACCTCCTTTGTTCTACAAGCCAGACCCCTGTCTGTATGTGTCCAGAAGCACTGGAAACCAAGTCGTGCACCATTAAAATCACTTTACAGATGGATGCTAGCCTATTTTCTCTAGTCCTCTTTGGGGATTATAGTTGAGCTCTGCTGAGTTCTCTTATTTGTACTATCATGGAGTTTCTACATTTCTTCCTGGTTCACAAAGAGACTGTGCAGCCTTCTTTGTTACCATTTCCAAACAAGGATGTCTGTGGAACAAATTAACATTTGAGGAACCCTCTGAGAGGGATGAACTGAACTGAACTGAGAGGGATGAAGTTGGTGTAAATTTTGCTAACAGTCTCTGCTACTAAAACTGAAGCATTTGCCCTTCTGCAAGTCTCTGGAATTCTTCCATGCTTCATAAACATATATGTTATCATAGTGCCATTTTTCATATATTGTAATGATGAATTCATGTTCTTTGAGGGTCTTGGAGCTGTTTGTCTTGTGTCTCTGTTGCAGTGAGTATTTGGGAGCCCTTACAGATGCTGCCGAGATGGAGTTCATCGGAGCCCGGAGACTTAAACGCAGCAGCAGGTGCCCTCCTCCTATCCCCTCACTATCTCAGACTTTAATTTCCTCTCGGCCATGTTTCTGTTCTCCTTTCTGGTTCAAAGATCATTCTTCTTGATAGGGAAGATGGAAACAAGCTCGGAATTGAGTAATTCTGTGTTCACTATGTCATGTCAAAGTTAACAGTGTCATCTGCCCCAAGGAGTAAACCAACACCTCTCTTATTCTTTTTCTTGTTCTAAGTGTTGTTGTTCTGTTTGCACGAATCCCAGGCCCTAGCCTTCCACTTCCCTGGCTTGATTCTTTCATTTTATGCCCTTCCTTTGTATCTGCTCTTGGCTGCAGGTTCCTTCTTCCTGCCTTTGTAAGTGTCTTTGTAAATACAAACTCGTTGGCGATGTAGTGATTCCTTTGGATACCTCCCTCGCTCCTTCCTCTCTAGAAGGCAGTATGAATAGATCATCAGAATTATATTATGTGGAACCTGCAGTCTTTCTAGAATCAAGCTCTATATGATTACAATCTCTGACCATGGGATCAAAGGGCATCTAAGCCTTACTCCTTTCACTTCGGAAGCCTACAAGACTGGTGATAGCACAGCCAGCCTTTGAGTGTTTACCATGATTCAGGCACTATGCTGTGTGCACCTTATCTCATTTAATTTCCACAATCGACATACAAGGTAGGTCTTATTCTTCATGATTATAGTGAGAAACCTGCACTCTGGGGAGGTGACATTTGCACGGCTGTGAGGGCAGAGCTGCAGGCCTGACTCAGATCTATACAGCTTCCTGACTGTGTACTTTAACCTCTACATTATGCTGCCCTCCGACTTTGTTTAAGTCCATTGAACCACACCTTATTTTTACTGGACTTGTGTAGTTCCTCTTTCCTACAGTCTCAGGAACATTAGCTGCTCATGTTCCCTTCTTTGGCTCTTATAAATCATGTGATGGCAAGTCCCCTTTGTCTCCAAGGGCCAGTCAGCTCCATCCTGCCATCCATCTAGTTCTACCTCACTGGCCAAAAATAGGTCCAAGCAGCCACTCTTATCACTGTAACCTTGTCTTTCTGTGATGTGAGATTGTCAGCAAAGCAAGGCTTGAGTGAACTAAATGCTTGACTTCTGGCAGAGCGGGGCTCCTCACAGACCTCTGGGTGGCTTTTCCATCACTCCTCAGCCTGGAGAGAACAGGACTGACTAGGGAATGACAGGTGTGCCTGGCCAGGTGGGCCTAAGGGGAACCGACCCAGCATCTTGCCGCCTCCTTGCTGAACTCTTCATGCTCTGGGAATATTGCATTGCTTTGATGGATTTTCTTCAACTATGATTTACATGCTACCTACTCTGAAAAAAGAATGTGAAGTGGTATACAATAAAACATGTCTAAAACAGGAGAGCTAAAACACATTTTTAAAAAGAGAGGCAGTCAGAGAGAGGTCAGAAATCACTTGGTTTGAATCCCTGACAAGAAGTTTTATGGCACATGAATATATTTGATTAATTCCCATCACAACTGTCTGGGTGTCTGGAGGGGTGGGGTGAGAAAAGAACTCTGCAGATGGGGAAAACTAGAACCTCAAAGGCCTATAATAGTACACAGAGTTGAAATCGCACAGCATTATCCCTAGAGACATCCATGGAAATACTAAGTAATACCACCTCTCTAGGAAGCCTCGGGGGAAGGCAGCAGGGGGCGATTGCCTGGGTTACTCCTAAATTTAGAGTAGCTGACCTGCCCAAGGGTCATAGGCAGGATAATTTATCATTGTCATCGATCAAGGACCACAATAAATTTGTCTTTAAATTTTAACACCTAATTCATAAGTTATACAGATAGAGCTCACTGTATCAATGTATCTCTCTGTGTTATTTTAAAGCACAGAATTGGTGTGAATCATAATGGAACCTTCTACAATTACCGCACTTCTTCAAGGGAAGCTTATGCTATGGCTTAACCACTGAACCAGGTTTCTAGTAAGGAATGGATGACAGAGGAATGAATGAGTGAATGAGTGCCCGCACGGTCCCACAACACCATGAATCAGTCTCGCGCTGGCTGCGCCACAGTGAGTTCCTTCATTAAAGCTGGGTGTGTGCCCTGCAGCGCTTCCCATCAGAGCAGAGGCTGGCACTAGGAGAGTTTGTGAGTCAAACTGGCGGCCGTTAGCATGACCCAGGACATCTCAGGGCAGGGCTCGGAGCACAAGAACCTTGGTGACCCCATCCAGACACACACCTTCAGCCACCTTGATAATTTTACTGTGACCAAGATTATTCTACAACCAGATGAAAACACAGAGAAAGATCATTGGCAGAGGAGGGTTGGCTCCTGAATTTCTATGCCATTAGAGGTGCAATAGCACTCAAAGTGACCGAATCAACCTGAGGTCCCTGGTGGATCATTTCCTGGTCCCCTGCAATTCTTTGGGGGCATTTCTAAAGTTCACTGAATGGAATCAGTATGCTAAGACAACCTTTGCAGCCAAAGATGGAGAAACTCTATACAATCAGCATAAACAAGACCAGGAGCTGACTGTGGATCAGATCATGAACTCCTTATTGCAAATTCAGATTTAAATTGAAGAAAGTAGGAAAAACCACTAGACCATTCAGATATGCCCTAAATCAAATCCCTAACAATTATACAGTGGAAGTGAGGAATAGATTTAAGGACTTGATCTGATAGAAAGAGTGCCTGAGGAACTATGGATGGAGGTTCGTGACACTGTACAGGAGATAGGGATCAAGACCATCCCCAAGAGAAAGAAATGCACAAAAGCAAAACGGCTGTCTGAGGAGGCCTTCTGAAAAGCTGTGAAAAGAAGCCAAAAGCAAAGAAGAAAGGGAAAGATATCCATTTGAATGCAGAGTTCCAAAGAATAGCCAGGAGAGATAAGAAAGCCTTCCTCAGTGATCAGTGCAAAGAAATAGAGGAAAACAATAGATGGGAAAGACTAGAGATCTCTTCAGGAAAATTAGAGATACCAAGGGAACATTTCATGCAAAGATGAGCTCAATAAAGGACAAAAATGGTATGGATCAACAGAAGCAGAAGATATTAAGAAGAGGTGGCAAGAATACACAGAAGAACTGTACAAAAAAGATCCTCATGACCAGATAATCACAATGGTGTGATCACTCACCTAGAGCCAGATAACCTGGAATGTGAAGTCAAGTGGGCCTTAGGAAGCATCACTATGAACAAAGCTAGTGGAGGTGATGGAATTCCAGTCGAGCTATTTCAAATCCTAAAAAATGATGCTGTGAAAAGATAATGCTGTATTGAGTGCAGCAAATTTGGAAAACTCAGCAGTGGCCACAGGACTGGAAAAGGTCAGTTTTCATTCCAATCCCAAAGAAGGGCAATGCCAAAGAATGCTCAAACTACCACACAATTGTACTTATCTCACACGCTGCTAAAGTCATGCTCAAAATTCTCCAAGCCAGGCTTCAGCAATACATGAACCATGAACTTCCAGATGTTCAAACTGGTTTTAGAAAAGGAAGAGGAACCAGAGATCAAATTGCCAACATCTATTGGATCATCGAAAAAACAAGAGAGTTCCAGAAAAACACCTATGTCTGCTTTATTGACTATGTCAAAGCCTTTGACTGTGTGGATCACAATAAACTGTGGAAAATTCTTCAAGAGATGGGAATCCCAGACCACCTGACCTGCCTCTTGAGAAACCTGTATGCAGGTCAGGATGCAACAGTTAGAACTGGACATGGAACAACAGACTGGTTCTAAATAGGCAAAGGAGTACGTCAAGGCTGTATATTGTCACCCTGCTTATTTAACTTATATGCAGAGTACATCATGAGAAATGCTGGGCTGGATGAAGCACAAGCTGGAATCAAGATTTCTGGGAGAAATATCAATAACCTTAGATATGTAGATGATACCACTCTTATAGCAGAAAGTGAAGCGGAACTAAAGAGCCTCTTGATGAAAGTGAAAGAGGAGAGTGAAAAAGTTGGCTTAAAATTCAGCATTTAGAAAACTAAGATCATGGCATCTGGTCCCATCATTTCATGGCAAATAGATAGGGAAACAGTGAGAGACTTTATTTTTTGGGCTTCAAAATCACTGCAGATGGTGACTGCAGCCATGAAATTAAAAGACGTTTGTTCCTTGGAAGAAAAGTTATGACCAACCTAGTTCAGTTCAGTTCAGTTCAGTCACTTAGTCGTGTCCGACTCTTTGCGACCCCATGAACCACAGCACGCCAGGCCTCCCTGTCCATCACCAACTCCCGAAGTTCACTCAAACTCATGTCCATCGAGTAGGTGATGCCATCCAGCCATCTCATTCTCTGCCGTCCCCGTCTCCTCCTACCCCCATCCCTCCTAGCATCAGACTCTTTTCCAGTGAGTCAACTCATCGCATGAGGTGGCCAAAGTATTGGAGTTTCAGCTTTAGCATAAGTCCTTCCAACGAACACCCTGGATTGATCTCCTTTAGAATGGACTGGTTGGATTTCCTTGCAGTCCAAGGGACTCTCAAGAGTCTTCTCTAGCACCACAGTTCAAAAGCATCAATTCTTCGGCGCTCAGCTTTCTTCACAGTCCAACTCTCACATCCATATATGACCACTGGAAAAACCATAGCCTTGACTAGACGGACCTTGGTTGGCAAAGTAATGTCTCTGCTTTTTAATATGCTATCTAGGCAGAGACATTATTTTGCCAACAAAGGTCCTTCTAGTCAAGGCTATGGTTTTTCCAGTGGTCATGTATGGATGTGAGAGTTGGACTATGAAGAAATCTGAACACTGAAGAATTGATGCTTTTGAACTGTGGTGTTGGAGAAGACTCTTGAGAGTCCCTTGGACTGCAAAGAGATCCAACCAGTCCATCCTAAAGGAAATCAGTCCTGAATGTTCTTTGGAAGGACTGAAGTTGAAGCTGAAACTTCAATCCTTTGGCCATCTGATGGGAAGAGTTGATTGATTTGAAAAGACCCTGATGCTGGGAAAGATTGAAGGCGGGAGGAGAAGGGAATGACAGAGGATGAGATGATTGGATGGCATCACTGACTCAATGGACTTGAGTTTGAGTAAATTCCAGGAGTTGCTGATGGACAGGGAGGCCTGCCGTGCTGCGATTCATGGGGTTGCAAAGAGTTGGACACCCCTGAGCAACTGAACTGAATTGAACTGAAGACAACCTGGAAACTAAGTACTGGCCAGGTTCAGTTAAAAACAGATAAAAACAGGCTGAACAAAGAAATATCAGGCAACAGATCTAACTAAAACCATTCTTTTAGTTCTTTCTGTTTCCCTAGTATGAAGGAACTAAGTACATAGTTATTTACAGGATAGGTAGTAGTTATTTGTTGTAGGCAAATTCTGATATTCCCTCAAGTATAGCAAGGGACAGGGGAAATGGTATTGATCAGTCTGGCTGTGGCTATTTCTTGTCAGCTTGATGGGATTTGGTGAGTAATAATTTTTAAAAACATCTTGTAAGGCTGGATGAAAATATATAATGTAAAAACCTTTTGGGTATTACAGCAAAAACTATCTCCACAAGTAATTGTGTCAGTTTATTTGATTTGCCTAGTGTTGGTTGACTACCTTGCTGTTCACCCACTCATCCATCTGTTCATCCACCTATCCTTCCACCATTCACTCTTTCAGCAATTACTGAGCAATGTAATGGATTGATTTGTGCCCTCCTAAATTTATTGCTATTTTCCTGGTGGCTCAAACAGTAAATGAATCTGCCTGCAATGCAGGAGACTCAGGTTCAATCCCTGGGTCAGGAAGATCTCCTGGAGAAGGGAATGACTACCCACTCTAGTATTCTTGCCTGGAGAATCCTATGGATAGAGTAGCCGGGTGGGCTGCAGTCCATGGAGTTGCAAAGAGTCAGACAAGACTGAGCATCTGAGCACAGCAACTTTGAACTTATATGTTGAAGACCTAAATTCCAGTATCTCAGAATGTGACTCCATTTGGAGATATGGTCTTTAAAGAGGTAATTAAGTTAAAATGAGATTATTAGGGTGGACTCCAGTCCAATATGACCAGTGTCCATTTAAAAAGAGGAAATTTGAATAGTGATGTATAAAGAGAAGATCCTGTGAAAAACACAAGGAGAAGATGGTCATCTGCAGGCAGAGGAAAGAGGCCTCAGGAGAAACCAGCTCTGCCAAAGACACCTTGATCTCAGGACTTCTAACCTCCAAAATTGTGAGAAAATACATTCCTGCTGTTCAAATCATGGATTTCAGTTGTTTAAGTACCAGTCTGCTGCACTGGGTGATGGTGGTGATGGTGGCCCCAGCAAACTACAGGGCCATAGTTTGGCCTATGTAGATAATAATACAAGCATCTATGATGTACCAGGGCCCTGTGTTCAGTAGGAACAAGATACCTTCTCTGCCTTCAAAGAGCTCCCAGCCTGCTAAGTGCAAAATTCTGCCAACTGTTGGTGAAGCTATAAGGTTACAGAGGTGAATCAAATACCTAGTTTTGTGAGATGTTAATATTCTATGAACCAGATCTCTTGCCCCCATTGGTCTGATTATTGAGGCCAATAATTAATGACCTCATTAATTATTGAGGCCAAATTAATGGCATATGCCCTCATTTTATTTTGAATTCTGACAAAAAAAATTTCAGGGTGAGGGGGTCATTTGGAAGTTAAGTGAAATTTTTATCACCCACAGTAACTAAATACCTGCAGAAGCATGGGAGGTTGTGTGATTTTTTTTCCCTTAATTCATGTGAGATCATTTAGACATAAAAGTCTTCAGAGCATTTTTGCTTCTTTAAACACATCAGAAAAAACTCATTTTCACAGTAAAATCATACCTTCATAGCAGATCCGTTTACTCCCAGCTCACATAGCTTTAGCTGATCTCCACAGTAAGCAGAGGGTATGGCAGTGACAGCTGGCACCCTGGTTCACCCAGATTCTGTTTGTGCAATCACTGTTTATATGGAGACTCTAGCGCAGGGAACAAATCATGACTTGAACCAACATGGAGGTCATAGAGCAGGTCCCTGTGCCTTTTGAAAGAGAACACAGTCACACACTGCAAGAACCAGCACGAACCAAACTATAGAAACATGAAGGTTTTGCAGCTCTAAGGGCTTGGATGCTGCCCAGTCTTAAAAAAGAATAAATTCCTTGTTTCGTAGAGTTGGAGGGAGAAATACAGGTGACATGTTAAGTGACTTACCTATGGTAAAAAAAAAAAAAGAAAAACAATTGGCCAGTAGCAGAAATAGGATGAAGACCCTTGTCTCTTGCTCTAAGTACAGGCATCTTTTCTGCTGCTGTAGGTTCAGGCTTGGGAAATTATGCCCAAGAGCTAATCCCTTCAGCTAATCTTCCTGACTAGGGATTGAACCCAGGTCTCCTGCATTGCCAGCAGATTTTGTACCATCTGAGCCACCAGGTGCCAGAGAGTGCTATCTATTCCTTGGTTTTGATCTGAGCAGCTCAAGTCCTATTGATTGGTGTGGGAAATGAAGTCAGGCAAGGATCACCATCTTTTCCATTCAAAAATAGAGCTGCTTATTAATGTAACAAGTGTGGAAGAAACAGAAGAAGAAACAAATGCTTATCAGGCACCAACTATGCAGCCACACTTCACAGCAACCCGGGAGAAAGGTATAGTTATTCATAGTAACAATGGACGGTATAGGATCTGTCCCATTCCACAGCCTGTGATTCTCCCACTAATCTACATTGCTTTCCTCAACATGATGAATAAATATATTATAAGGCTGGGGCTTCCCTGGTAAAGAATCTGCCTGCAATGCAGGAGACCCGGGTTCAACCCCTGGGTCAGGAAGATCTGGAGAAGGGAATGGCTACCCATTCCAGTATTCTTGCCTGGAGATTTCCATGGACAGAGGAGCCTGGCAGGCTATAGTCTTTGAGGTTGCAAAAAGTCAGACATGACTGAGCTACTAACACTTCTTCTTTTCATTATAAGGCTAAACTAAATTATATTAAGATGTAAAGACACACAAACATAGAATAATATCTTAATTGTTAACCTTCAGCTTTTTTCACTTAGTCACTAAGACTGCAGCACTGGTTTCAACTCTAGGCTAAAATAGAACGCCATTGAAGCTCGCTTTGAATCTCCTTTGGCCAGATGTTTGCCCAGAGTTATATAACTTTGGGGAAGTTTTTCATCAAGAGCCATTGCAGGAAGCTTTCATTTAACCCTTGTAAGGGAAGAGATTCATGTGTCTATGGGGCCTCTTCTCTTGCTTATCAGGTCTGGCTTCTTTCTCAGTTGAGATGCAAATCCCTTCTATGAACATGATTTTTTAACCCAAAAAAGTTCTTGAGTACCACGTCCAGCTCTCACAGTCATAAATCTGAGTGCTTAGGTCTACTCCTTTTTATTTTATTTTTTCATAGACTGATGGGAGAAAGGCCACAGTGATATATAGTGAGTGTGTCAGCCTGGCTCACTGAGATTCTGTTTGTGTAGAGAATGCTGACCTCTCAGGTACCATGTGGTGTCCCAGGCACCGTAATAAGTCTTTTCTGTAGATGGTTTCCCTTAAGACTCAGATAACCTTATGTTGCACTGACCTATTTTGCAGAGGTGTAAACTCACTTAGGAAGATCAAACAACCCAGCCTGGTTCACACAGCCATCAAGAAACAGAGCTGAGAAAAAAAAAAAAGAAGACGCAGAGCTGAGCTTCAGACCCAGGCTGGCTGAGCAAAACCCTGAACTTTCCAGCCACTGTGCCTGCTACCTCCTGACTCTTGTTTCTTTGTACATTTCTCTAGCCAGGAGATTTTCTCCCCCTGACCGTTTATTTTCCATAATTCTTGCTCTTGTAACAGATAATTTTCAAGGCCCTTTTGAGTATTGAAATTCCATTAAATTTTATAATTTATGCAGTTTGATTCATTTGCACTAACGCCTGAGTTCATTTATTACATTAATTCCTTTGCTGAAGTTTGCAACAGCTTTTCCGTTTACTTACGGATCTCCTGATGCTATAGATCTCATGCTGCTTTTCCCAGAATAGCGTTTAAACCCTGAATTTTAAAAATGTAAGGTTTGAAAGCATATCTGAAAGGATTTTATTTTTTGAAAGGATTTTATCATGCACGTAACATATCAATTTTCCACATGGACCAAAATAGTCATTTTAAGCCCTGTTCTCCTGGTCGTCTTTCCCTAGTCTCACAGATGCAGTGCTAATTGCTTGCAGCTTTGGGCTCTCTTTAACATGAGGTAACAATTTGAACGTCTTGGGCTTGAGTGCTGCATTTGTTAGAACATGCCAGGCCTGGAATTGGCCTTGGCTCCTCAGGATGCTGAATCTGCAGAGATCAACTCCCCTGAACGCTGAGAAGCTTCCTGGAGAACCTCCTGTAGTGCTCCTCTCAGTCAGCCAGTGGTGTCACTGGTTCTGCAACCAGGGCCTCTCTTCTTTGGACCTGGCAGTGTTGGGTGATGGCCCTTTTGACCAGCTTGGGATCTGAGTCCTTCTAGTCAAGCTGTGCTTGCAGAAGGATGTTTCTGGAACGGGATGTTTATTCACAGACCTACTGGCTTGACTTGCTCCAGTGTCTGAGTGGCTCTTTGTAGGCAAAGGCACACCCCACTTGAGACCCATCTAAAGTACATTCTGACTGGATCAGGAAGGCAAGGAAGATGCAAAAGAAAGGAAGTGACAGGATTCTGTAATCACATCTGTAATTAGGGAGCTTTGGGGCATAACTTGGGAGAATTTCTGTATATTGTCTTGCTTGCATCTTATTTCTAGTTCTGGTCATTGGAATCAGACAAGCCCGGGTTCCAACAAGTTCTTCTATTGATGGCTGTGCAATAATGAGGACATCATTTGACTCCCAAACCTCAGTTTTCTCATCTGTTAATTGGGATGAGAGTCCCTCCCTCATGGGTGTGAGGTGAGGACAACGGATGATCATGCTGCTGAAGCTCCAGGCACCCTGTGCTCGACTCTGTAGCCAGTGCGCAGGCAGGAGCCACATGACACTGTTCTTACTCCCTTGCTTGCCCTGCTCTACACAGGACACATGCTAGAAAAATAAGGTTTATGCCAACTAGCATTTTAGGAGCACTTGTAGGTCTTCCCTGATGACTCAGACAGTAAAGAATCTGCCTGCAGTGCAGGAGACCTGGGTTCAATCCTGGGTCAGGAAGATCCCCTGGAGAAGGGAATGGCTACCCACTCCAGTATTCCTGTCTGGCGAATCCATGACAGAAGAGCTATAGGGCTACAGTCCATGGAGTCCCAAAGAGTCAGACTTGACTAAGCGACTTTCACTTTGCCACAGGTATCTGCTATGCAGTGCACGTGTGTTTGATAAGATTTCATATTTTCAGTATACTTGAGGAATTACAGAAAGCTATCTCAGAGCAGGCTGCTTTCAGTTCGGTTCAATTCAGTCACTCAGACGTGTCCAACTCTTTGCAACCCCAAGGTCTGCAGCACGCCAGGCTTCCCTGTCCATCACCAACTCCCAGAGCTTGCTCAAACTCATGTCCATCAAGTCGGTGATGCCACCAAACCATCTTGTCCTCTGTCGTACCCTTCTCCTCCCACCTTCAATCTTTCCGAGCACTGGGGTCTTTTCCAATGAGTCAGTTCTTCCCATCAGGTGGCCAAAGTATTGGAGCTTCAGCATCAGTCCTTCCAATGGATATGCAGGATTGATTTCCTTTAGGATTGACTGTTTTGCTCTCCTTGCAGTCCAAGGGACTCTTTAAGAGTCTTCTCTAACACCACAGTTCAAAAGCATCTATTCTTTGGCACTCAGCTTTCTTTATGATCCAGCTCTCACATCCATACATGACCACTGGAAAAAACGTAGCTGACTAGATGGACCTTTGTCAGCAAAGTAATGTCTGTGCTTTTTAATATGCTGTCTAGGTTGGTCACAGCTTTTCTTCCAAAGAGCAAGTGTCCTTTAATTTCATGGCTGCAGGCACCATTTGCAGTAATTTTGGAGCCCAAGAAAATTAAGTCTGTCACTGTTTCCATTGTTTCCCCATCTCTTTCCCATGAAATGATGGGACCAGATGCCATGATCTTAGTTTTCTGAATGTTGAGCTTTAAGCCAACTTTTTCACTCTCCTCTTTCACTTTCATCAAGAGGCTCTTAGTTCCTCTTCACTTTCTGCCATAAGGGTGGTGTCATCTGCATATCTGAGGTTATTGATACTTCTCCTGGCAATCTTGATTCCAGCTTGTGCTTCATCCAGCCTGGCATTTTGCATGATGTACCCTGCATGTAAGCAGGGTGAAAATATACAGCCTTGACATACTCCCAATTTGGAACCAGTCTGTTGTTCCATGTTCAATTCCAACTGTTGCTTCTTGACCTGTATATAGATTTCTCAGGAGGCAGGTCAGGTGGTCTCGTATTCCCAAATCTCGAAGAATTTTCCACAGTTTGTTGTGATCTACATAGGCTGCTTCAGAAAGACAATAATAACTTTATGAATTAACTTACACTTTTTATATATCGTATTTTCACCAAATCAGACCTCCACCCCCACACCTTACAGCTCCCTAGAGGAACAAAAGCAATGAGCAAAAATATTGCTTGCCTCCTGGAGACTCACAGTCCCTTCTGGAGTTTTCTTCTAAAGAACACCCCACTGAATGCAGCCGTCAGGGGCTTATTGCTCTTTCCTTGTGGTGAGGAGAAGTAGGCCTGGGTCCTAAGCTGGCTGAGACTTAAACAAGAATGTTGAAGACTCAAGGCATGTCTGTTCTGAGACTTCCCTGGTGGTCCAGTGGCTAAGATGTTGCGCCTCTGCAGGGGACATGTGTTCCATCCCAGGTTGGGGAACCAAGATCCCACATGCTGCATGAGATGTTAAATTTAAAAAAAAAAATTTTTAAAGAGACATGTTTATGTTGGAGGCTTAGCAGAGGGCAAGGGACTGTCCTGCAGAGAGCTGGCTGAGGCCACCTGACCAAGGATGGTCTTTGCCTCTCCCCACAGATCCACATGAAGCATTAGAACTGTAACCAGCACAAAGTAAGTGATATTTATTAAACACTATTATTATCGCTGGTATTATTACTACAGCACTTCTTGGGAGATTCTCTGGGATTGGGCTTTGGTTGTCTTTTGAAAATGGTCTTCTGTCATAACAGAATCTAGGGGTGGATTTTGAAACCAACAATTCCACAGTGAGGGAGCAATTTGACAACCTTGGGATTGATTGTACAAGTCATCTGAGACCCTCTTCCTTATTCTCTCTGAATAGCCAGAACAAGCTGAGTCCTGGCTAGGTTACCCCGATTTATCTGCACTATTGCTGTCTCCCGAGCCAGCAGGGAGTGATGAGTACCTTACTGTGCATTCACCCAACGGGCTGATGGAAATGGGATGCAGTCAGACTGCTCAGTCCATGCTGTCATGCATTTAGGCCTCAGAAATCTGATTCCAAGAATGTATATCTTGCATCACAATCTGGATTTCCAGAGGAAAGTTTCGGACAAAATAACCCAGATCCAGGTCTGGGTAATTTAAAGCCTGGTGAAACGGGGCAGAAAGAGCCCAGAATATACAGGTCTGAATCTTGGCTGGAGAGATGTGGAAGATTCGAGGCGCCAAACGGTTGGCTCCTCTCCGAATGTTTACCACCCTGGTGCCATGCGGTAGTGGACAGCTTCCCGTGCTCATTCCCCTCCCTTCTCTCTCTCCCTTTCTCTTCCCTCCTCCTCGGATTTTCCATAGTCTGGAGAAATTCAGGAACCTACTGACCCAGAGGGAGAGTGATGAGAAAAATGAAATGGCAGATTCGGACCAACCCTGCCCTGGCTGAGGACACCATGAAGTGTGAGTGCTGGCCCTGGACTTGGAACCCTAGCTCTCACCCACGTCTGCCTGGGCGTGACCTTCGTCCCTGGAAGCTTTGGTTCTCTGGAAAGAGGATGACATGAGGCCTGGGGCCATATCTCCAGGAAATAGGAAGGCTGTGGCGGCTGCTGATGCAGAGTCCAGGAGAGCAAGGGCTGCTGTTTCTTCCTGCCCCGTGCCCTCCAACCCCTGGCCTGCTCTACCCTGTGGCACCCAGGCTGCCTGTACTGCTTGAATGCCACAGACCTTGCTGGGGGCCTCCGAAGAGACCTCAGAGGCTTGCAGCTGGCAAGGCCTTTAGTCGGCGTGTCTCTAAGTTCAGCTCCCAAAGAAGAAAGCATATGCTGCTGGGGCCAGTGACACTCCTCACTGATGTGCCTGCTGCCCAGGCAGTGACTGTTCAGTCTGGCATTGCTTTCTCTTCTTCCTAAAGCCTAATATCACAAGGAGTCCTGAGCCCTGAACCCAGGCTAGCCTCTGGGACAGAAGAAGCTGTGCTTTTATAAATCCATACTACTGCAGGTGCTAAACAGGCATGTGTTTCTCCAGTTCCTCCCATTCCCCAGCAACTATGTATCAAACCAGAGGACTGATCTCACCTGTTAAAGGTGTTTTGCAACTGTCATTGCTCCACTTTGGGCTGCCACCAGCCTTTGGATGGGAGGGCACCAGAGGCCAGGAAGGTGGCGAGCTGCAGACATGGACGCCGATCGCACGTGTGTGTTAGTTACTCAGTTGTGTCCGACTCTTAGCGATCCCGTGGACTGTAGCTCACCAGGCTCCTCTGTCCATGGAATTCTCCAGGTAAGAATACTGAAGTGGGTTGCCACTCCCTTCTCCAGGGGCTCTTCCCTTATCCAGGGATTAAACTCAGGTCTCCCACATTGTGGGCAGATTCTTTACCATCTGAGCCACCAGGGAAGTGGGGGATGGGAAAGTACTGGCTGGCACTGCTTGGGCACACCCTCAGAACCCTGATTGCTCTCCTGTGTCCCCCAACCCACCTCATCAGTCTGGTGCCAGGCTCTCCATTGCTGGATGACCCCCATGGCCCAGCTGCCCCTGGCCACATTTATAAAGGACGTCTTTCCAGGGGTCCTTTTGGAGAGGGGGCACATAGCAAAGGGAGGCCTTTCATCCGGAATTCTCACACTCACCAAAGGCTCCAAATTTGGATTTTAAAAGTTTTATCTTCAAAGATATGCTAATAAGGCTAAAAGAAGGAAACGATCATCGGCTTTAAATTTCTGCCAGACTTTGGTACCATGCCCATAAATTTCAAAAATAAATCCTTCTATTATATTGTGAATAGGATGATCACACTGTTTTGTGTTTTAAATTTTACATGTGGCACAAGCCTTCATTTATTAAAATTTTAAAATATGTCATGATTTTTGAAACCCTATTTGGACATGCCTTTGTTTTCACATCACATCTACATCTGCTTTATTGACTATGCCAAAGCCTTTGACCATATGGATCACAACAAACTGGAAAATTCTTCAAGGGATGGGAATACAAAACCACCTTACCTGCCTCTTGAGAAATCTGTATAGAGGTCAAGAAGCAACAGTTAGAACCAGACATGGAACAACAGACTGGTTCCAAACTGGGAAAGGAATATGTCAAGGCTGTACGTTGTCACCCTGCTTATTTAACTTATATGCAGAGTACATCATGCAAAATGCCTGGCTAGGTGAAGCTCAAGCTGGAATCAAGATTGCCAGGAGGAATATCAAAAACCTCAGATATGCAGATGACACCACCCGTATGGCAGAAAGTGGAGAGAAACTAGACTAAAGAGTCATCAAGACTCTTGAGAGCCTCTTGATGAAAGTGAAGGAGGAGAAAAAGCTGGCTTAAAACTCAGCATTCAAAAAACGAAGATCATAGCATCCGGTCCTGTCACTTCTTGGCAAATAGATGGGGAAACATTGGAAACAGTGACTGACTTTATTTTCTTGGGCCCCAAAATCACTATAGACGGTGACTGCAGCCATGAAATTAAAAGACGTTTGCTCCTTGGAAGAAAAGCTATGAGAAACCTAGACAGCATTTTAAAAAGCAGAGACATTACTTTGCCAACAAAGGTCTGTCTAGTCAAAGTTATTGTTTTTCCAGTAGTCATGTATGGATGTGAGAGTTAGACCAAAAAGAAAGCTGAGTGCAAAAGAATTGATGCTTTGAAACTGGTTTTGGAGAAGACTCTTGAGAGTCCCTTGGGCTACAAGGAGATCCAACCAGTCCATCCTAAAGGAAATCAGTCCTGACTATTCATTGGAAGGACTGATGCTGAAGCTGAAACTCCAATACTTCGGCCACCTGATGTGAAGAACTGACTCATTTGAAAAGAACCTGATGCTGAGAAAGATTGAAGGAGGGAGGAGAAGGGGACGACAGAGGATGAAATGGTTGGATGACATCACTGACTCAATGGACATGAGTTTGAACAAGCTCCAGGAGTTGGTGATAGACAGGGAATCCCAACATGCTGCAGTCCATGGGGTCTCCAAGAGTTGGACATGACTGAGCCGCTAAACTGAACTGAACTGGTTTTCACATGCCCAGAGCCTCAAAGGATGAAGGTGGCCCAGGCCTCTGTTGACCATCGTCTGCTTTCCTCTTGGTGGACAGTAGGAAAAGCTTTTCCCTTTCCACATTGCTGTTTCAGCCTTAGAAAATCTGAGGAGCATCTCCCCATTTCATTACAGCACTGACCTCTGATGGAAGAGGCCTTCGAGGTTTAGGGATGTACACTTCCAGATAGTGCCTGATCCCTGGCATTTCTAACAAGTTCCCAGGTGAAGTGATGCTGGTGGTTCAAGGGCCACATTTTGAGAACCACTGTCCCAGGGAGATGGACTGGGAGGGAAATGTAAGTGAATACACAAAGATCTAGTTCTTTCTTTTTATAAGAAGTTTTTAATTGGCGGAATATTACAATGTTGTGTTGGTTTCTGCCTTCAGTTCAGTTCAGTTCAGTCGCTCAGTCATGTCCGACTCTTTGCGACCTCATGAATCACAGCACACCAGGCCTCCCTGTCCATCACCAATTCCCGGAGTTCACTCAAACTCATGTCCATCAAGTCGGTGATGCCATCCAGCCATCTCATTCTCTGTCGTCCCCGTCTCCTCCCGCCCCCAATTCCGCCCAGCATCAGAGTCTTTTCCAGTGAGTCAACTCTTTGCATGAGGTGGCCAAAGTATTGGAGTTTCAGCTTTAGCATCAGTCCTTCCAATGAACACCCAGGATTGATCTCCTTTAGAATGGACTGGTTGGATCTCCTTGCAGTCCACGGGACTCTCAAGAGTCTTCTCCAGCACCACAGTTCAAAAGCATCAATTCTTTGGTGATCAGCTTTCTTCACAGTCCAACTCTCACAATGCAAATCAGCCCTAATTATACATATATCTCCTCCCTTTTGAGCCTCCCTCCCCTCTCCCCATCTCACACCTCTAGATCATCACAGAGCACCAGGCTGGGCTCCTTGTGTTATATAGCAATGTCTTCCCTGATAGCTCAGTTAGTAAAGAATCCACCTGCAATGCAGGAGACCCCGGTTTGATTCCTGAGTCGGGAAGATCCCCTGGAGAAGGGATAGGCTACCCACTCCAGTATTCTTGGGCTTCTTTTGTGACTTGGCTGGTAAAGAATCCGCCTGCAGTGTGGGAGACCTAGGTTCAATCCCTGGGTTGGGAAGATCCCCTGGAGAAGAGAAAGGCTACCCACTCCAGTATTCTGGCCTAGAGAATTCCATGGACTGTATAGTTCATAGGGTCTCAAAGAGTCAGACATGACTCAGCAACTTTCACTTTCATTTTCTTACCAGCTTTCTATTTTACACAGCAATGGCAACCCACTCCAGTACTCTTGCCTGGAAAAAACCATGGGCGGAGGAGCCTGGTGGGCTGCAGTCCATGGGGTCACTAAGAGTCGGACACGACTGAGCGACTCCACTTTCACGCATTGGAGAAGGAAATGGCAACCCACTCCAGTGTTCTTGCCTGGAGAATCCCAGGGATGAGGGAGCCTGGTGGGCTGCCGTCTATGGGGTCTCACAGAGTCGGATACGACTGAAGCAACTTAGCAGCAGCAGCAGCAGTGTATATATGTCGATACTACTTTCTCCATTTGTCTAGTACTTTCTTGTTCTCAAACTTTGCTGTTGGCTTCAGAGGCGGGGACCCCTCAGCACCATAACTGCCGTTGCACAGAAAACCCAGGTGGGGTTGATCTGAGTCCAGAAAGCCAGAGTCTCAGGCATGGACCTACAGCAGAGGGTCTGGAGGTCTGATCAGCTGTGTCCAATGAGAATATAATGCAAGCAATAAATGCAAGTCACATATATAATTTCATATTTTCTATATATATTAAAAATTAAAGATTAATTTTAACCATATATATATTTAACCTAATTATCCAAAATGTTTTCTTTTTGATATGTCATCAACATAATTATTAACGAGACGTTTTACATTCTGTTTTTCACACCAAGTCTTGGAACCCGTTCTGTGTTTCACAGGAGCACGTGTGGACAATGCATGTCTACATTCATCAGGTACTGGGGTCGCCTGCCTCTGGAGAAGAAGGCCTAAGGCACGGAGGTCAGCAGGCAGGTCCCTCTTTCCTGTCCTTCCTGGAGCCTCTAGAATCTGTCCTCCACATCTGAGGATCTTTCCTGTGTTCCTCACCATCGGTGCTTCTGGAGAGCACGAGCAGGCAAGTGGGCCAGATCAGCTCTGCAGGGCTTGTTTGCTCACATCTATGTGTCTGACGTCAGAATCCAAGAGAATCACGCCTCCCTGCCACTTTCCAGACTTAACCATTGACAGATACGAGCAGAGCCCCCAGGTGTTGATGGGGAGAAGATGAAGCTTTGGTTGGGGAGAAATGGGTATCTGAAAGCGATTGAGAAAGAGAGCAAAGGGAGAGCTGTGGTTGGCCTGAACAGTTTTGAGTGTCGTTCAAATGTTGCCAGCAGGCAGGAGCTGACACTTGTAGGAATTCCACTGGCCAAGGAGCCCAGAGCACTGTGGGTATTTTTTGTTTTTGTTTTTTTTACAGGACTGAGTCCACAGCCATTATGCTCTCCCCATGGCATGCTGCCTTTTCTCCAGTTGAAGTCATTATAAACAGGCAAGTATTGAGTGCCCACTGCATGTGCCAGTATACCGGGGAGGCAGTTGATTATAATTATTGGGATCATGTGTTTTAGAGCCAGTCAGGCCTGAGCGAAGATCTCTACTTTTGCAGTGTGATCTTAGGAAGTGTTTTAATCTCTAAGCCATGGTTTCTTTATTTGCAAAATGGGGATAATAACACCTATACCGCAGGAGTCCTGTGAGAATGAAGTGAGGTGATGTATGTCATTTCTGACCTCAAAGCCTGGCTCACAGGCATTCAGTGAACGGCAGCAGCTAGGACTGGATGAGGTGAGCGAGGTATACAGTATGGAGCTCTCACCACCATCACCATTGTTGCTCTTAAGTTATTGCACCATAGTAGGTGCCCTGGGAATTACTAAGCTGCATGAGGCATGATCCTTTCTCTCCAGGAGCAGAGGGCCCATGAGGGGAGAGAAGATGTACACACAGGTGAGTCAGAGATGAGCCAGGTGTGATGATTGCCTTGAGAGAGGAAGGAGAGATCACTTCCATCCAGGGATTCGGAGACTGTGTACGTGAGGAGTGGGCGAGAGGTCTGCTGGCAGAGATTGAGGGGAAGGACAGTTTCTGCAGAGAAAGGCTCGATCACGGCCACAGAGGTGAAGCACTGTGCTCAGGGAGTATTGAGTGGCTGTGATGCTGGCACGTGGAGACAGCTCAAAGAGACTGGTAAGAGGCTGGTTGCAGTCCAGTTGTACAGGTCTTACATACCAAGCAATGGAGTCCAGACTGTGTTTGGTAAAAAATAGAAAACCATAGACAGCATCCCAGGAGGGAATGACAAGAGTAATGATAAATACTTTTATTTTCCTTTTGAAACAGGGGAGTTTTGAGAGTCCGAGTTTACTGACACTGCCCAGTCAAAACTGAACACGAATCTTCATGCCTTGAGATGCAGGTAACTTATAAATCATGTCATCTGTTACCACTCCTTTGCAATCCTACTCCCAAAGGAGCACTGTTACCAGTGGGGTAGGCAACCTTCCAGACATTCCTCTGTACAAAGACACCACACAGAAAGGAAACAGGCTTTAACCAAAATTGGAGCACACCAAACCCACTGTTCCGTCAGTTACCTTTTTATTGTAACTGACTCCCCAGTCCCCCTCCTCCAGCCTTTAGTAACCACCACTCTACTTCCTATTTTTATTCCCTTAACTAATCCAGGAACCTCGTATAGATGGGATCATTAGGTATTTGTCCTTTTGTGATTGGCTTGTCTCATTTAGCCAATTATGTCTTCTAGGTCTAACTATGTTATAGAATGTCAGAATTTCCTTCCTTTTTAAGGCTGAATAATATCCCATTCTTATATATATTACTTTTTTTTTTTTTGGCCATCATCCCATGATGAACACTTGCTTTCATCACTTGGCTCTTGTCTGTTATATACTTTATTTATTTTTTTTTTTTGGATGAAGTAGAAAAGAATAGCTTTATTTGCTTTGCCATGCAGAGTAGGACACAGTAGACTTCTTCCCTGAGTAATAGTGTGTTCCAGCCTGGGAGAATTTGGTGAAGAGCTTACAGCAATGGTTCATGGGTTAAGATTGAGGTGTATGTTGATAAGATTAAGCTGTATGATCTTGTTACAGATGGTCTCTTGATAAGATTCTCTGGTTCCTTCAACAGCATTGCCAACAACTGAACAACAAGGAGATTGAACCCCAGGCTGCCATAGCTGTTGATCTTCAACTACCCTTTAGGGAGATCAGGGTGGAGTCTGTTATATACTTTAAACTTATATTGTGGGCATGGTTCCATGTGAGTTCCTATAGAACCAGCTCATTCTTCTTCATACTGCCTAATGTTCCATTGTATGGAAGTGACCAACTGAGAATCACAACCAGCTAGTGGTATGATGAGGATTTGAACCCAGTTCTTCCTGGCTCCAAAGGCCGAGTGCTTTTCTCTGTCCAGGAGACATGAGGGATGTGTACATTTTGAGCCACTATGTGGCCAGAATGGTGTTAGGCACATATAAAATAGTGGGATACAATTTGATTGGGTTCTGAAAGGATTCTGAAAAATTAAGTGATGGGAGTGGGTTGAGGCCAGATCTAGCCCTGATTTAGGAA
Source organism: Moschus berezovskii (assembly GCF_049115385.1). Classification (NCBI taxonomy): domain Eukaryota; kingdom Metazoa; phylum Chordata; class Mammalia; order Artiodactyla; family Moschidae; genus Moschus; species Moschus berezovskii. The sequence goes on along the minus strand of NC_142480.1, from coordinate 27,749,147 downwards.
TCTTCTCACAACCCAGTGATAGCCAGTGACACTCAGATTGATATTTCCATTGCTGGAAGGAAGAGAAGGAAGTAGAAGTGATCAGAGAACATAAATAACCTAGTAAAGCCAGGCAAGACTGTGTCTTCCCATGACACAGTTCTGGCCAATTCTTGATCAACACTGACCTGTGCCCCTCTCAGTATGGCTCTAGAACAGCAATAAACAGTAGCATCTTTAGGCCTTGTTGCTTATCTGGCCCAACCCTTTGTTTTAGGTGAGGAGGGAACTGGATCCTGAGAGAAGGACCCCATTCCCTGCCTGCACCTCGAGGGTATGGCTGCTGGCTACTTAAGGTGTTAAGGTACTCCATATCATTTCCCATCCCAGTTTTACGGACTTGTATCTTCCGTCTATGGGGTCACACAGAGTCGGACACGACTGAAGTGACTTAGCAGCAGCAGCAGCAGCAGCAGCAGTCACTCTGTTGATGGTGGAAACTTGTGCATTATTTTTGTTCTTTATTTTTCCTGTACACATACATTCTTTCACTCACCTGCCTTCCTTTATTAAAAGTTATTTATGATCTCTGATCACCTCTACTTCCTTCTTTTTCTTCCAGCAATGGAAAATCAATCTGAGAGTCATTAAGAGGATATCCCCAGAAGATGGCTGGTAACGGTGGATTTGTCACCCAACTTTCTTCCTTTCACTGAGCAATTGGAATTTCTTCCACGGGCACAAGCCCCAGTGTTATCTCACTGTCTGAATCCAGGCAGGCCTTGCACTGACTCACCAAGTTTCCATCCCTTTGTCTCACTGTCATTGGCTGATCTGATCTCTGCACTGATTAATTAGTTTCAAACCCCTTCCTATTGATCTAGTAAAATTGACTTCTTGAATACGTGATGGGAAATTCTGAGAATGTTTCATTTAGACTCTGAGGGGCATCTTTTTTTAATGTCCTGTCAGAGACTTCCCCGGGGATAGAGTCATTGTCCACTGTGCAGTCTCCTGAATCACACACAACAAATGCTGAAATGGTAGTGGTCCTCTCCCTGCTCCTGGGTCTGGGTGCTTTTACAGCAAGCACTTCTGCCTATTCATGGGGCAGGTTTTTGTATCCTCTCACAAAAGGCACCTTGATCCACTGTCTTTCTACCTCTCGAGATTCTCTGAGCTGGTTCTAAGCATCACAACCTAGCCTTTCAGGGTGGGGCCTGCTTGCTGTCCACCCGTGTCATCTGGGGCCAGAACAGGGCCGCTTCCCCAGCCCCGGTGGTACACTGCTTGATTTATACGTATCTTCTTTTTCTTTCTACTGGCTGTGATCCCCCCTCTCCTTGCAGGAAGTGTTGGAGTAAAAGTCCCAAAGTTGAATATTCTCTGTTCTGTCACAAAAATAAATGAGCAGAAACACATGGCCTTAAAGGTTAGGAGAGAATTCCGCTGAGAGCCAGTCCCATCCTGGATGCAGGACTGATTCATGGCACTCAGCAAGATGCCTTTCGGGGTGTGGTCACTCACTGGCTGGAATTAAATCCTAATACCTGCTTTCCCAGTCAGCAGCCACCATGATGCAGAGAGCTTGTTTATTTAACGTGATCAGACCACTGTGTCCAGCTAATCTCCACTTGCCTATCTCCTCTAAGATAGCTTTCCCCCAAAAATGCGTAAACACATTCTTTGAATCTTCTTAGAAGTCCCTTACAGCCCCCTGCGAGGCCTGCCCCCACTGGGCAGGCAGTGGTGAGTCACCCCGAGGTGGGAGGGTTCTCATACATCTCCGTCAGGCATGGCAAGTGCAGCAGCCCAGCCAGGAATGAGCTTCCGCCTCCCAGCAGCCTCCCTGCGAGGCAGGGCCCTGGAGAGCCGCTGTGCAAGCTGCAGCATTTGGCTCATTCATTTGTCTTCATTAACGTTACTTATAGCGAGCCCTTTGTCACATATATGATTATGGGAGATTCAATTCTCCTGAATGTGTAAACACAGAGCTCCAGTGTGAGGCTCCAAGCAGGCAGCAGCCTGAAGAGGAGCTTTTCTGCTGTTGGGGGGATGACATATACTTTCAGCCCCTAGGGATGGGGCTGCACTGGGGGGACTGGGGCTTAAACGTTGGGGACTGGTTCTTGCTTCTCAGTCCTTGGCCCCCGGGTTTGAGTCCTTGCCCACCAGTCACCTCACGTGACTTCATGTCCTTGTCCGTTCCTCCCTCCCCTCAGCTCCACAGTCACCAAGTCCACTCACACTCAGCGATCCTGCCTTAACCTCGCTTAACTACATCCCTTCCTCATTCCTCCTCCAGGGCCCTGTCCTTACCTAAGGCCACCATCATCTCATGGCTGGATTCTTGGACAGCCTCTTCATCATACTCCCTGCCTCCAGTCTTGTCCCACTCTCCTCCGTCCTCACCCTGCTGCCATCGTCCTCTTTCTGAAATGCCTGTCAGTCTGGGTCACTCTCCTTCTCTAGGAAAAGGCTGAACTGCTTCACTTGGTCTGCAAGGCTCTTCAGAACTAGGTCCCTGGAACTTCTAGGCTTTGGCCCCATCAGCATGATCGTTTCCTTCCCCCATCCCCCTTTTGGGTTATATTTTGCCACAGGGTTCCAGAACAATTCTATCTTGTGCCTAATATCTTAGGGCTTTTAAAAATATGGGCTTCCCTGATAATTCAGTTGTTAGAGAATCCACCTGCAATGCAGGAGATCCCAGGTCAATTACTAGGTCAGGAAGATCTGCTGGAGAAGGGATAGGCTACCCACTCCAATATTCTTGGGCTTCCCTTATGGCTCAGCTGGTAAAGAGTCCGCCTACAATGCGGGAGACCTGGGTTTGATCCCTGGGTTGGGAAGATCCCCTGGAGAAGAGAAAGGCTACCCACTCCAGTATTCTGGCCTAGAGAAGTCCATGGACTGTATAGTCCATGGGGTGGCAAAGAGTCACACACAACTGAGCAACTTTCACTTTCACTGTCCTTAAAAAGCTAAAGCAATCTTTTACTTTAAAATATTTTTTATTGAGGTATAATTGACATATAACATTATATTAATTTCAGACGTGTGTGCAAGCTCAGTTAACTGCTCAGTCGTGTCCAACTCTTTGTGATCCCATGGACTGTAGTCTGCCAGGCTCCTCTATGCATGGGATTTCCCAGGCAAGAATACTGGAGTGGGTTGCCATTTCCTTCTCCAATTTCAGGTGTACAAGCTAACAAATCAGTATTTGTATACACTGTGCAGTAATCACCACAGTGAGTCAGTTACCATCTGTCACCATACAAAGTTGCAAAACATTTTTTCTTGTGGTGAGAACTTTGAAGATTTACTCTTAGCAAGTTTCAAACATGCAATACAATATTATTGACTATAATCACCATGCTGTGTATTACCTCACTATGACTTCCTTATTTTTAGTTTCTAATTTGCTTACTCTGCAATTTCTCATATTAGCACAGAACATGGGGAGCTGGACTAAATAAAATACCCATGTCACTGCTTTCCTTAGTATCATTCTTCTCCAGGGGCTGATGTTTCTATTCTGAGCTGTCATACGCAGGCCACTTTAGGTGCAAGAAGGAGAACAATCAAGTTACCAGAGGGAAAACGTGGGTATTTATTAAAGAATATGCACGAGGGAGGGCTTCTCTGGTGGCTCAGTGGTAAAGAATCTGCCTGCAATGGAGGAGCCACAGGAGACACAAATTCAATCCCTGTGTTTGGAAGATCCCCTGGTGGAGGAAATGGCAACCCCCTCCAGTATTCTCGCCTGGAGAGGATCCCCATGGACAGAAGAGCCTGATAGGCTGCAGCCCATGGGGTCACAACTGAATCAACCTAGCATGCATACACACATGCATGAGGGACCACAACAAAATCTGGCTCAGGAAGGGCAGAAGCAAGACAGCCACTGCACCCTGCCAGTCTCTCTTTCTCTCTGTGTCTGCCTGTCTGTCTCTCTCGTTTGCTTCTCCTCTCTCCATTCTCTTAACTCCTTCTTGGCCAGCTTCCTCTCCTCATTGTTATTTTTCAGTTGCTCAGTCATGTCAGACTCTTTGCAACCCCATGGATGGCAGCACCCCAAGCTTTCCTGTCCTTCACTATCTCCTGGAGTTTGCCCAAACTCATTCTTCTCCGTATTCATCTTATATACCACCCAGAATGGCAGCCATAGGGTCTTCCTGGGCTTCCAGCTTTAGCACCCCCCCCTCACTACAGCATCCTGTCACTGGAGAAAGGCTGGGCAGGTGCTGAGTCCTCTCTCTGAAACAGGCTGCAGCAGTCCTTTATCCTGATAAGTCTTGGGTCTGGTTGCCCTTCCCTCAGAACCCTTTCCTGCATTCTTCCCCATAGCTTTGATCCAAGAAGGGCAGGTTACAAGGGTATCCTGCTTTCTCTGTCAGATGCTGGGAGCAGAGGCAGCTTATCAATGGGAGGTCATATTAACTTATTACATTAACTGTATTAGTAACAAAGTACCGTAAGAAAGTAACAGAGGAGGCTGTATTGGTAACCAAGTACCACAAACTAGGTGGCTTAAACCATAGAAATCTATTGTCTCAGTTTGGGAGGCTACAAATCTGAGGTCAAGGAGTTGGTTGCATACATTTCCTTCTGAGGGCCATGAGGCAAGGATCTGTTCCATGCCATTCTCCTAGTTTCTGGTAGCCTCGAGCATCCCTGGCTTGTATGTGGCATTCTCCCTGCCTCTTTGCATCATCTGCCTTCTGTATGTGTCTGTCTCTGTATCTGTCTTCCCCTTTATAAGGTCTCCAGTCATATTGGATTGGGCCCCACTCTAATAACCTTATTTTGACCTTTCAACAAAGACCCCATTTCCAAATAAGATCATGTTCACAGGTACTGGGGATTAGGACTTCAACATCTTTTGGGGTGTGCAGTTCAATCCATGACAGAGGCTAAGGGCAGGGCTGAAGATATCTCTGTAGTTCCTCTCCTTGGCCCACTTAGGAGCGTCATTGTGAGCCCACTTTGGCAGTCCTCCAGGCATGGCTAGACACTGGAGTAGAGAGACCATTAGGTGTAATTGAAGCCCCCATTGCAGACAGGGGAAACCTTGCAAACCCCAAATAAATGCCTTCTACAGGTAAACAATGCCCCATTGCACCCTGTCTAGGAATGTAGCCTTGTGGCTTTGTAAGACCTGTAGGGAAAGGTTATTTATAACATGGATAGGTTGGTAGCTCTGATGACAACTATTAATGTGGTCAATAATAACTATACCAGTAATGCTAATACTGGCAAAGGTTGGTTTTCATTCCAATCCCAAAGAAAGGCAATGCCGCAGTGTTCAAACTACCACACAATTGCACTCATCTCCCACACTAGCAAAGTAATGCTCAAAATTCTCTAAGCCAGGCTTCAACAGTACATGAACTGTGAACTTCCAGATGTTCAAGCTTGGTTTAGAAAAGGCAGGAGAATCAGAGATTAAATTGCCAACATCCATTGGCTCATTAAAAAAGCAAGAGAGTTCCAGAAAAACATCTACTTCTGCTTTATTGACTACGCCAAAGTCTTTGACTGTGTGGATCACAGTAAACTGGAAAATTGTGAAAGAGATGGGAATACCAGACCACCTGACCTGTCTCCTGAGAAATCTGTATGCAGGTCAAGAAGTAACAGTTAGAACTGAACATGGAACAACAGACTGGTTCCAAATTGGGAAAGGAGTACGTCAAGGCTGTGTATTGTCACCCTGCTTATTTAACTTATATGCAGGGTGCATCATGCAAAATGCCAGACTGGATGAAGCACAAGCTGGAATCAAGCTGGGAGAAATATTAATAACCTCAGATGTGCAGATGACACCGCCCTTACAGCAGAAAACAAAGAACTAAAGATCCTCTTGATGAAAGTGACGGAGGAGAGTGAAAAAGTTGGCTTAAAACTCAACATTCAGAAAACTAAGATCATGGCATCTGGTCCCATCACTTCATGGGAAATAGATGGGGAAACAATGGAAACAGTGTCAGACTTTATTTTCTTGGGCTCCAAAATCACTACAGATAGTGACTGCAGCCATGAAATTAAAAGATGCTTACTCCTTGGAAGGAAAGTTATGACCAACCTAGGTAGCATATTAAAAAGCAGAGACATTACTTTGCCAACCAAAGTCCGTCTAGTCAAGGCTATGGTTTTTCCCGTGGTCATGTATGGATGTGAGAGTTGGACAGTGAAGAAAGCTGATCGCTGAAGAATCGATGCTTTTGAACTGTGGTGTTGGAGAAGACTCTTGAGAGTCCCTTGGGCTACAAGGAGATCCAACCAGTCCATCCTAAAGGAAATCAGTCCTGACTATTCATTGGAAGGACTGATGCTGAAGCTGAAACTCCAATACTTTGGCCACCTGATGTGAAGAACTGACTCATTTGAAAAGACCCTGATGTTGGGAAAGATTGAAGGCGGGAGGAGAAGGGGACAACAGAGGATGAGATGGTTGGATGGTGTCACCGACTCGATGGACATGAGTTTGAACAAGCTCTGGGAGTTGGTGATGGACAGGGAATCCTGGTGTGCTTCAGTCCATGGGGTCACAAAGAATCAGACACGACTGAGTGACTGAACTGAATTGATACCACCTGTGGTGCCTTAAAATTGTCTTCATATCCATTATTTTATTTGATCCTCATGACAACTATGAGAAGTAGGAAAAGAAGATTTTGTTTGTTTCATTTTGTTTTACTTTTTTGCTGAGGAATAATTGACATAGAGTAGTATATTAGTTTCAGGTGTACAGCATGATTTGCTCTTTGTATATATTGCAAAACGATCACCATAATGGGTCAGTCTTATCACCATGCTGCTGTGCTGTGCCTAGTCACTCAGTCATGTCTGACCCTTTGTGACCCCATAGACTGCAGCCCGCCAGGCTCCTCTGTCCATGGGATTCTCCAGGCAAGAATACTGGAGCGGATTGCCATGCCCTCCTCCAGGGAAATCTTCCCAACCCAGGGGTCGAACCCAAGTCTTCCACATTGCAGGTGGATTCTTTACTGTCTGAGCCACCCAGGAAGCCCACTTATCACCATACTTAGTTACAAAATTTTTTTCTTGTTTTGAGAACCTGAAGGAAAGTTATGACCAACCTAGATAGTATATTAAAAAGCAGAGACATTACTTTACCAACAAAGATCCGTCTAGTCAAGGCTATGGTTTTTCCAGTGGTAATGTATGGATGTGAGAGTTGGACTGTGAAGAAAGCTGATCGCCCAAGAATTTATGCTTTTGAATTGTGGTGTTGGAGAAGACTCTTGAGAGTCCCTTGGACTGCAAGGAAATCCAACCAGTCCATTCTAAAGGAGATCAATCCTGGGTGTTCATTGGAAGGACTGACACTAAAGCTGAAACTCCAATACTTTGGCCACCTCATGCAACGAGTTGACTCACTGGAAAAGACTCTGATGCTGGGAAGGATTGGGGGCGGAAGGAGAAGGGGACGACAGAGAATGAGATGGCTGGATGGCATCACCAATCGATGGACATGAGTTTGAGTGAACAGGGAGGCCTGGCGTACTGTGATTCATGGGGTCGCAAAGAGTCGGACACGACTGAGCAACTGAACTGAACTGAAGATCTATTCTCTTAGCAACTTTCAGATATGCAGTACAGTATTATTAACTATGGTCTCCATACTGTATATCACATCTCCATGAATTATTTATTATTTAACTGTAAATTTGTACCTTTTGACTCCCTTCATGGGTACTTACTTAACACCCACCCTGTGCCTCTGGCTACCATCAATCTATTCTCTGTATCTATGAGCTTCTTTTTTTCTTGAAGATCATATTGTATTTATGTTTCTCTGTCTGAATTCTTTAACATAGCATACTGCCCCCAAAGTTCATCCATATTATTGCAAATGGCAAGATTTCATTCTTTTTATGGCTGAATAATATACTATTGTGTGTATATCACATTGTATTTATCCACTTATCCATCATTGGACACTTAGGCTGTTTCCACATTCTGGCTGTTATAAATAATGCTCCATTGAACGTGAGGGTGTGTATAGCTTTTGAACTGATGTTTTCATTCTCTTCAGGTAAGTACCCAGAAGTAGAATTGCTGGATCATATGGTGGTTCGGTTTTTAATTTGTTGAGGAACCTCCATACTGTTTTCCATAGTGGCAGTGTCAGTTTCCGTTCCCACCACCAGTGCACAGGAGTTCCCTTTCCTCCACATCCTTGCCGACACTTGTTACCTCTTGTCTTTGTGATGATAGCCATTCAGACAGGCCTGAGGTAATTGCTTGTCGTGGTTGTGATTCGCATTTTCCTGATGATTGGTGACAGTATCTTTTCTGTGTACCAGTGCAGATTCTTTTCATATTATTTCTTTGTTCCTCAGTTTCCTCATCTGGGAAATGAAGATAGCAGTAGCTGCTCAAAGGGTTGTTGTATGAGTTCAATACAGTTATAAATTTAAGCTCTGATACCCTGTAAGCATGATGTAATGAATGCCGTTTTCATTCACTGTCATTCATATTACAGATAGAGAAAAGAGACTGGGAAGTTAAGAGTCTCAGTCAAGACTCTCAAACCCACTGCCAAGCTGGGTCTCTCACGGTTCAAGGGCAAGAGGATCAAATGGGTGTCTCCGTAAATCCAGAGAGAAGATGACACTCCATCCCCATCACCTCTTCCTGTCATATCTTAGAGTTATTAATACTTTGCTAGAGGCTCATAATATCTTTTCTTCAAACTATGTTTTCATTTATTTCCTGTCAAAGCTGTTTTGTTGTTCCCCAAATTAAGAATGTATAAAGAAAATATATTTTAGGATGAAATAACATACAGCTCTTTAGTTATGCCTATTATCTCTAAAGGGTATGCAATACAGTTGTTTGCCAGAGAGAGAAAAGGAAAAGGAAACTCATACACCACATGTACACACACATATTAGAAGACATACGGGATCTAGAAGAGGATACAAAATTTTTCTTTTGTTTCAGTCTAAAAACTATCTAGCCCATTCTGTCAAGCCTTTCTCTCTCATCTCCTTCCCCATCTCTGACTCCCACCTGTTGGAGACTTGTTGTTTTTTTTTCTCTCTCTCTCCCCTCTCTGGAGCTTCTTGGCTTCATTCTAGGATGTCATAGGTGGGGCTCCTCAGAGGCTGCTGCTAACATAAGGGGTCATGAGAAAGTGACGTACTAGGAAGCATTTCCAGGAAAAATTGGTGGGGAGGTAGGTTCAGGAAGGGAGGTCTAGGAAAGCATCAGGCAAAGTCCCATGGAATTGCTCTTGGAGACAGAGGAGGTCAGCCTTCAGAGTTGTCCTCATCAGGAAGGGATGGCAAGAAGCTGGAGGAGTTCCCACCTGTGATCAGCAGTCACTGGTTGTTAAGGTTTGTCCTGCCCGCCTCCCTCGCCAGGACAGAAATGCCCCCATCACTTCCAGCTGTCTGAGTGCAGGCCTGAGAAGTGAGAAGCAGGTGCTGGCTCTTGAAAATGAAGGCACAGCTGGAGCTGGTGTGTATGAAGATAGTAGATTTGAGGAGAAAGACTCCATCCTGTAAGAGGCTGCATGAAGCCCCTGCTGAGCAGGGCTGCTGCTGCTGCTGCTGCTAAGTCGCCTCAGTCGTGTCCGACTCTGTGCGACCCCATAGACGGAAGCCCACCAGGCTTCCCAGTCCCTGGGATTCTCCAGGCAAGAACACTGGAGTGGGTTTCCATTTCCTTCTCCAATGCATGAAAGTGAAAGTGAAGGCTCTCAGTCGTGTCTGACTCTTAGCAATCCCATGGACTGCAGCCTACCAGGCTCCTCCGTCCATGGGATTTTCCAGGCAAGAGTACTGGAGTGGGGTTCCATTGCCTTCTCCGGCTGAGCAGAGCTAAGGAGGCCTTAAATTCTTCTGAGTGGAAAGTCTGCAAAACAAACACACCTTTCTGTTGTTCGTGTGCATGGTCTCTGGACAAAGTTTTCATGTGTCATGCTACTCAGGGTCTGTTTTTTCTTTTGTTTCACTAAATTCAGAGAAGGGAAAGAAATGACATGGGTGAAGTGGGGAGAAACCCTCACCAGTTCACAAACATATTTTAGTTTCATGTTATTGATCTTTAAAGAAAATTCAGAGACTCCATGGGGTCTCGGCGGACCTTTGAAGGATTCTTGATTCAGTGTCAGGAACCCCTATAATCTAAGGCTCATCCTACATCTTTATTTTTTACTTTGTCTGCCTCACTCTTCCCCTTTCTGTCCAAAATTGGCCTTGGTTTATTTCCTTCTCCTTTTTTCTTCTTTGAATGCTATGGCTTCGACAGTAAGGGGAAGGTGCTGAGAAAGGTGGGTTGAATACCCAGTCTGGATCCTTTTGGAGATCAGTGCGCTATTTGAGGTGATATGAGAGTTGGGGGCTAGCCCCCAGCGGCAGGAATGAAAGGGGCACAGGGAGGGATGGAGAGAGCATGCCGTCTGGACTCTCCACGTCAGAAGGTGATTTCAGAAACAACATTCTTCCTAATAAGGGAAGATGGGTTTCTGGCCTGCAGGTGGAGGGGGCAGCGCTTAGTGGGGGCAGGGTGCTGGCAGCTTGCACCTGTGGCAGGGAACTGGGCCACTCACCTTCAGGGTCTCTTGGCAGAAAGGCGAGGTGCCTCCTAATGGAGACTGATGAAGCTGGAACGCAGTTAATGAACTGAACAGGATTCCTCACTGAAATGAAAGGGCTGGCGATAATGAACGCAGTTGTCTCTATTGAGCCCAGAAGCTCCACTCTACGTGGAACTTTGTGAAATGAGGTCTTCCTTGTAAAACAACAGATCGTGAGGAGTGGAATCTATGTTTCAATTGCTGTTAAACTGAGCTAAGCAAAATCAAGAAATAGCCTTCCAACTCAACAGATGAATCCTGCAAGCGAGGTGCTCAAAAATGTCAGAGGCTTGAAGTCCTCCTTGAATCTTCCGGCAACCTTTGAAAGAAAACTGTTATAAAGTTTCTCCTGCCAAGAAGGAGCTTAAGCATCTCAAGGGCAACCTGAAGCTACGGTCCAAGGTTGTTTCTCTGAATGAAGGGACAGTCTCAAGTCAGGAACTTGTGATATTGTGAGTGATAAGAATACTCAGGTTCAAGCACTTTGAAACTCTGGAGAAATGTTTCCCTGGGCTGGAGAGTATCAACAAAATATCCCAGAGTTTGGGACACAGTAAAGAAGGAACTGAAGGAATGTTTATTCCATAATAAGGTCGGATAATAAGTTTACTGATCGTGTACTCCCAGTTTGAATCTCAACATTGCTAGCTTTTCTGCTGTGCTAGATGAAAAGAGTGGGGTCTGGATCAAAGAGATGTGCTCTTTGAGGTTGGATACGTTGTTGATTTTTAAACTGCTGGTTATCTGTATAGCATTTGGTATTTGCATTGTTGTTCACCAAAGTTTTAACTCATTGGTGCTCCATGATTGCCAATAGTATACAGAGTCTGTACTTCAGGAAATTTTGTGTTGGTTGGATTTTTTAAATCAACATAACTTTTATGATTTAAGGCAATAATAACACCAGACATCTATAAATCACTTCCACAGTTTACAGAGCACTTTAGTATTATAGGCTTAGTCCCTCAGTGAGTGTCTGACTCTTTGTGATCCCATGGACTGTAGCCCGCCAGGCTCTTCTGTCCAAGAAATCTTCCAGGCAAGAATACTGGAGTGGGTTACCATGCCCTCCTCCAGGGGATCTTGCCAACCCAGGGACTGAACCCACATCTCTTGCGTCTCCTGCATTGGCAGGTAGATTCTGTACCACTGCGCTGCCTGGTTTCAATTGCCACAACATCTTTTGAGGAAGTGTTGTCATCTCCATTTTCCAGACACAGGAACTGGGACTCATGAGGGTCCAGGGGCACATGCAAACTTCTACTGCTTCTTGGCTTGTGTTCATAACTCAGTTCTCCCTACTGCAAATCATATTCTTTTTTAAAATTCAGCACTCACTAATTAAATCAGTTCCCCTGTAGAATTAACCCGGCTTATTATGCCAAGGTTATTAATTTTTCTGTTTAATATGTATGGTGTCAACAAGCATTTCTTTATCAAATTACTGTAAAGTGGGATATACCTGCAGTGGGTCAGCATTGAATGACTGTCAACGAAGACAGAAAGGATTATTTTCCCCATGTTGCGGGTAAGGAAACAACAATAAGGTTAAGTGAATTTCCTAAAGTCTTGGTGAAATGGTAGTATCAGTGCTGAGTATTTTAAGCTTCCTGGTTAGCCCATAAAACACCCCTATATTTTCTATTCTTGCTTTGATAGACCGGCTATTGGCAATACCCATAAGAACACTTCCAGTAGAAGCAAATTATGTGACCTTACATAAGACCCAAGGCAGATCCATAGGTCTGTGCTTTGAAGTGTGCATGGTTTGGCAGTACAGTTTTAAGAAAAAGAATACATAATTAGTAAGAGACTCTGAGGATTAAGCTTTATGATCTTCATAGTAAATCCACCTCTGCCAATAGCTGGCAGGAATGCTCCAGACTCTCACCACACTTCAGCTCCCAGAGTTACACTGGATTTTTGTCTTCCTTCGTTAGTGAGCATGCAGCCTGGAAAGGTGAGGTAAAGCCCATATTGAGGACAAAGATATTGAGAGACGCTGAGCATTTGAAAAGCATTCAGGTCTCCAAGGGCTTCCAAGGTGGCACTAGTGGTAAAGAACCCGTCTGCCATGCAGAAGACTTAAGAGACACGGGTTTGATCCCTGGATCAGGAAGATCCCCTGGAGAAAGAGACAGCAACCCACTCCAATATTCCTGCCTGGAGAATCCCATGGACAGAGGAGCCTGGCAGAATAAAGTCCATGGCGTCACACAGAGTTGGACATGACTGAAGTGACTTAGCACTGCAGCACAGGTCTCCAAGGCCAGATAAATTACTTTCCAGGGAACCAAATAATTGAAGGGAGGATCAAGGAACAACTTTTTAATATTTTCTGCACAAGTTACAAAGAAATGACTAGCCACAAATCAGAGGGGAAATTGGTGCCCCAAATTTCAGAGGTGGACTCTGCAAACTACAGGCTGGTAATCTCAACATTCAGTTCAGTTCAGTTCAGTCGCTCAGTCGTGTCCGACTCTCCGCGACCCCATGAATCATAGCATGCCAGGCCTCCCTGTCCATCACCAACTCCCGGAGTTCACTCAAACTCATGTCCACAGAGTCGGTGATGCCATCCAGCCATCTCATTCTCCGTCGTCCCCTTCTCCTTCCGCCCCCAACCTTTCCCAGCATCAGAGTGTTTTCCAGTGAGTCAACTCGTTGCATGAGGTGGCCAAAGTATTGGAGTTTCAGCTTTAGCATCAGTCCTTCCAATGAACACCCAGGATTGATCTCCTTTAGAATCTCCTTTAGGACTGGTTGGATCTCCTTGCAGTACAAGGGACTCTCAAGAGTCTTCTCCAACATTAGCCACCGGCAAATTTCTAGAATGGGTTATCTAACAAATAGTTTGTTAAAATATAGAAAGGGGAGACATGGTTACCAGGTTCTAAGATGGATTCTGTAAAAAGAAATAACAAATCAAGTTCATTTCCACTTTTTTTAAGTGAAATGTTAAACCTAAAGATCAGGGGAATATGTTTGGATTTCAGAAGGCTATTTGATGGGATCTTTCATGAAACCTTTTCAAGCAAGTTGGAGAAATGTGGCTCGAACCATGAAATAGTTAAATAATATGGTTTGGTTGACTGATAGAGTGAGATGAATTAATGCTGAAGTGAAAGAATTCGCCATTTCTTTTCAACTCTTGTTCAGTAAGGATACAAAGATGAATAAGACAGGGCTCCTGCCTTCAAGACCTCAGCAAAGAAAATAAGGAACTAGCTATGATCATTCTGGAGAGGGCTGTACCAGGGTTATAGCCAGGAAATGGAATGACTGAGTAGAGTCACTGGGGTGGGGGTTGGGAAAGAGAACTTGATTGCAGTTAGCAATGTCAGCTGATACAGAGACCGTCTTACAAAGTAGTGAGGATTTCAACTTGAGAGGAGATAACTTGGGGAAGGACACTGAACCAAATAAGTTTTGGGTTCCCTTCAAAGGCTAAGGTCCCGAGTTTGTTCATGGTTAAATCACAACAGCTGGTCTCAGCACAGCCAAGCTCGGCCACTGCTCTGAGCCTGCGTCTCCGCAGCCAGACCGTGGGGCGGGGGAAGCTGAACTGCTGAGAGGGGTACCAGAGTCAGCCTAGAAACCACAACCACGCTAGGAGCACAAGACGGGGAAGGAAAGCTTGTTAGCTTGTTCAGATTATTGGGAACCTCATGAATGAGAATGTCTTTGGCTATTTAAAACAACTACAAGCTAAAGGGTCAGGGAATTAAAGGAGCCTTGTGGCCTAGCAAATGAAAGCTGGAAATTTGGGTGTGAGACCCTCTACTCAGAGAGATTGAAATTATGTCTCAGGAGTGCTGAGAACCTCCACATTCTCCTCATTTCAAAGCTTTTTCATGTCATTAAAAAGACTGATTCCGCTTTTCTAGAGAATAATGTGGGTGGTTTATTAATGTTCATAGGAAATATTTCTACAATACCACCTCAGGGTCTGAAACCAACCTGGCTGGATGAGGCACATCTAAAGTCTAAAAATCCTAATAATGTCAGCCTTGTTTCCTGTACAGAGCATGCTTTAAAATGAAATATTAAGTCATTGAGTCATCTAAGTACCTGAAAACGATAAACACCAGACTGGGAAGAATTTATTAGAAAAACACATCACAGTTCCCCAGCACAGGAGCCCACAGCTCACCATGCACAGTTGTCAACAGCAAAGTTCTGTTAGGTTCTCTCACTGGCAGGTGTCCTGCCCTAAATCTAAATTCTGACCAGGACTCTCCTCCGTAACTCAAAGTCACTGTAAGAAGATAGCCACCCTGCCTCAGAATCCTTTATACTGTGTCTCCCTGGGGGCTCACCCTTTCTCAGATTGGCACCCTCCTCCGAGGACAAAAAACTGGGCATGTGGTGTGAGTGGAGCCCTATTCACCAGGCAGCCCCTAATTACGCACGGCCTTTCTCCAGCGCGCTCAGCGGCAAAGACCAGCCAGACAATGAACCCATGTTCAAGGCTCCAGATAATGCCGGCCATTTAATGTGGTTGAATATCGCAGCCAGGGCCTTCCTGTTTCCAAACCAGTCAATAGAGGTGTGGGGCCCTGACTGTGTTTCCCAGCCTTTGGCCATCCCGTGGAAGACAAAGAGGAGTTTGATGTCTGTGCCCTGAATACTTAGCATGAGAGGCTGAGGTCCAGCCATCGCTCTGCAAGGTGGTAGAAGGCTGTGGTGCTTGGACAGCTTGGGTAGAGTTCAGTTTTCTAGGCAGCACCGCATGCTGTCTTCACAGGTCCACAGAGAGAAGGGTCTCAGTGTGACTGGAAGGATCTTCTGTCAACAAAATAGTACCTATTTTCCCACATAAGTACCCAAACATCCTACTTGATTTATGTCAGGATCAAAAATATTAGTTGAATATAACCATCCATCTTTGTACCCTGGCACTCCGTGTTTTATTTGTAGAACCACTTGTGCTCTTTGAAAATTTAATGAAACAATATTAAATAAATAATCCAGAAGTAGCATAATCAAATGCCAGTACATCTAGGCTGGGACCCTGTTCTGAAATTTGGCGATGTGTAAATCTCACCTTTTCCTGTTCAAGGAACTACCCTGCTAGTCTGAACATGTGAAAACCTAGCTGGGATGGACCTTCGCCCTCTGACTCTCAGCAATAGAAAGAGAATGCAGATTTGTATATAGCAGTCTCTTCATTTTATCCATAATAGCTTCACAGTCAGATTATTCCTACATTTTGGATGAAAAAGGAATGCTATGAATAGCAATAAACTGTGGGGAACCAGTGAGCTGGAGTGTTATATAAGAGAGAGGATCCTTCCCTCTCCCATCCCCCTTTCTCCCCACCCTCCATGTGTAAGAAATACTATCCCAAACATCTCAGGCAGCTAAGAATGGAAAGCTACAGAGATGCTATGAAATATATATGCTCATGCTCCTCCCCAGACCATGTCTGGCAAGCATACACGAATTGTGTGTTCTTGGCTAAGAATATATAGATGGATGGATAGATCAATAGATACAGACAGATAATTATATTATCATTTAATCACTAGTGATGGCATAGAGGCTGTTCAAGTAAATAGAGAAAACCGATTTCTAGAAACAATCAGACTACATTAAACCTTTCAGTTTTTTTAAAATATTCTTCTCTCAGTCTCCCTAGCCCATAACCAGCTAACTCAAGGTCTTACTTTAAGAAACACCAACCCTGGGGAGCATTCCATGGTCTCCCAAGATGGGTTGGTTGCCCTCATTCTGTACCCCTGTAGCATACTCTTTGTTCTCTATCAGAGCATCATCGTGCCAGCCTGTGTTGTAACTGTGCATTTAACTATGCTTCCCTGTCATCTATTAACTCCCCGTCTTTCTTACACTGTAGTCTCCAGTGATCGTGACACTGTGGTCATGAAACATAGTAGGTATTCAGTGCTCATTTGTCGAATGAATGACCTCGCTATAATTCAAGGTCACCCTACTTTGTAGAGCCAGCCAGTTTGAATTGGGACCCTTTTTTGTGTGAACACCATGCTCTGTCCTGGTTCTCCTGAGGTCATTGAAGGATATGAGCAGTGGCCCTGCTCCCAGATCCCTTGCAGACGAGCTAGACAAATGAGACAATCAGAGACTCATCAAGAGCCATGTTGAGCTGCTGATTTCAGCTGAAATTCGGAAGAATGAGAGAGCACGGAGGGCAAGAAAGTCCTGTAAGGCAAGGAGTGAAGGGGCCTGCAGCTGGGCTGGAAGGAGGGGAGAGTTTGATTAGGTGGCAAGAGGGAGGAGGGCACTGTGGAAAGGAGGAATAAGAACTGGAGGTAGGGATGAGCCTGGCCTGAACAGGGAACAGGGAGGCGGCAGCTTAACTGGAGCAGAAAGTCCAGATTCTCCAGGAGCTGGAGAAGCTAGAGCTGGGTTATGAGGATCTGGAAGGCTAGGGGGAGGGGTCTGGGCTCCAGACACTGCGTGATAGGATAACAGTGTATAACTAGGAGTAAGGGAATTTTTTTTTTAAGTCATTAAAGAAGAAAGTCCTAAAATAAGAAAGTCTTATGGTCATGGAAAGGAAGACCTGAGAGCTGGGTTGAGAAGGCTGCGTTGTAGCCATTGCAGTAATCCAAAAATGAGATGACATGGCCTGGGTTAAGGTGATACGGGAATGAAGACGGGGGAAAGAAGAACTGGGAGAACATTCTGGAGAAAGAAACAGCAGGCTGGCCTCAGCTGGAGACACTGATGCTTTTTAAAAGCCTGAGGTCTTATTTTTCTGAAGGTACAAGTGGGTTCCAGTGGCCAGGGACCAGATGGCCAGCAAGGAGGAAGGAGATGGCTTTGGAGTCTTCATGCTGTCCTGATGCCCCTTGTATAGGTTGCAGGTCAACCTTCTCTTCCCCAGGGTGTCCCCCTGTATAACTTTTGCTCACTCCTCCTGCCAAGCTCTGCAGGGTAACCTCCTCCTGTTGGCACCATGGTTCTATCTTCCAGGTGGTTCCAGGGCAGCAGCCTTGTGGAGCTTCAAGTCCCTACCCAGTGAAGCACCCAGGCTGTGCTGGGCCTCAGCTGAGGGCAGGACCACACCAGAGGTGGCTGGGGAAAAGTCTAGTTTTTAAAATATTTCAGCCTTTGACTGCCTTCTCTTAAGTGCCCAGGGTTCTGCATTCATAAATTCCTCTAATGGCTTTCATCATGGTCTTGACAGCCATCTTGTGAACATTTTACTTGAAAAGAAACAGTGCTGTGTTTCCAGAGTGTGCTCAGGAGGAACAGCCGGGACCCTTGTGCCCCCATTGCCGGCAAAGCTCCTGGTCTGGAGAGAACTCAGGGCCTGGTGGCCATGATTTATTATTCTAGTGTCTTTCCCAGACAGCCTGCCTGCTCCCCTGGTTCAGCTTTTCATCATCGTTTCAGGGCTGTTTACTCGGCCTTCACTACAGTTGTTGAGATTGTGTTTTGGACCTGACCTCCTGGCGAGCTATGGGCTTGGCTGAGGGAGCTGGCAGAGGCTGAGCCCAGGGGAGGAGAGCGCCCGGGCTCCTGAGGGCAGGAGGAGGCTGAGACACAGGCGTGCACATTCTGAGCCAAGAAGCAGATTCATTGAGCAACCAGCTTCAGTGCCCTTGGGGAGTGTTCCCCAGTGACCAGGGTCCTCGCTGTGCCATGGCTTCCTGCTCTGTCTCTCCTTAATTCCCACCTCCCCTTCAGACTGTCATGCTTCTGTCACCTCCCCAGAAAGGGTGATGAGATTCTCTCCAAGTGGTCCATGGTTTGAAATGAACTCAAAAGTAGCCCTGAGGGCAGAGTACAGCTGTGTGCTTCTGTGCAGGAACCAGGGTCCTGGGAGCCAACTCGACCTTCTCCCTGCCACCCTTTTCACCCCTAGCCTGAGCCTGCAGGCCAGTGAGACAGCCAAGAGATGGAGAAGAGGAAGGAGCTTTGGCCTGGACGTCCGGACGTCCAGGAGTCCAGAATTGTCTCTAACTGACTTCTTCCACGTTGTCTACTTTATAAGAACAAAACCACCAGTCTCTGTCTTGACCTAGGAGGGATGGATTTAGCTTTACTGATCATGTATTGTGTGTCAAGCTATTTATATACACTGTGAATCCTCAGGACAGCCCTTAAGAAGTAAATGTTGTTGTTGTTCAGTCACTAAGTCGTGTCTGACTCTGCGACCTCAAGGACTGCAGCACACCAGGCTGCCCTGTCCTTCACTCTCTCCCGGGGTTTGCTCAAATTCATGTCCATTGAGTCAGTGATGCTATCTAACCATTTCATCCTCTGCCTCCCCCTTGTCTTCCTGCCCTCAGTCTTTACCAGCATCAGGGTCTTTTCAGATGGCCAAAGTATTAGAGTTTCAGCTTCAGCATCAGTCCTTCCAGTGAATGTTGAAGGGTTGATTTCCTTTAGGTTTGAGTTGTACCCTAAATTTACAGTTGTTCAGAGAGTGAAAGTAACCACCCAAGGCTGCACAGCTAGTAAGTGCTAAAGCTGAAATTGAAGTCTTCCTAACTTTTCTTTTTCCACACTGCCTCTGAGAATGGGTGGGCCAGCCCATACACTGGCTCTTCTGATCTGTAGTCAATCATGTATATTAGAAAGATGTTATTGACATAAAGATATGTTTATTAAGTCCCTTCAGTGTAAAGCAGGAAAATACTTCTAGCTTCTCAGAGGAAAAATGCCATAGAAAAACTCAAATTCAGTTCATAGCAGTTCCTGACCACTTCTCTTCAGGGCTGTTTTGATGAGGGCATCATGGTTTCCACTGTCAGCCCAGACAAGTCTTGAACAAGAAGAGTGTGAAGGCTGATCCCAGCTGTCTCCTGTGTGTCAGAGAACTTGTCATGCAGTCTGTCTGGGTTCCCGTTCCTCCACCTCAAAAGAGAAACTGAAATCCCATGCCCTTACAGAGCTTGGCTGAAGATAGATGCAGACATTTCAGGTTTACAAAGGAGCTACTGACAAGCAAAAAGCTATACTCAGGTCATTTTCTGTTGTCCCCTTCTGGGGAAGACAAGAGAAGAGAAATTTTTCCTTTACCAGTTTCCCTTCACTTTTTTTTTTTTCGTTTAACACTGTATTGATTTTTTAAAATATATGTTTATTTGGCAGCACTGGGTCTTAGCTGAGGCATGCAGGATCTAGTTTCCT
This sequence comes from Moschus berezovskii, assembly GCF_049115385.1. Classification (NCBI taxonomy): domain Eukaryota; kingdom Metazoa; phylum Chordata; class Mammalia; order Artiodactyla; family Moschidae; genus Moschus; species Moschus berezovskii. Next base: position 27,729,430 of record NC_142480.1, on the reverse strand, counting down.
GATCAGGGATCGAACCCGGGACCCCTGAATTGGAAGGTCGGAGTCAGCCACTGGATCACCAGGGAAGTCCCTTCCCTTCACTTGTGAAACAAATCTGTCCCTCCTTGTCCTCCTGTCACCCCTAACGTGGGGGCAGAAGCAGTTTGCTCCATCAAATTGTTCACCACCAGCATTTTCTGCACAGGCAGCAGATTTCGGGGTTCAAGCAGCTTATAGCTCTGGCATGTCTTCCAGGCAGACTCAGTTATTCTGCACCAGGCCCTGGCACAGAATTAACGCTGTTTCCTTCCTCCTTCAGTGAACTGCGTGCTCTTCTGGACTCAGGCTTTGGGGTAACAGACTTTGCCAGGTGACCCGACTTGTTAGCTTAGCCCCTTGGGGCTCTTGGAAAACTAGGCCATTGTCTGTCTTTGTCTCAGATCCAGCCCCAGGGCATTCCTTGAGTTAGGCCGAGACTTCTGCATGCACCCCACAATCTCCATAGAAGGACTGAGCCAGACCACAGATCTCGGCCATCTGTGGGGGCTCCTCCTTATCTTCCTTAAATGACCTCACACTCTTTCACTGCCCTGTCCTTCCTACACTCCAGCTCAGCCATGACTAATGGCTTATATTAGGTCTATCAACACCAACCACCCAGTAATGACCGCATGAAATACAGTGTTGACAAGGATTCTGAAGTTAAGCCTCAGTTTGGTGGGAAAGAATAGCCTAAACTTGATTAGCGGTGTCTGTCATGGGCTCAGGAGGAAGGGGGTAGACACGCATGTGTGGTACTCACTGTCTGCACCAGCATTTAAGAGCTTGTTTCCCTGGTCTTACATCAATCGTTTTGTTTTGTTTTTTAAATCCTCATTCAGCTCACATATTTTCCTCTTGGATATGCAGTGTCATTTTTCCCCCTGATAAGAGTAGCACATTTAAAAGCACACATTTATATATTATCATAATCGCCCTCCTCGATGCAGTGAGTCTTGGAGAAGCAGTACTCTTTTTGCCATTGAGTTCTGTGGAAAATTTTGCTCGTTTGTATTTCCCTCCTATTTCCTTGAGAAGTTGGAAAAAAGAAATGGGAGCATATATTTTATGGAGACAGGTACTAGAAATTTACTTACTCACTAAATAAGTCTTTATTGAGTGGCGGTTATGTGCCAGAACTTCTAGGCACTGGGATACAAAAATGAAAATGACACCAACTCTCTGCAAGAAGCTCACATTCTGGCTTAGAAAAGCCACATTAACAGTTGTCTGTAAACATGACACAGAGCCTCGCCACCTCTTCTAAGGGAAGCCACCATGATGTTCCTGGAACTGGAGAACTGTCCTCACCAACTTTCATTTTCAAAATAGGCTAAGCTGTTGAAGGAAGAACTGACCTCCTCCAGATTGTTATCTGCCAGTGAGTCTCAGTTCCCAGTGTCAGGGTTCCCATGGTACCTTTAAAATGCTCTCAGGCAAGAACTGCTGCACTGGGCTAAGAAATCTGACTGAGGTAGCAACAAGCTATTTGGCAATAGTCCTCAGAACTACCCTGTTCAGCCTGCACAGACTCCTGTGTTCAGGAGTTGGCTGCCCACCCTGGATGCTGATTCGACTCTGCCTTGGGTTTCAGATCTTTGGGCCCTCCGCCCTTCTCCCAGCATAACCTCAAACCCTGGGGCTTCAGATTTCAGGCTTCATCCTAAAGTGGGACTTGGTGCTTCCACATGTGAAGTCCCTTGACTGACACCACTGCCCATCTTCAGAGCTGCCTTTTCCGACCAAGCCCAACCTCCCATCACTGATCTAGCATGCCCCATTTCCGCTAACAGTCATTGCACCAGAATGGGCCGCCTCCGTTGCTGCTGAATGGTGCTAGAGCATGGGGAAAGGCCTGTGTTAGTTTGGCGATGTCCAGGTATTTCACATTTGCTCTCATTGTGATTCTGGGCTGAATTTCAGTGCTCATCAGCACATTTGGCAATCCAGAGACTCAGCCTTGGCCTGGAGAAGGCTAAAGCCATCTGTTCTTTTAAGTGATAGAAAGGATGAGGCTGGATTAGTTAGAACCAGGATAACACAGAGGATGCTTTCTGAAGAGCGTGACCTGGGTGGACATTTCGCTTTGTGTGCTTAAGCAGAAATCCGTATAACTGTGGAATGCAGTTGTCAGAAAACTGTTGTCACAGACACAAATTGAGTCGGTAGTTGCCAGGGGGTGAGGGATAGAGGATAGGGAAGAATGGTTAATGGATACAGAGTTTTGGAGAGAGGTAGTAAAAAATGTTCTCAAATTAGGTAACTCTGTGAATACACTAAAACTCATTGAGTTATATACTTTAAAACAGCGAGTTTCATGGTTTGTGGAGTGTATCTCAATAAAGCTGTTATTAGAAGAAATCTATGACCTATAGCAAAAACAACAACAACCTGGTATGTGTTTAACAAACACTTGTTCACTCTCTACTATATGCCTCAAGCTTTGTCTGAAGCACGAGAGGCATTTGGAAATGAAACAAACAAGGGGTTTGTAGCTGTAAGCATCCCACAGGTGCAGCTGGACCTCCTCCTTGCCCACATTCAGGACTCACCTGGATACTGTCAGCTTAGAGCCAGGTGTAAACACCCACCCAGCCATAGTGGACTTTCTACCAAGGAAAGACTACTTGTCTTGGCAACCCTGAAGCCCTTTCATCTCCAGGGAGTGTTTCACTGATGAGCCAACTTATCTCACTCGTTTGTTAGTAATCACAGGAACAGAACAGTTTGTAATGAATCTTTATCTTCCCCTATGCTTGTGAGAGTCATCCAGGCCTTTCTATCAGGCTCCATAATCAGGCTCCCCAGAGCTAATACAGGAAAGAGAATGCTAATACAAGACACCCTCCTAACTGGGTGCACCCCTCCAAGGTGGGGTTGCCTGGCAGGTTCCTTAGTAGGCCATCATACCCAATTTTCATCCTCAGTTTGAGAGGTTAAGTCCATGGAGTGGCAGCCGTGCTCCTGGACACAGATGAGACCCGGAGCTCTACTTCCTCTCTGGGGGACTGTCTCTGCCTTGGCAGGGGTAGTATATTATTCATGTGATATCATTCTCAGCCACGTACCCAAGCTCACCTCCATCTACGACCAAAATAAGCTTGGAAGCAATCTTCCTATCCTTCCCAGCTCACATTTTCTAACTTCCAGAAATGCCCAGCATTTGGCCATCAACCTTACCTCCAAACCACAGCAGGGCCAGGCCTTGACTGTCTCCCACCCTAAATACAGCTCACCGTCTGACACCCACCTCTCTCCTGTGGAGCAAACCCGATTGTAACGAGATGAGAATCTCCATTTGTGCCAAATGAGTCCCCAGACAGGAGAGGAAAGAGACAACACTCATCCAGTATGGAGACAGGCAGGAGTTCACATCCTGGGAGCCACTGTCTGTAAGCTGAACCTAGACCCCTGCTCTGAGGTACATGTGCTTGTCCCTTGGGGAGGGAAAGCAGTGCAGACAAGCACAGCCCTAGTAGTGTATTTGGAAACTCTAGGAACAGTGGGAAGGGGGCCTGTGAGAGAACAGAAGGACTCAGGGTGTCTAGAAACTAGACACTTCCAGTTTAGAGGCTGTCTAGGGAGTTGGGTGAGGCTCACTACTTCTGTAAGGACTTGGGCTACGTGGGGAAGCTTCCTTGGTAGAGGCAATAGAAACAGAACAATTCATTTTTACTTTTGATGAGGTGAAACTTCAGCTTAAAAAAATTCTAGTGTGACCAGAGCCCTTCTCAGAGATAAACACAGAAAAGCAATATTGGCTCTTGCCAGCTTCCCTCAGGAATTGTGCCTTCAAAACATGCCAAGTAGCAGTTGGAAGGTCATGAACAGGTCCCGTCCAGCTGTCTCATAGGAGAAGAAAATAGGAGACCAGAAGGGGAAGAGTTTAAAATAACAAGGGGGCTCTTTAAATAGAGCTGTAAAACTGGGTGGCAAACCTAGTCCAAGGGTTAGAAACAAGCTTTTCCTCCCAAGTTTCTATGGCAACTAGATAAAATCTACAGCAAGAGTGTAGCTAATGAAATATTTCTTCTAGACCAACATGTAGCAATAACTAATAAAGGCCCACTTTGTGCAGGAATCCAACACAGGTTACATTTTTAGCTCCTTCTGTGTTTTTCCTACAAGAATTGGGCATGGAGTTTGGTGTGGCGCTGTTTACTATACGTCCTGATCTCTCTTTCTCATAGTACAGAGTCTAGAAAGGAGGGACAGATTTGCTGGTGTGGCTCCAAATCCCTTGGACTGGAGAGAAGCCTTCTCCCATCCTCCTTCCCCACCCCCACCAACAGTTCTGGCTTCGCTTAACACACATTCCCAGTGTTAATTTGGACATTTAGTGTAAATGCTCGTGACTGACTAATTTTATCTGTACACAAAGAATAAACACAAGCTGGTGAGGTTAGTTGGGGGCTACTTGTGTTGTACATGACTAAGAAGCGAGGAGAATGCTTGGACTTGGAGGCCTTGAAATGATATTTTAACCCAGTCAGTTATTAGCAGTGGGGCTTTGGGCAAAGTATTTACCCTGTGTCTCAGTCTCCCCAAAAATGGACCCAAAGAAAGTGCCCACCCAAAACCAGGTTTGAGGCTTAAAAGAGATTAAAATGTATAGATGTGCCTAGCAGTAGCTGCTATGGAGTAGGTTTTCAATAAGGTTTTCATTTCCCAAAAAATGGACCTGAAGAAAGTGCCCACCCAAAACCAGGTTTGAGGCTTAAAAGAGATTAAAATGTATAGATGTGCCTGCTGCTGCTGCTAAGTCACTTCAGTCGTGTCCGACTCTGTGTGACCCCATGACAGAAGCCCACCAGGCTCCGCTCCCCCGTCCCTGGGATTCTCCAGGCAAGAACACTGGAGTGGGTTGCCATTTCCTTCTCCAATGTGTGAAAGTGAAAAGTGAAAGTGAAGTCGCTCAGTCGTGTCCGACCCTTAGCGACCCCACGGACTGCAGCCTACCAGGCTCCTCCATCCATGGGATTTTCTAGGCAATAGTACTGGAGTGGCTTGCCATTGCCTTCTCCGATAGATGTGCCTAGCAGTAGCTGCTATGGAGTAGGTTTTCTAATTAAATTTCTTCGACTGCAAATCACTTTCAGGTTCCAGAGGAGCTCCACTCTGTTTCTTACCAAGAAGAGTGAGTCCCAAAGTCTTTCTATTAAGGTGGATTCTCAGGGAATAATTTTAAGATAAAAGATTATTCTAAACATGGAACACATAATTGGATAATAATACAAGTGGCTAACACTACTGACGCTTGTTTTGTGTCAGGCGTTGTTCAAAGCATCATATGTACATGTGCTTGTAACCCTCACAGAATTCTTACGTGGTGCATGCATGCTGAGTTGCTTCAGTCATGTCTGACTCTCTGCAGGCTGCCAGGCTCCTCTGCCCATGGCAATTCTCCAGGCAAGAATACTAGAGTGCGTTGCCGTGCCCTCCTCTAGGGGATCTTCCCGACCCAGAGATTGAACCCAGGGCTATTATGTCTCCTGCATTGGCAGATGGATTCTATACCACTGGCGCCACCTGGGAAGCCCTTTTACGTGGTAGCCAATAGAATTATCTGCTTAATAGATGAGGAAATTGAGGCACAGAGAAGTTAAAATTCTGGATAAAGTTCTAGATTAAGTTACCACCATTACCACCATCATGAGTCTGCCATTGTGCTAAACGTTTCATTACATCCTCATAACTTGATGTGAGGATGAGGACAATAAGCTAATTACTTACTTAGCCCAAGATCGCAAAGCTATTAATAGTATGTGGTGTAATCAACATTCAATATAAGCAATTGTGCCATCCATAAATAAAGACAGTTTAATTTTTTTCTTTTCAGATCTTTATTCTTTCCATTTCTTTTTCTTGCTTTATTACACTGGTTATGCCATCTTTGTTCAATGATGACTTGAAATGGTAGCAGTGGAGGCTTTCCCTTTTTTCCATCTTAGGGGGAAAGCAGCCAATACTTAACTGCTAAATATCTTTACTGTAGGTTTTTATAGATGCTTTTTATCACACTCTGGAAAATTCCCTCTAGTTCTCATATATTGAGAATTTTGCCACAAGTGAATGTGGAATTTCAAATGCTTTTACAACTCTCTTAAGATGGTAATATGGCTTTTCTCTTTTATTCTGTTAAAATGATGAATTTCTATGATTGATTTTCAAGTATTGTACTAACTTTCAATCTGTAATAAACCCTGTGTGGTCATGATATATAATCCTTTTATATTGCTGAATTTGATTTGCTAGCATTTTTATTACAAATTTTTGTGTCTATAATTTATGAGCTATATTTGTCTGCAATTTTCTTTTCCTGTATGTTATTGTCAAGTATTGGTATCAAGATTCGTCTAGCCTCAAAGAAGAGTTGAAGACATACCTGTTAGGGTTCCACCAGAAAAGAATCTAGCAGTAGTGTATATACATATCTACGTATGTGTGTATGTGAAGTTAGAAAAAAAAAGAAAGGAAGAAAGATGGCTATATTGCAAGTATTTGTAGGACAGGTCATCAAGGAGGACAGATTGGAAGCATTTGGGCAGGAGTTGAAGCTTCAGTAGAATATTTTTTCTTCAGGGAAACCTCAAGTTCTGCTCTTCAAGTCTTTTTATCTGATTGGGTCAGGCCCACTCCTGTTGGTGAGGATAATCTCTTTAAAATCAGCTAAATGTGGATGTTAATCACATCTACAAAATACCTTCAGAGCAACACCTAGACTAGTATTTGCATAGCTGGGGACTATTGCCTAGTAAAGTTGGCATAAAACAGACCATCACAGACTATCTCATATGGATTTGACACTCATATACATCTGCTTAAACTATTCTTAACTTTCAAATAAAGGCAGCAACAAAACCCATTAACAAAACCCTACTTTTGCTTAACATGGTGCAACTATCCTGTGTATAATCAGAAATGCACTGACTCTCCCCAAAAGAGGATGCAAAAGTCTTGGGTGACGTTCACTCTTCTCCCTGATATCCTATAACTTAAATATTCTTATATAAAGTTAACCATTAATATATCTTATGTTAGATGATATGGGGATAAGAGAGGGAAAAAACAAACATATATGCACATATATATAAACATGTTTAACAAAATAAGCAAGAAATACTCATAACAATTAAAGTCTTCATTTGTATAACATGGTCACATGGTCATAGCTGGTATTTATATCTACCTTCTTACACTACCATTTCCATATTCCTTTAATTTCAAGCAAAAACCTTAACTGATTTTGGTTCTTTGCCTTGTAGTATGATCCAAACTTCTATTCCTGAAAGGTCTGTCTGGACCATTAGCAGTCCTACTTGAATTGGATCGTTCTCATTTTCCAGTGATGTCAATCATATGACATGGTAGTACTGAGACACCCTAAGCGATTCCTACATTCCAGACATACTCTTCCTTATATCCATTGTGTAGTACCAGCCCAGTTCCCCCTTGATAAGCAAGATCAATAAGTCTGGCCAGTAAAGTAACCCTCTTATTTGCCTGTTGACTCAGATGGCATAGTAACTTGGTGGCCCCTAGTAAGACCAGTGTGATATCTTCTGGAAGGGAAGGGTGATCAAGGTACTGTAGACTAAATTATGACACAGGACTGGAGAGTTGCTCTATCCCTGAGGCAGAACAGAAGGTGTATTGCTGGCTTTGCCAGCTGAAAGCAAACTGATTCTGGTGGTCTTTACTAATAGACTTTGAGAAATGGGTATTTCCAGAGCAATAGCTACATATCAGGTGGCAGGGGAAATGTTGTTTGCTCAAACAATGAAACTGCTTCTGAAACAGCAGCAGCATTTGAAGTCAGAACTTGGTTAAGTTTACAGTAGTCATCTGTCGTTCTCTAAGATCCATCGGCTTTCTGCACAGGCCAGACAGACAAGTTCAGTGTAGATGTGGTGGGAATCACCACCCCTGTATCTTTCAAGTCCTTGATGGTGGTAATATGTCTTCCTTAAGTGTTTAAGAGAATTCATTATAAAAACTGTCTGGGCCTGGAGTTTTCTTTATGGGGAAGTTTTTAATTATGAGTTTAATTTTTTTGATAGACATAGAGCTAGTCAGATTTTCTCCTCTTGTTTTTGTTTTGGCAGTTTGAGTTTTTCAAGGAATTTTTCCAGTACTTCTAAATCGTGAAATTTATTAGCATGAATATTTCATAATATTGCCTTATTATCCTTTTAATGTCTGTAGAATGTCCTCTTTTTCATTCTTGGTGTGAGTAATTTGTACCGTTTCTTTTTTCTTGATCAATTATGCTAGAGTATTATAAATGGAAATAGAGTATTTCTTTGATTATGCTTTTTTGTGTCTGTTTCTACTTGCTTTGGGGTTAATTTGCTCTTCTTTTTCTAGCTTTATAAGGTGAGAATGAGATCTTTGAATTCAGATCACCCTTCTTTTCTAGTATAAGCATTTAAAGCTGTAAATTTCTTGGGACTTCCCTAGTATTCCAGTCATTAAGATGCTGAGCTTCCACTACAGGGGCATGGGTTCAGTTCCTGTTTGGGGAACTCTTGTAGAGTACATGAGGTGTGGCCAAAAAATAAAAAAACTCTCTGAGTTTCTAAGATATCCTTCCTTAGAAGAAAATAAATTTTTTAAAAAACTAAATTTCCTTCCAAGCAGACTGCTTTAGCTGCATCACATGAGATTTGACATGTTGGTATCATTATCACTTAGTTTGGAAATTTTCCAGTTCTCCTTGTGCTTTCTTCTTCCACACATGGGTTATTTAGGCTATGTTATTTTACCTAAAAATATTTGGATTCTTCCTGATATCCTTATTTTATAGATTTCTAATTTAAATGTCCTATAGTCACAGATCATGTTGTATAATATTTCAACATGATGAACATATCTCATTATGTAAATATATTCCATGAAGAGACTGGATTCTTAACTGTATAGTGTTTTCTGAATGGCAACTGGATCCAGTTTGATACTTTTGTTTAAATCTTCCTTATCTACTCTGATTGTCTAATTGTTCTATCAGTTGCTGAGAGAAGGGTGTTAAAATCTCCAGCTATGATTTCTGTTTCTCCCTTTAGTTCTGCCAGTTCTTTCTCACATATTTTGAGGCTCTGTAATTAGATAAGTACATGTTTTGAATTCTTATATCTTGCTGATTTCTCCTTAAGAAATATCCTTGTTTATCTATGATAATACTCTTTACTTTGCCTGATATTAATAAATCACAGCAGTTTTTTATGTTTACTGAGTGCATATATTTTTATATCCTCTCACTTTAAGCTATCTCTGTGTTTATATTTTAAGTGGCTCTCTTTTAGACAGTATTTAGTTGGGCCTCTCTCTTTAATCTCTCCTTTTTAAATGGAATATTTAGTCCATTTATAAGTAGGATGATTATTAGTTTTAAGTCTGTCATCTCATTTTTTTTCTAGTTGTCATATGTTTTTTTTTCCTCCTCTCCTGATTTCTGTTGGATTAATGGATTGCTTTTTTTAAAATTCATTTATTTTTAATTGGAGAATAGTTGCTTTACAATATCGTTCTGGTTTCTGACATACATCAACATGAACCAGCCATAGGTATACATATGTCCCCTCCTTTTTGAACCTCCTTCCCACCTCCCACCCCTCTATGTTGTCATAGAGCACCATATTTGAGTTCCTTGTGTCATACAGCAAATTTCCACTAGCTACCTAATTTTACATATGGTAATCCTGGGTGTTCATTGGAAGGACTGATGCTAAAGCTGAAACTCCAATACTTTGGCCACCTCATGCGACGAGTTGACTCACTGGAAAAGACTCTGATGCTGGGAAAGGTTGGGGGCGGGAGGAGAAGGGGACGACAGAGAATGAGATGGCTGGATGGCATCACTGACTCTGTGGACATGAGTTTGAGTGTACTCTGGGAGTTGGTGATGGACAGGGAGGCCTGGCGTGCTGTGATTCATGGGGTCGCTGAGAGTCGGACATGACTGAGCGACTGAACTGAACTGAACTGAATGTATATGCAAGGAGATCCAACCAGTCCATTCTAAAGGAGATCAATCCTGGGTGTTCATTGGAAGGACTGATGCTAAAGCTGAAACTCCAATACTTTGGCCACCTCATGCAAAGAGTTGACTCACTGGAGAAGAGTCTGATGCTGGGAGGGATTGGGGGTGGGAGGAGAAGGGGATGACAGAGAATGAGATGGCTGGATGGCATCACCGACTCGATGGACATGAGTTTGAGTGAGCTCCGGGAGTTGGTGATGGACAGGGAGGCCTGGCGTGCTGTGATTCATGGGGTCGCAAAGAGTCGGACATGACTGAGCGACTGAACTGAACTGAACTGAATGTATATGTTTCAGTGCTACTGTCTCAATTTGTCCCACCGTCTCCTTGCCCTCCTGTGGCCACAGGTCTGTTCTCAATGTCTGTGTGTTGATTGCTGCCCTGCAGATAGGTTCATCAGTACTCTCTTTCTAGATTCCATATATGTGTTAATAAATGATATTTGTCTTGCTCTTCCTGACTTACTTTCCTCTGTATAATAGGCTGTAGGTTCATCCACCCCATTAGAACTGAGTCAAATGTGTTCCTTTTTATGTCTGACTAATATTCCATTGTGTATTTGTACCACAACTTCTTTATCCATTCATCTGTCAATGGACATCTAAGTTGCTTCCATGCCCTAGCTATTGTGAATAGTGCTGCAGTGAACATTGGGGTACATGTGTCTTTTTCAATTATGGTTTCCTCAGTGTATATGCCAAGAAGTGGGGTTGCCAGGTTATATGGTAGTTTTTTAAGGAATTCCTAGTTTTTTAAGGAATCTCCATACTGTTCTCCACAGTGGCTATATCAATTTTCATTCCCATCAATAGTGCAAGAAGGTTCCCTTTTCTCCAAACCCTTTATAGTGTTTATTGTTTGTAGATTTCTTGATGATGGCCATTCTAACCAGTGTGAGGTGATAGCTCATTGTAGTTTTGATTTGCATTTCTCTAATAATGAGCAGTGTTGAGCATCTTTTCATTTGTTTACTAGCCAGCTGTATGTCTTCTTTGGAGAAATGGCTGTTTAGATCTTCTGCCCACTTTTTGATTGGGTTGTTTGTTTTTTTGGTATTGAGCTAAATGAACTTCTTGTATGTTTTGGAAATTAATCCTTTGTCAGTTGTTTCATTTGCAGTTATTTTTTACCATCCTGAGTGTTGTCTTTTCACCTTGTTTATAGTTTCCTTCACCGTGCAAAAGCTTTTAAGTTTAATTAAGTCCCATGTTTATTTTTATTTCCTTTATTCGGCAAGGTGGGTCATTGAGGATCTTGCTGTGATTTATGTCAAAGAGTGTTCTGCCTATGTTTTCCTCTAAGAATATGATAGTTTCTGGTCTTCCCTTTAGGTCTTTAATCCATTTGAGTTTATCTTTGTGTATGGTGTTAGGACCTTTTCCTAACCTTTTCCCTATAAAACTAAGATCATGGCATCTTGTCCCATCACTTCATGGGAAATAGATGGGGAAACAGTGGAAACAGTGTCAGACTTTATTTTTTTGGGCTCCAAAATCACTGCAGATGCTGATTGCAGCCATGAAATTAAAAGACGCTTACTCCTTGGAAGGAAAGTTATGACCAACCTAGATAGTATATTAAAAAGCAGAGACATTATTTTGTCAACCAAGGTCCGTCTAGTCAAGGCTATGGTTTTTCCGGTGGTCACGTATGGCTGTGAGAGTTGGACTGTGAAGAAAGCTGATTGCTGAAGAATGGATGCTTTTGAACTGTGGTGTTGGAGAAGACTCTTGAGAGTCCCTTGGACTGCAAGGAGATCCAACCAGTCCATTCTAAAGGAGATCAATCCTGGGTGTTCATTGGAAGGACTGATGCTAAAACTGAAACTCCAATACTTTGGCCACCTCATGCAAAGAGTTGACTCACTGGAAGAGACTCTGATTCTGGGAATGATTGGGGGCAGGAGGAGAAGGTGATGACAGAGAATGAGATGGCTGGATGGCATCACCGACTCGATGGACGTGAGTTTGAGTGAACTCTGGGAGTTGGTGATGGACAGGGAGGCCTGGCGTGCTGTGATTCATGGGGTCACCACGAGTCGGACATGACTGAGCAACTGAACTGAACTGAACTGAACTGATGGTGTTAGGAAGTGTTCTAATTTCATTGTTTTAAACACAGCTGTCTGGTTTTCCCAGAACCATTTCTAAAGAGACTATCTTTTCTCCACTGTATATTCTTGCCTCCTTTGTCAACGATAAGGTGCCCATAGGTACATAGGTTATCTTTAGGCTTTCTATCTTGTTCCATTGGTCTGATTTCTGTTTTTGTGCCAGTACATACTGTCTTGAGGACTGTAGCTTTGTAGTATAGTCAAGTCAGGGAGTCTGATTCCTCCAGCTCCATTTTTCTCTTCCAAGAATGCTTTGCCTGGTGGGGGTCTTTTGTGTTTCCATACAAATTTTGAACTTCTTTGTTCTAGTTCTTTGAAAAGTATTATTGGTAATTTGATAGGGATTGCATTGAATCTGTAGATTGCTTTGAGTAGTATAGTCATTTTCAAAATACTGATTCTTCTAATCCAGAAGCATGATATATTTTTCCATCTGTTTATGTCATCTTTGATTTTTTTCATCACTGAATTATAGTTTTCTGCAAACAGGTTTTTTGTCTCTTTAGGTAGGTTTATTCCTAGGTATTTTATTCTTTCTGTTTCAGTGGTGAATAGGATTGTTTCCTTAATTTCTCTTCCTGATTTTTCATTGTTAGCGTATTAAGAATACAAGAGATTTCTGTGTATTAATTTTATATCCTGTGACTTTATTATATTCGTTGATTAGCTCTAGTGGCATCTTTAAAGTTTTCTATGTATGCTGCTACTGCTGCTAAGTCACTTCAGTCATGTCCAACTCTGTGCGACCCCATAGATGGCAGCCCACCAGGCTCCCCCGTCCCTGGGGTTCTCCAGGCAAGAACACTGGAGTGGGTTGCCATTTCCTTCTCCAATGTGTGAAAGTGAAAAGTGAAAGTGAAGTCGCTCAGTCGTGTCCGACTCTTCCGGACCCCATGGACTGCAGCCTACCAGGCTCCTCTGCCCATGGGATTTTCCAGGCAAGAGTACTGGAGTAGGTTGCCATTCTATGTATAGCATCATGTAATTTGTAAACAGTGAGAGTTTTACTTCTTCTTTTCCATTCTGCATTCCTCTTACTTCTTTTTCCTTCTGATTGCTGTGGCTAGGACTTCCAAAACTGTTAATAGTGTTGAGGATGGGCATTCTTGTCTTATTCCTAATCTTAAAGGAAATGCTTTCAGTTTTTCACCATTGAGAAAAATGTTTGCTGTGGGTTTGTCATATATGACCTTTATTATGTTGAGGTGTTTCCTTCTATGCCTACTTTCTGGAGAGCTTTTATCATAAATGGATGTTAAATTTTGTCAAAAGTTTTCTCTGGATCTATTGAGATGACCTTCTGATTTTTATCTCTCAGTTTGTTAATATGGTGTTTGACATTGATTGATTTTACATTGAAGAATCCTTGCATCTCTGGGATAAAGTCCACTTAATCATGATGTATGATCCTTTTAATGTGTTGTTGGATTCTGTTTGCTACAATTTTGTTAAGGATTTTTGTATCTGTGTTCATGAATGATATTGGCCTGTAATTTTCTTTTTTTGTGTTGTCTTTGTCTGATTTTGGTATCAGGATGATGGTGGCCTTGTAGAATGAGTTGGAGTTTTGTTTCCTCTGTGATTTTTCTGGAAGAGTTTGTGCAGGATAGGTGTTAGCTCTTCTCTAAATTTTTGGTAGAATTCTCCTGTCAAGCCATCTAGTCCTGGACTATTGTTTGTTGGAAGATTTTTTATTACAGTTTGATTTCCGTGCTTGTGATTGATCTGTTCATATTTTCTGTTTCTTCCTGGTTCAGTTTTGGAAGGTTATACCTTTCTAAGAATTTGTCTGTTTCTTCCAGGTTGTCCATTTCATTGGCATATGGTTGCTTGTAGAAATCTCTTATGATCCTTTTCATTTCTGTGTTGTCGTAACTTCTCCTTTCTCATTTCTAATTTTATTGATATGGGTCTTCTCTTTTTCTTGGTGAGTCTGGCTAATTGTTTGTCAATTTTGTTTATCTTACCAAAGAACCAGTTAGTTTTATTGATCTTTGCTATTGTCTCTTTCATTTCTTTTTCAGTTATTTCTGCTCTGATTTTTATGATTTCTTTCCTTCTACTAACTTTGGGTTTTTATTTTTTTGCTCTTCTTTTTCTAGTTGCTTTAGGTGTAAGGTTAGATTGTTTATTCAATGTTTTTCTTGATTCTTGAGGTAGGCTTGTATTGCTATATACTTCCTCTTAACACTGCCTTTACTGCATGCATCCCATAGATTTTGAGTTGTCGTGTTTTCATTGTCATTTGTTTCTAGGTATATTTTGATTACCTTTTTTATTTCTTCAGTGATCTGTTGGTTATTCAGAAGCATATTGTTTAGCCTCCATGTGTTTGTGTTTTTTGTAGTTTTTTTTCCCTGTACTTGACATCCAGTCTTACAGTGTTGTCGTTGGAAAAGATGCTTGATTTTTAAAATTTTTTTAAATTTACCAAGTTTTTTTAAATTTACCAAGGCTTGATTTGTGGTAGAAGATGTGATCTCTTTTGGAGAAAGTTCCATGTGCACTTGAGAAAAAAGTGAAATCCACTGCTTTTGAATGAAATGCCCTGTAAATATCGATTAAGTCTAATCGATATCATTTAAACTTTGTATTTCCTTACTAATATTTTGTGTGGATGATATGTCTGTTGGTGTGAGCAGGGAATTAAAGTCCCCCACTATTATCGTGTTACTGTTGATTTGCCCTTTAATAGTTTTTATCATTTGCCTTATGTATTGAGATGCTCCTATGTTGGATACATATATATTTATGATTATTATATCTTCTTTTTGGATTGATCCCTTGAACATTATATATTGCCCTCCCTTGTCTCTTGTAGTGTTTGTCATTCAGTCATGTCTGACTTTTTGCCATGGACTGTAGCCCACCAGGTTCCTCTGTCCGTGGGATTCTCCAGGCAAGGATACTGGAATGGGTTGCCATTTCCTCCTCCAGGGGATCTTCCTGACGCAGAGATTGAACCCAGGTCTTCTGTGTTGCAGGCAGATTGTTTACAGTCTGAACCACCAGGGAAGCCCTTGTCTCTTGTAATGGTCTTTATTTTAAAATTTATGTGATCTGATATGAATATTGCTACTCCAAGTTTCTTTTGATTTCTGTTTGCATGGAGTATCTTTTTCTAGCCCCTCACTGTCAGTCTGTGTGTGTCCCTAGGTCTGAGGTGGGTCTCTTGAAGATGGCATATATAGGGGTCTTTCTCTCTTAATCAACTGCCAGCACTGGCCTGTGGGGAGAGGCACTGCGGTGATGGCTCCACCCCCTGTGCATGACTCAGCAGCATCACCCTGTCTCCATCGCTGCCTGGCTTTCCTCCAAGGGCATTCCCTGCCGTGATCTCCCCATTCAGTCCTCTCGGGCCATCTCCCCACAGTCAACAGCAGTCCTCACCCTGGGATTATTCTCCGATCCTTATGTTCCTGCTCCTAGCCACTACAGTTACTAGAGGACCTGTGTCCCTGTTTGGGGTACGTAGGGCTGTGGTACAGATTGTGTGGTTCTCACTCTATTCAGACCATCACAGGTCAGCTGCTTCACTCTCCAACGGCCTCAGATGCCTCCGCTTTGTCCCAAACTATTGCTTTGCTCTGGGGATCTCATCTCACCCCTGCTCAGTTCCTCCACCCTCAGGTGCTGGTCCAGTTCCACTCACTGTCCTCTTTTTCCGTTCTTTCCTTCATCCTAACGAGTTTTGCATGAGTCTATATATTCCTTTCCAGTATTCAGGGACTCCTTGCCACTCTCAGCTGGTGCTCTGTGAGATTCTCTTCATCTGAAGATGTATTTCCGATGCATCCCTGGAGAGAGAAGTACTCCAGGTCCATCTACTCCTCTACCATCTTATTGTCACACTGGAATACTTTTTATTATGTTAAACCACATGATTGTCCCATAGATCACTCAAGTTGTTCTTTTTTTTTTTAACCTCTCTCTTATCTCCAGAATGGATAATATCTCTCTTCAACTTTGGTAATAATTTTCATTTTATATATTGTACTTTTCAGTTTTAAAATTTCCATTTTAAGGAGAAGGGGACGACGGAGAATGAGATGGCTGGATGGCATCTCCGACTCTGTGAACATGAGTTTGAGTGTACTCCGGGAGTTGGTGATGGACAGGGAGGCCTGGCGTGCTTTGATTCATGGGGTCGCGGAGAGTCGGACACGACTGAGCGACTGAACTGAACTGAACTGATAGTTTCCCTTTCTCTGCAGAGATTTCTCATCTATGCACTCATTTTGACCGTATTCTTTAAGTATTTGTCTAATAATTCAAACATCTGGAATGTCTTGGGGTTTTTTTCTTGTTTTTATTTCTTTATATCATATTTGTCTTTTTATTTGTGTGCTTGGTAAATTTTTTTTGTAGCCTGGACAATATGAATGATACGTTATAGAGACTCTGGATTATGTGTTGAGTGTAAAGAGTGTTGAATTGTTCTTATGGCTGGTTAAGTCACTGGTAGATCCTTTTTGGTTCTGTCAAACTCAGTTTTGTTTTAGGGGAGGTCTGTTTTGGTTTTGAAGTCAGTCCTTAGTCTATGATATGGTCCTTACTCTTAAAGTTCTTACTTCTCAAGTCCAAAAACAAAGTCTTTCTGAATTCCAGTACCTGCCAGTGCTATACAGCCTTTGGCATTACCATTGGTATTACCATGCAACTCTCAGCCCTACAGAAGTCAATCCCTGCTGAACAAGAGTTTCACCCAGTGATGTGCAGCCCTGTCTGTGCCAAGGATACATGGTAAATCTCCACACAGACTTTTGGGACCTCTTTTTGCACAGATTCTTCTCTACCATCTGATCTCACAAATTTTAACTGTTTCAGCAGCTTGGAACTATAATGTCTGACTTATCTTCTCACTCTACTTTGTCTCAATCTCCCTATATTATGGCAGAACTATGCCCAGAGCGGAAAACTGGTAATTGTGGGGTTAATGTCATGCTTCCCTTCTCTCAAGAACTGCAGAATTACAAAAACTACAGTCCTATGTTGCCTGTTGTTCTTTGCCTAAAAAGAGTTACCTCATGTGTTTTGTTCATCGTTAAAGTTTATTGCAGTAGGAAGATAAGCCAGGTATCAGTTACTCTGTCACTGTGGGACACTGAAGTCTCTGAGCACATCATCTTAAAACCATTTTGAAGAAACATAAACCACTTGTAAGTGATGTTTGCCAATGAGAAGATCAAGCTTCTATGAAGAAAAACATGGCCATCTTCTTTTTTAAATGAGTATTTAAAAGATATTGCAATTGAAAATGTCATACCATTAATTCTTCTATCAAATGGCTAAGAGATATTTACCTTTTTTACTTGCTGTATACCAAAAGAGAATAAAGTTGGTTCGACCAAATGGTAACCCACATACAAGGCCCTGAGAGGTAGAAAGAAAAAATTAAAAACAGAGCCCTAATGTCAAGAAACTTACTGTACTAGGAAGGACAAGTTAAATATGAAGACAAGGCTGAACACAATGACATACTAGGACTTGTCAGAACCAATAGGCTGGACAAGCCTAACTTCACTTCCCCTTCTAGCCGCAGGAGCACCCCTGCATTACATGTGATCCCTCACCGGAACTCACGTCACAGGAGCCAGACCAGGATTGGACACCTGACCCAAACAGTATCAATAGAGAGATAGGGCTTTGCCGGTGATATTTCCCTCTAAGGATTTGAATTAAGAGACCCAGAGGTTGTAGTCAGATGGTGCTCTGTGAAACTGTGAAATAATATTTACTTTCAGTCCATCCTGGCTGATGTGTTTGTTCTGTGCCTCTAAGTTGTAGAATCATCTAGCGGAGCACTGGCACTCAGTGAGAGAACACTAGGTTTTAATCCCAGCTTAGCTAATTCCCTTGTGGCCTCCCAGCACCTTGCCTTGCTCTCCTGTCCATAGAGAGCATGAGCACTGTGTTGGTCATGTTCTTGGTCCTTGTTTCATATCAGAAGATCATTATAAGAGTTAATGAGATCATGTCCATAAGAAGATTTAATATCTTTAACGTGGTAAACTCTCACAGATTGCAAATCTACCTAGCAATCATTGCCATAATAATTATAATAAGCAATAGAGAATCTAAACAGAAAAATGATTTTCTACTTTTTTCTGTAATTGTGAGGAAGAGTGGGAAGTGAGAAGGAGGGGGTAGAGAAATAAAAGCGAGCCTCACTTTGACTTAGATGGCATCTGACTCTCCATTGGAGGTATAGACATAAGGAGAGTCTCAGAAGGACTAATTTCCTTATCCTTTACTCTGCCTCCCCACAGCTTTCTCACTGTCCTCTTTGAGAGAGCACCAGTGAAAACAGCTCTGTCCTTAACTAAAGCTTTCCTATTTGTCGGGATGAATGGTGACATTTGGTGTAATGGTAGTACCGGTCAGGTTGAATAATTGCTTTGCTGTAAAGGCAGAGTTGTAAGAAACACAAGACAGGAACAGTATTAAATTTGCAACGGCCAACGCAATGAGGTTTCATTTTGCATGTTTTGGATGATTCGTGTTAATGTACAGGCAGCATTCTGACATGCATTGGCAGAAGTATCAGGCAAGCCTGCCTGAGTGATAATGTTCCCCATGAAGGAAAAACTAGGGGCCAGAAGGCAACCAACTATCATAAAAATAATTAATTGTTTTACTTTATAATGGCCTGGCAAGATTGCCGTTAAAAAAAATGAATCATGCAAATGGGACCATGTTGTCAGACAGGCTGTCCATTGGGACACAAGAGACTAGTTCCTGCTATAAATTATGATAATGAGTTAGTTTTAAACATAGTTTATGAGATTAAGAAGTGCAATGACAAATTATTTTTCTTCAATATCTCATTGCTTTGAATGCCTTTCAGAATACAGAGGGTAACACTTCCTTTCAAAAATTCCTTCCGAGTTTACTGGCTGTTGCTTCACCAATCAGGTCTTTCTCCTAGGATGGTTTTAGTGCGTGATTTTCATGACTCAGCTTAAACTGAACAAGACCCCATTGTTGGCTTTCTTGTCTTTCCACAAGCATTATTGACAAGATCTGCATAACTCTTGGGAAAAGGTCTGTTGTCTAACCAAGCTACTATGGAAACCTGATCCAGGCCATTAGAAGCCTAATGCCTTTTCCTCTTGAATTTGTGAAGAATTTTGAGACTGGTCAAACTTCACTCAGAAAATATTCATCAGGGCAGAGGGGTACAGCTTGTTCATTACACTTTGCTTTTCATCTTAAATCAGCTTTGCAAATAGACTCGCTGGCCCAGGGTGAGGGGTGGGCAGCACCGCCCAAGGGGTAAAAAAGTATGCAGCTTTCACTTATTTTACTCCTTACATTCTGACTGGGCAGGAGCAGAGAGAAGCAAGGGCTTGGCTTTTTTTTATTTCCTTAAAGCACACCTATAAAATTGATAGGTGGAAAAAAAAAATGTAGGTGCCTATTTTATAGCAATAAATAGTCATATGTGTAAGAAAAAAGTTGAAACTTTAAATCTCCGGGTTCTAAAGAGGAACCCAGAAGTATAGTCTGTTTTGTGCTCTCAGGAGCACTTTCCTCTTCCCACCCCCATTCTCTAGGTAACAACCTGGGAAGTGAAAGAATACACGGGAAGCCTACACCAGGAGGGCCCCAGCTCAGGCTGGTCAAGGACTTTCCTCAATAAATTCTTCAGGCAGTTTCCTCTCCCTGTTTATTGCTGAGTATCCTGAGGCACTAAAAGGGTGGAGGAAGGCTTTACTTTCAGTATCTTTAGGTATAAATCTCATCTCTGTGAAACAAGCCTTGCAAAATTTATAATGTGGTTATTCGTCATTATTTATGATTCATACACACTTAAACTTTATGACGGCTCTGACCACAGTCATCTCTCCTGGAACATGGGCCAGAGGGAGAGGGCTGTGAGGACACTCCTTGTGAACACTGGTAAGATTCCTTACGACATGACAGCCGGGAACCAGGTGTACAGAGGAGAAGGGAGCCGTTTCATATTTTCCTTTCATCCTCCTCAGAGGTGTTGATATAATCACACCGTTATCTGAGATAATTAGGATAACTCAATACACAGATTCTACCCCTAATTTTTGCCAAAATGTAAGCTCTTTTTCCTGTCAGATCTTTTATACCGGCTAGAAATTCAATGCTATTGAGGTTTGTGTCTTCTACCCTTTTGCCGAAGTTCTGCAGATCTTGCCAATAATGCTGGTGCAAAAACAAAGCAAGGGAAAGGACAAAAGCAGGAATTTGAATAGTCCAGCGCTGGATGATCTGCCTTCAGTAAGGTCATTCCTGACCCAGGGGGTACAGCTGAAGTTGGGGTGTAGTTTGGGCCTCCGCAGACTCCCCTGGGGAGAGTTTCTTTGGGTTTCCTTTATAGAATCTAAAATACTGGCACGGAGACTTTAGGGAAGTGGTCAGCTTCCTGGTAGTTCCAGTGAGAGGTCAATTCTGAGATGGGGAAAGACTATTGGGCTATAAAATACTAGATTAATTTGTTGAGAAAACAAATTTTACTGAGGACCTCCTATGGGCTGGCTCCTGTCCCAGATCCTTGGAATGCATCGCTGGACAAAGAACACTCAGAATTCCTACCCTCATGAAACTTACATTCCAGTGGAAATAAAGTCAGTAAAAACAGGTGGAATCACTAAATCCTTAATGATAAAGCTAAGGGGGATTGGGAATGATGAAGAGTGCAGTTCTGGTTTTAAACAGGATTAATTCATCAGAGTGGCTAGGATAGAGCTCACTGAGAAGTGAAGTTTGAGGAGATTTGAAGGCAGGAAGGGAGTAGTACTCCATGGGGCTGTCAGAAGGAAGAGCATTCAGATAGAAGCGACAGATCGGAGGATGGCCCTCAGGCAGGAACCTGTTGGTGCCTTTGGGACAGCAGAATGCCTTCTGGAACAGGGTGGGCAGGGAGGGAGAAGAGGAGAGGCAGTCAAGAGCAGTGAGTGGAGCAGAGCGAGCAGTGACTTTTAAGCCATTGCAAGGACTTTGGCTTTTACTGTGCATGAGACAAGCAGCCCGGACAGTTTGAGCAAAGGAGTGACATAATCTGACCTTGTGCGAGGGTTACCCTCGTTACTGTACTAAGAACAGGCTATAGGAGAACAAAGGAGGAAACGGACACTGTTGAAATCACCAAGGTGAGAGATGATGGGTGGCTCAGCCCAGAACTCTAGGAATGGCGGAGGAAAGAGGGAGAGAGAGAAAGGGAGGGCTCTGGATGTATTTGCCTGTAAAGGTAAAGCCCAAAAGATCTCCTAATGATAGAGAGTGAATGAGTGACTTCTAATTCCAGGAATAAGTACTCTGATAAACCCGAGCAAAAGAGAAATCTCAGTGCCCAGTGAGAGCCCCCCAGCCTTGGTTGACCCCGGCAGCAGGGGCAGTAGTCGTAGGAATAACAACAGCTCAGTTGGTCTGGCTTTGCTTGGTTCTGACCCCTCTTGGACTTTTGGCTTGTCTTTTCCATTTCTTTCACTGGCTACCTGGCCCCAGACACCTCTGGGGTAATATGCCGAATTAATATTAAATGTCCACTCTGCTGTTTATTCATGCATTTATCCTGCAATACATATTTGTCACCCGTTCTGTGCCAATCACCATGCCAGATGCTGAGGATAAGAGGCTCACAGTCATCCCTTGGTTTACTCAGTGGAGCTGGGCTCTCTGCTCATCCATTTCCTCCAGAAGACCATTGGGGATAGGACTGTTTTTGTCTCCATTTTACAGATGAGGAAAGTGGAGCTTAAAAAGGTTAAGTAACTTTCTAAGGCCACAAAGTTAGTTAGTGGTGAGCTATGATTTGAGGTAGTTGTGTCTGACTTAGATGGTTACTTTTAACTTCTATGTTCTAAAACAGATGTTGGAAAACTGATTCTGTAAAGGGCCAGAAAACAAATATTTTAGGCTTTGTGGACCACGTTGTCCCTGTCACAACTGCTCTGCCCTTGTAGTGGAAAGCAGCCATAGGCAGTATGTAAACAGCTGAACATGGCTGTGTTCGATAAAGCTTTTACTCATGGACACTGAAATCTGGATTTCATATTGTTTTCATCTCATGAAATATTCTTCTTCTGTTGATGTTTTTGACCATTTAAAAATCTAAACCCCATCCTTAGCTCACAGGTTATTAAAAAAAAAAAAGGCAGGCAGCAAACCCCATGGGCCATAGTCGTCAGCTCCTACTCTGAAAAATAAAGTCTCTTACCTGATCTTTTAAACTGGAGAATTTTTCACACACAGTGTGTCCATTCAGTTTTGATCCTCATAACTCTAAGGTTCAGAGCTGAAGAAACTGAGGGTGACTGCCCCTGGGTCCGCTGAATGCATTCAGTGGCTTCTGTAAGGGTCACCACCCCGTTGCTTATGGCTGCCTGCTTTCTGTAGAATGCTGATGGCAACAGTCTCCCTGGAACATCATCAGGGTCCATGTAGGCCTCAGTTTACTTAGCTGAGGGTTCTCAATAGTAAAATCTTGAGACCAGAAAGTAAAACAAATCCTGGGTTTGACAAGAGACTTCAAAGGGTACGTAGGAGAGATAAGTTGCACACCTTTCAAGAGCTTAGTCTCTAGCATCTGAGCCAAACAAAATAATTGTCTCCTGCCAGTCCCTTTGCTGTGAATTTAGCTGTCTCAGAATGTTCCCTCTCCCCAAATCTCCTAACTCGTGAGAAGAAGACCCCCCTAGATGTGGCATTCTGGTCAGTTGTGTCTATGAGAACATTCTCTGCCCAGGAATGATGTGGGACTGCCACACCATCTGACCTTTTTAGATCTAGAATCTGCCATGATGCCCATGACCAAAAAAATGCTTGTATGAGTTTTGATTCCACATGAACTGTAAAGTCTTTAAACTAACCCATGTCATGATATTTAAGACATCTGGGGGACAAAACCAACTGATTAAAAATTTATCAAACAAACAAAAAAGGTGCAGTGAACTCCCTATTGCCTTTAAAGGGGAATGTAGGAAATCAAGGGGCTTTCCTGGTGGCTCAGCAATAAGGAACCCCACCCCCACTACCCCGCCAATGTAGGAAACGTAAGAGAGGGAGGTTTGATCCCTGGGTTGGGAAGATCCCCTGGAGAAGCGAATGGCAACCCACTCCAGTACGCTTGCCTGGAAATTCCATGGACAGAGGACCTTGGTGGGCTATAGTCCACAGGGTCACGAAGAGCCAGACTGAGTGCAGTGTGAGCACAGGAGATAAAAGCATTCTTGGAGGAGGAGGAGGAGGATAGTATTTGGGAGATCAGTATCCTGATCCTTCTAGAAGCTGCCCCTCGGGTGATTTCTACTGAATGGGGATCAGATCAGCTGATACTGCTTCACACCATAGGTGAGTGGTTCCGGGGAGGACATTGGCTTAACCAGTTGAGAAGCCAGCAACTTAGGAACTGTTGAGCTGGGTTGAAAAGGTGACCTGAGGTCATCAGATTCCTCCATGGGAAGACTGACTAAGAGAGCTGATGGAGTGGGGCAGTAAACGCACAGCCAGAACTATCGCGTGGGATGGTACCAGCTGTAGTGAGGAGGAAATCAGGAGTCTCCAGGGAGAGGCGAAGTGACGTGTGGTCATGATGGAGTGCTGGAGTTGAGATCTTCTCAACCCTTCCACTGAGGTCCGGCCACTTTTTCTTGTTCCCACCCCAGCCCCATCAAGGAACCTATCATTGTTGCTATTCTTGGGTTTCTGGAAGATTCCTTCCTTTTAAGGAAAATCCCCTTTACTTGATATTGCTTGAGTGAGTATCTGTTCCTATCAACCCGAGGAATAATAACCAAAACAAATGTTCGTCCATTTGCTGTCACTCAATCAGTATTTCTTTTTAAGCTCTGGGGATACAGCAATGAACAACGCAAAGCTGATGCTCCTGTGGGCTTGTATTCTAGTCAGGGGGAGTGGATAAAGAGGTTAAACAGATGAACAAGTGAATATATACTATATCAGATACTGGTAAGTACAGTAGAAAAATGTAGAGAAAAGGATAGAAGGCTTCGTTGATAAGATGACATTTGAGTAGAGACCTTAGGAGGTGGGAGAGCCAGTCCCACAAATAAATGTGAGAAGCTATCCAGGTCCAGAGTACAGTGAATGCAAAGGAGGTTTGTGTTTGGTGTGTCTGAGTCTCAGCCAGGGGACCCAGTGGCTGGGCTGAGTGAGGGTGAAGGCAGTAGATGGATCAGAAAGACTGCAAGAGCTTCTGACTATTATTATTCAGTCAGTAATCTTCAGAACTTTACTATGTGCCAGGTCTCTTAAAAGTTCTGGAATCAGGAGTTCGGCTACAAATGTCTTCTGTCTTCAGAGGCTCCAAGTTTCACTCCGACCATCTGACACTAAAATAATCTGCAGCTTGTATTTTCCATACTCAAAAATGAAACAAATATCATAAAGCAGTTGAGTAGTCTGCTTACTTACTGGGGCCAGTATAGTACATGGAAAAAGATATGGAACGCTAGGACTGGAACAAGCCTTTAAGGTTTTATTCATCTCCTTCTGGCCTCTGCCTCCATGGTGGAAGGGTGCTATCAAAGTTGCCCCAGAAATGTAGCTACCATCTCCTGAGCTCTGAGGACTGTCTTTGGAAATGCCTTCTACAAACTCAACACTGAAATTGTGCAATGCTGCATGAAGATATAAAAGCTTTCCCCACAATGTACTGCTACTACTAAAACTGTCACCGGGTGACCTGATTCCTTCATTCAAATGTTATTTTTAGTGAGTGTCAGATAAAGGAAGAGTATCATGATGAAGCTAGAACAAATCCCCTGTGCATGCCCCTCTTTTCATCTGTGCCACCCATCAAGGACAAGAGTGACACCTGGCCGGTTTCTCTCTCTTTCAAGATGGGATCTAACAAGATCCCAAAACAGTCATGCATCACCCGAAAGATGAGTCTGCCTTTGCTCTTCCAAAAAAAATCAAAACTGTCCCCCATTTCAGTTCCTAAATGCATAATAACTCTGCTAAGTAATGGACTTGAATGTAATTTATCATTCTCCCAGAGACAGAAATAACATTAATAACTATCATTTGGATACATCTGCTCCTCACACTGACAGTCAATCTAAGAGATTGTTTATTTGTTTCTGTGTCTTCTATGACTTGTGCTCCCTAAAAGAAAATGCGTGAAAATGAACTATTGCTAAATCTCCCATTGGGCTCTCACTATGGAGAAATAACTATTACTCTTGTCTCTGCTGTTCTGCTGGTGGTGGCTCTGTGTGTATGTGTACATGTACGTATGTATTTTGTGTGCATTTGTGTGTCTTTGTGTTGGGGTATGTGCATGTGTGTGTGTGGATGTGTGATGGTGTATGTGTGTAGGGTTTGAAGAATCTACATTAGAAACCTGCCTTCTCTTTGTCCCAGTGAATTTCCATTTTCTATTCCTTTCTTCTTGTAAGCCAAGAAAGGCAAAAAAGAAAGTTTGTTCAATTGTCAGAAACACAGATTCTTGCCATCTGTTTAATAGGTTACAAAAAAAAAAAAAGAAATTGCTTGAGATAACATTGAGGATTTGATGAGGGCAGTTGGTTTCTTTGGATAAAGTGCAGTTCTAATGTGATCAGGGCATAGGTTCAGTCCCTTACGGGTCACCTCAAGTCACACGCAGATGAGACCTGCCTTTATAGTCTGTGTTTCTAAAAGCTGAACCTCGACCAGCTGTCCTTTCTGCGTTCAATCTTGGCTGCAAATAGGAAACCACATGCAGTGAGTATGGTTCTGTGAAAATTACTACAGAGGAAACAGTTCAAAGATCTGGCTGTGCCAATGGGAAATACCATCTATATGACATAATGACTAAATGACAGAATATTGCCAACACTGGGTGCTATGTAAATATAAAGAACTCCACATCTGTACACTAATGTCTATTTTTTCAGTATGATTAGTTTCTTTATATACCCAGTAGAGCCTAATGGTTAAGATCTTGAGCTCCAGAGAGTATTTTTTCTTGCATTTTTTTTTAATTTAGTTTCTATTTTATATTGGAGTATAGTTGATTTACAATGTTGTGTTAGTTTCAGGTGTATGGTAAAATGATTCAGTTATTCATTTATCCATTTTTCAGATTCTTTTCCCATACAGGTTAGTACAGAATATTGAGTAGAGTTCCCTGTGCTATACAGGAGGTCCTTGTTGATTATCTATTTTATACATAGTAGAGTGTATATGTTAATCCAAACTCCTAATTTTTCCCTCCCCCCAACCTTTCCCCACTGATAACCATAAGTTTGTTTTTGACGTCTGTAAGTTTCTGTTTTGTAAATAAGTTTATTTATACCATTTTTTAAAAATTTCACATATAAATGATATCCATATATTTATCTTTGTCTGACTTCACTTTCGTATGATAATCTCTAGGTCCATCCATGTTGCTGCAAATGGCATTTTTAATTCAAAATCCTCCTTAGCTTCTTACTAGCTGTGTCATCTTTGACAAATTAATGAACCTCTCTAAGCCTTAATTTCCTATCTGTTAAATAGAGGCTCATGATTAAAAGGATTATATGAGATGATGCATGTAACGCATTTGGCATCCTTTCCCCCACAATCAGCATTCAGTAATGTTTTGCTTTATTGTTCAGTCACTAAGTCCTGTCTGACTCTTTGCGACTGTGTGGACTGCAACATGCTAGGCTTCCCTATCCTTCACTGTCTCCCGGAGTTTGTTCAGACTCATGTCCATTGAATCAGTGATGCCATCAAACCATCTCATCCTCTTTTGCTCTCTTGTCCTCCTTCCCTTAAACTTTCCCAGTGTCAGGGTCTTTTCCAATGAGTCGGCTCTTCGTATCAGGTGGCCAAATTATTGGAGCTTCAGCATCAGTTCTTCCAATGAATATTCAGGACTGATGTCCTTTAGGATTGACTGGTTTGATCTCCTTACAGTCCAAGGGACTCTTGAGAGTCTTCTCCAGCACCACAGTTCTAAAGCATCAATTCTTCAGCGCTCAGCCTTCTTTATGGTCCAACTCTCACATCCATACATGATTATTGGAAAAACCTTAGCTTTGACTATATGGACCTTTGTCAGCAAAGTAATGACTCTGCTTTTTAATTCACTGTCTGGGCTTGTGATAGTTTTACTTCCAAGAGCAAGCGTCTTCAAATTTCATGGCTGCAGTCACTGTCCACAGTGATTTTGGAGCCCAAGAAAATAAAATCTGCTACTGTTTCCATTTTTTCCCCCAACTATTTGCCATGAAATGATGGGACCAGATGCCCTGATCTTAGTTCATTGAATGTTGAGCTTTAAGCCAGTTTTTTCACTCTCCTCTTCCACTTTCATCAAGAGGCTCATCTGCATATCTGATATTATTGATAGTCCTCCTGGCAATCTTGATTCCAGTTTGTGATTCACCCAGCCCAGTATTTTGCATGATGTACTCTGCATATAAGTTAAATAAGCAGAGTGACAACATACAGCTTCAGTAACTCTTAGCTATTGTTATTCAGTATTATTTGCTTCTACAGATAATAATAGTGCCTACTTCATCAAGCTGTTGCAAGCATTAAATGAGATAATCCAGATAAAGAACTTATCTCAATGCCTAACTCATAGTAAGGACTCAATAAATTCTGGCCTCCATAATAGTGATGATGATGGCAATGACCAGAGAGGTGAAGTAACTGTCTCCAGTTTACACAGTCGGCTAGTGGGTGAGTGGGAAATAGAATCTGAGTGCAGTGTCACTTCTGTACTCTGCCTCTATATTAAAATATGAGCTAAGAACTGGTAATGAAATCTTTTCTTTCCAAATCTTAATTTCTGTCACCTCAGTACCAGTATACAATTTCTTAGTATTTGAAAATGTTGTTTCTTTTTACTTTGGGGAACCCATGTTTTCCTAGAACCACATTTCAAACATAAGTCTATTTCTTGTCCCATCTTTTACATCATAAATTAACCACTTTTTCAATTTTCAAGAAATTTCAGTGGCCATTTTTTCGTGGAGAAAGAGTATCCCTTCTGGAGAGCAGTAGAGAGCAATAAATAAGGCTAAATGAGACTCAAAATGACAAATTCCTATGTATCATAGAAATCCAGAGTCAGTTACATATAGCAGACATGCAGAGTGTAAACATGCCATGTGGGACCCTCAGATGCCAAGGGTCCACCCTCCTGGTTCGTTTCCCAGGATATTGTTCTAAGGAAACTCCTTGGAGGGTTTGGAGAAAAGCCTAAAATATTTGCAAAGAACATTAACCTCAAACTGTCTCTTGGTATGCAAGTTTCCTGCAAGTTCAGAATTAATCACGCTCATTTTTAAAAATTTAAATAAAGAGATATGATAAAGAATGCCTATTATCATAGTCAGTAGTAGAGAAAGAGTTACTGTTTTAATCTCACTAATCCATCATGATGGTTGAGATGGTTGGAGATGCGGAAGGCACATTTCTTCAGTGATCGAAAGATTTTTTTTTCTTCAACAAATCTCATTTGAAGTTTAAGATTTCATCATAATTTCTGATACTTAATTATTATTACTTTAAAGTGGAAGTGTAAAGGAAAGTGGAAGTGTAAAGGAAAGTGAAAGTCACTTAGTCGTGTCCAACTCTTTGCAACCCCATGGACTATATAGTCCAGGGAATTCTCTAGGCCAGAACACTGGAATGCGTAGCCTTTCCCTTCTCCAGTGGATCTTCCCAACCCAGTAATCAAACGAGGGTCTCCTGCGTTGTAGGCAGATTCTTTATCAGCTGAGCTACCAGGGAAGCCCATTCAGATTCACACCAATTAATTATTCAGATTCAAGATAACAAACATTTTTCCAAATGCTATTCTACCTATACTAAGTTGAGTCTTATAGGAAGGCAAGAATAGATTTCATGGGTGGTAATCCTCATGGGAATAAATGTACTTCTCATTTTGTTCTCAGCAGAAACTTTCTCTCATATTTCATGATAGTGAAAAATTTTCAAGGCATTATAAAAAATGGGACAGGAGGATAATGGGAAGGAATGAATGAAAAAACAAGACTTGAGTGGTATCAGATACAATGAAGTTCGTAGCCCAGTGGTCATGTCTTACCATGATTAGATGTCACGGGAGACCAAAATGAATCCCATCCCTCTTGGGTGGGCGGCACCCCACACTATGCAAGCTTGCCTGGAATTTGAGTAGAGGAGAAGCAACAGCCCCTGCTGTTGATCCCCACTTCCAGTGGAGTAGTTTCTAGGTCCTCTGAGCATCACTGTGAATATTCCTTACTCATGTGGTACTTTCCCATACAGAAAATTCAGCACCTTTCACTGCTTAGCACAAAGCAAGTAAAACAACAAAAAGTCTTCACTTGAAACCTTTGTGTGTATAGCAGTTTTACATAAAATAAACATTGGGAGATGAGGGATTTTATAACTCTGAAACATAGCTTAAATTTGAATTTAATACACTGCTGAACTTAAATATCTCTGAGCCTACCTCCTGAAATGTTCTGTTCTCTCTTTCCCTTTCTCTTCCCTCTTAAGAGGGAATTTCTTCCATTTTCTTATGTATAACCATTTAGCTTTTCCTTTGTTCTGGCCCTTCCAGATGCTGTATTTAGTCTGTGTAAATGGCCCATTAAAGTTTTTTATGCATTCATTTTTTCCAATAAATTTTTATCGAGCTCCTATTTTGTGCCCCTCACTGAGCTTGGCACTGGGTATTCAAAGAGGAGAAAGGAGATATAGTCCGTATCCTTATGGAACTTAGCAGTCAGTTCTCTTCACAAAAGGAATTCTGTAGCAACAGTTCTGATAGCAATCCTTTTTAATCTCACTACATGATAAATTGGCATCTGAACTTCCTAATTTATCATGGCATCCAATAGTCTGTCATCATGATAATAATTTTCAAATGTGCTAAACCCTCATGGGACTATGGCACTGAGCTATTCATGTCCTAAAGTCAGTTGTTTTTCTTGAAAGTCAACAAAAGAAGGACCAGGTCTGGAGAGATGCTGAATCCAAGGGAGGTTATGCCTGGACACAGTCATGGCTGACCTTAGAGCCATCATGAAAAAGAAGAAGAGAGAGAGCCATGTCATCACTGCCTGCCTTCTTCTTTGGGGAAAAAAAAATACAAGGGAAGTACCCAGCATGTTCCTAGGAGTATGGATCAAAATAAACAGTGCATTGTGGACGCATGAAAACAGCATTCTTCAAACATGTTTAGGCCTCAAATTAGAGATCCCGGGGACAGACAAGAGTGGAACAAGTGTGAGGGCCAGAAGTTTGAATTAGCTCAAAGGGAGCCCTTTTTCTTCACTCACAAGTGCCACGCAGGTGCGACTGAAAGCATTCAATGGGGGACAGCTAGAGACATGCAAAATCAGAGTCTAAGCCAGGAGACTGGTACTCGGGGCTGGAAAGGAGGACAGCAGTCAATGGGCAAATTGTGCTGCCTTCTTATCAGGCATCACAAGCTAAATAGTGCAAGACTTGTCCAATATGCAGATGGGGAAAGAGCAGATTCTTGTTTTCTACTAATGGCCTCGTAACTACCGTCCAGTGAGAAGCAATCATGATGGGCAGACAGTGGGGATTTATTTAGAGCAAGGGGGGGTGGAATGGCTCATTTGGGCCCAGGCATCATGCAACCAGCCCACACAGCAGCATGGGGCAGCCCTGCCCAACAGAAGCCAGCTGCAGGCCAGCCTCAGGACACCGGCGTGGTAGGTAGTTCTGTTAGATACAGCAGGATGGGTTTTTCAGATGTTTCTGCTCAGGGATCCCACCTGCCAGAGTGTGGTCATTCAATCCCTGGAAGCCTGGGATTTAGTAGAACACTCATGGAAGTTGGAAGAGTTAGTTTCACTCTCCTCTTTTAGGTTAAAATATATATTTGAATATTATACTATTCCTAATATATTGCTTTTTAAACATAAAACTATTTAAATTACTAGTTAAGTTGCTTTACATGTCCCAACCCCAAAATTTTTCATGTAAAATTTGTATTCTAGGAAGATGGATTTGTTTATCCCTGGGCTACCAGTGCCCAGCACATGGCTCCGCATTCCTTGGGAGGAGGAAGGTGTGTATTCTGGTTTGAGAAACAGAGCATAGGGGAAATGAGTAGCATTGCTGCATATGCTGGCAGAGGGATGAACTGCTACATAAGTCATCATTCTGCTCTGCCACCAGCACCCCTGTTCCTCCTTCCCATCCCATGCCCTCATGTTTGTGTCATCTGAATGTCAGTTCCTGCCCATTCTCAGTTGTTTAAGTATGATAAACAGCACCACAGCCACCGCCTTGATAGACTGAAAAGCTATGAATTATTTAAACCCACTCGTCTCAGTCTTCCCAGGCAGAATCAACACAGCCTGTGTCCTCTCTGGATAGACCTATAAGAAGTGTTCTGAGACAGAGACGATCGAACATGTTTGGACATTAACTTCTTCCTTTTTCACATGAAGTGGAAATAATGAGCATAAAAGACGTGCAGTTTCCATCTTTACTAAAACTGGATGGAAACTGAGATGAAAGTAAAGTGAAATCAGATCCCTTTTCAACTTTGTAATACAGCTGCTTTGATATAGGAAATCCACATTGACCGCATTGAGAGATTCCAAGTCTACCTAAAAATCCAGGTCTCCAAAGTAAAAAAGAAAGTGAAGATAGGTATGCAGGTAAAATTCTAGCCTGTTCCTAAAGTAACCGAGATTCAGACACAAGATTTGGCCTAAACGGCCAATAGCGATTCAGACAGTGAGAGCCTGCTCCAAAACAAAATGTGAATACAACTGCTTGAGACATACCAAGGCCAGAAGAATATGTAGCCAATTCCTTGAAAACCTTGGTTGCAGAAGAAAAGAAACATGACTGTGTTGCTCATTCCATTCCTTTTCTCCTCTCTAGCTGGAAATGTCACTTGATCCACCCTGCGAATTCTGGGAGGCATTCCACCAGGAGAGAGAGAGAACATTTTCATGTGGTAAACGTCCCCAGGAAGTCATAATATCTGCTTAAGCTGACAAAAAATGGTTGTTCTTTAACCTAGGGATTTGTTTGCAGCTGAGTGCTAGGTTCTTTTGCTTTTTTTAAAAAAATGAAGCAAGAGATCTCAAGGCTCAAGATGGGATGATTTCAGTTTGAAATGTGTCCCACCAAAGGGTGGGGCTAGCAGATGAAAATAGTGTCACTAACAGCTGGCTTGCCAAAATCCACAGAAAATGAGAACTGGGCAATCAAAACTTGAAATCGCTTCTGAAATTCCAGCCTTCAGATCGAGAAGAGAAAGTTCATAGCCTGTGTTTTGGAAGTTGCCAGTGGGACACTGTATTGTCAGGAGTTGGGGAATAAAGGAAGCTTAGCTCACGCAGCCTGTTTGGGACAGCGTGGGTGGGGGGACCTGGTAACACTTATCTCTACAAAGGCAACTCTACCAACCTCACCCAGAATGGAGCTGGGCAGATATCAACTTCCCCTTTTCCCTTTGAAAACCAAGGTTTTACTTTCAGAGAGCATTTCCAAGGTAACCAAAGAGATTCTGTTCACCTGATTTGACATTATATCCAGGAAATCTCTGGGCTGAAAACCTTTGGCTACAGATCAAGATGGTGAGGGGTCCATTCTGAGAGCAGCACTGTTCTAAGTGTGTGTGCAAGAGGTGTGCCAGCTCAGCAGGCCAGCGGTGCAAGACTAGTCTGTCATCGTCGTTGTTGTTCAGTCGCTCAGGCGTGTCCGACTCTCCGCGACCCCATGAACCACAGCACGCCAGGCCTCCCTGTCCATCACCAACTCCCGGAGTTCACTCAAACTCATGTCCACAGAGTCGGTGATGCCATCCGGCCATCTCATTCTCGGTCGTCCCCTTCTCCTCCCGCCCCCAACCTTTCCCAGCATCAGAGTCTTTTCCAGTGAGTCAACTCGTCGCATGAGGTGGCCAAAGTATTGCAGTTTCAGCTTTAGCATCAGTCCTTCCAATGAACACCCAGGACTGATCTCCTTTAGAATGGACTGGTTGGATCTCCTTGCAGTCCAAGGGACTCTCTCCTTTCAACACCACAGTTCGAAAGCATCAATTCTTTGGCGATCAGCTTTCTTCACAGTCCAACTCTCACATCCATACATGACCACGGGTAAAACCATAGCCTTGACTAGACGGACCTTGGTTGGCAAAGTAATGTCTCTGCTTTTTAATATGCTATCTAGGTTGGTCATAACTTTCCTTCCAAGGAGTAAGCGTCTTTTAATTTCATGGCTGCAGTCAGCATCTGCAGTGATTTTGGAGCCCAAAAAAAGACTAGCTATGGAGTCTTAAAAACCACTGGCAAATGCTGTATGATACTGCTCATATGTAGAATCTTTTTTAAAAAAAGATACAAGTGAACGTATACAAAACAGAAATAGACCTACAGACATAGAAAAAAACTTAGGGTTCCCAAGGAGGGAAGGGGAGGGTGTTCTTTCCCCAGATTAGGAGTTTGGAATTAACATATACACATTGCACATGTGAAATAAATAACCAACAAGGACAGGTGTATAGCACTGGAAACTTTACTCAATATTTAGTAATAACTCATAAGGGAAAAGAATCTGAGAAAGAATATCAATATATATATATGTGTATAATTGAATCACTTTGCTGTACACCTGAAACTGACTAACACAACAATGTAAATCAACTATGTGTGTGTGTTAGTTGCTCAATGACTCTTTGCAACCCCATGGACCATAGCCCACCAGGCTCCTCTGTCCATGGAGTTCTCCAGGCAGGAACACTGGAGTGAGTAGCCATTCCCTTCTCCAGGGGCTCTTCCTGACCCAGGGAGCAAACCCAGGTCTCCTGCATTACAGGCAGACTCTTTACCATCTGAGCCATTGAGCCACCAGGGAAGCCCTGTAAATCAACTGTACTTAAGTTAAAACAAATAAACCAAAACCCAAAACCCAACCCTGGCTGGACCAAGAAGAGAAGACTGGGCTGCCTGCTCCGTCCCTGTGCTCAGCACCAGCTCTCATCCTCTTGGACAGGGCTTGAGCAGCATTGTGAATGAACTCCCACTGCCCCGAGCCCCGCTTCCAGAGGGAGTCATATGATGAACAGATACCCACTGATTTGCTTATAATTCAGTGTGTGATTTGTTGTCTTCTCCCAGGAGACAAAGACAAGGAATCTCTAATGATAGAATTTCACAGATGCTTTTGAGCTGGGAGGGTGTTCTGGCTGGGGAGGGGGCCTTTTGCTCTCTCATCAGTCCCCACCCCCTTCTCTGACCAGGAGACGCTCAGCACACACTCTCAGCTCCCACCTTCTGTTCTGACATGGGGCTGGCTGTCCACTTACCTGACCCTAGGAGAAACCAGTCTTGCCTGCTGGGTGTCTGTCCCATATGATAGAAGAAGGAATGTAGTTTCTTTTCTGTAGCCATCTGCACATCCTGGGAGATTAGGGAGGCTTTGCAAAGGTAAACAGTTACGTAAGGAAAGATAGACTTACTTTAGTCCTAGATCTTATTGAGCAGAGCCTGCAGGACCACGTGGGGTATTAAAAAATAATGTGGGGATTCGCGCTGTCTCTTCCCTGTTTGTTCTTCTGAGTCATGCTCTAGTTTAAGCAGCAAGAGAAATGATGACCTTTTCTCTTCACTCTAACTTAAAGAGCAGCTGATGCCTAGTGGAAATTTTTGAGAGAGTTGTCATTATGAACCAATTAAATGGCCAGAGCATTTCCTGCAAGGCTTTTTTTTTTTTTTGATAAAGAGAATTTCAGGATGAGATACCTGGTGTGGTGGGAAGATGTATCAGGCTATTGAGGGATGTTAGAACCACAGGGAGACCAACAACAAGCCCTCCTTCATGACTGTGGCTCTTGGAAATTCTTTGGGATTTTTCTGGACTTTTACCTTGAAGACATGAAGAATACTTTGGACTGTGGGCAGGGAAAGAAAGTTCAAGTGCAGACACGAAGTTTTTCCTGGCTGTACTGAAAACTTGCTGGGGAAAGGCACATTCCAGTTTCTTCCCTCACATGGAGGTGATAATTCATGCTCTATATGAATTTCATAAAAACATTTGGAAGAGCATGTGGTTAATTAATCTTCGGGTGATGCTGCTGCTGCTGCTGCTGTCACTTCAGTCGTGTCCGACTCTGTGTGACCCCATAAACGGAAGCCCACCAGGCTCCCCCGTCCCTGGGATTCTCCAGGCAAGAACACTGGAGTGGGTTGCCATTTCCTTCTCCAATGTGTGAAAGTGAAAAGTGAAAGTGAAGTCCCTCAGTCGTGTCCGACCCTTAGCGTCCAGGCTAAATACTAAGGAAATGTACAGGTAATTCTCAACCTGAAATTGTTTTATTATGATTCTTTTGCCTGTTGCAGGTTCGTGATGCTGTGTGCAAGGATGTGTTAGGAAAAGGTAGCAGAAGTAGGTCTCATTATCTATTTAGTGATTGTTCAAAGCCTTCCTGGGTAGGAGCGGGTGGAGATGGCTAATGAATAATCTAAGAGTAAGGAGTATCAAGGAATGTACTGTACAGAACATAGGGGCTAATTAATCTCTGTTGACGCTGGACAGAGAGGAAAAAGGAAACTTGTATTAAAGCAAGAGAGATATAGATTAGACATAATGAAGAACTTGCTGTTAATGAGCATTTTAAGTTGCTGAGCAGGGCAAGTAAAACTATCATCTTGACTTTGGCCAGCACAGAAAGCAATGAAGGAAGTTCCCTGGTGGTTCAGTAGTTAGGACTCAATGCTTTCACTGCCAAGGGCCTGGGTTCAATCCCTGATCGGGGAACCAAGATACCATAAGCCTCAAAGCACAACCAAAAAAAAAAAAGAGAAAGGCAATGAAGCAGGCTAGATTTCCTGCAAGGAAAGACTTCTGGTCACCTAAACAAGTTAGTTCTGCTTTCTGGTATAGCAAGCTTCATTTCCCCACAATCAGCACTCCAAACCTGTGAGCTTGGCAATTTTTTAGGGTCTCTCGCTAGAAAGCTGCCTTTTGGAAACAAGAGCCTGTCTCATCACTGTGAAAGTGAACTTACAGTTTTAGGAAGATGATAGATTTCTTAACTGGGAGAGTCTTTTTCCACCCTCCCTCCCTCTCTTTCTTGCTATTTAAAACCTTTTTATTCAGTCTGTTATACCACCACAGACACAGATTCTTCCCCGGGGGCTATTTCTGCCTCCCACTTACTGAGACTACCAGGTCGTAGCACTTGTTTTCCATTAACTCTCAGAAGCTTTTTCCAATTTTCCAATAGCTCTCAGAAGCTGCTATTAGGCCATTAACTGCTCTGCTCTCCTGTCTTCCTGCTCTTGCCTCCAGTCTGGCTGCTTCACTGCCCTTCCTTCCTCGCTCGTTCTCCACTGCCCTCCCTGCTTCCCTACATCTTCCTTTTGTACCTTTCTCTCTTCTCCAGAGAGCTCCCTCCCTCCTCCCTTCCTTCTCCTCTTTCTTTGTCTTTCTTTCCTCCCTTCTTCCTTTTCCTTCTTTCCCCTTCTGAACCATGCTTGCTGTACCTTCCCCAGAGCCATGAGTGGAAAAAATAGATTGCTTCTTGACTCTACAAAGCTTGGCTGAAAAGCCTGTGAAGTGCAGGAAAGCCACAACATGCATTCACATTTGTTTATTCATTCAACAAATATTTGTTGAGTAGCTACTATGTGCCATGTCCCTGAGATTAAAGCTCTTGTCAATCTTTAAACTGAGAGAAAGGGAGTCTTGCTCATCTGACACACAGGCTTAATCAAAGATTAGAAGCTGGACTAAAAGACCTTGTGTTAGTATAATCAGTGATTATTGCTACAGAAAAGTACAGCCCGAGCCTTCTACAAATGTTGCAAACATCCCAATGGCCATACTAGTTTGCTTTGGAATGTCACTAGGATTATGTGTGGTAATTAGTTTCCTTTTCCCAGCCAAAGACCCCTTCAGCATGGCAGTGTCTGGCCCTTTCTAATGCTCTGAGCACCCGGTTTCTAGACCATTGTAATCAATTGTTTCCTATGGGCAAACCCTTCTCGATAATGAGTTCATCCTCCTATCAGGGGAAAATACAGCAGCACAATTAATATTTAGGGATGAAAATAGATTACTGTTTTCTGAGTAATGAGCCCTGAGTCATGGTTCAGAGCTGAATATATAGTGCAAGAACAAAATTTAATTCTTTTCATGAGAACCGATAGACTTGACTTCAAACCAACTACACTTCATTGAAACTCTGATAAGAGTCTGCAAAGCAGCCTAGAATTCTTGCAGCTGTGGGTTCTCAGAGAGAAGCAAAGAATCCTTATATTGTTCAAGTATGACACAATGAGTTTGCTGTGGAGTCACCCCATCCCAGATATGTTCAGAGTCAATGCATTAATTCTCCTTGCCTGCCACCCAGGTTCCCTTAATGGTGAAAGGGAGGCAGCATCCAATTCTCTTACTTGCTTTAGACTGTGAGGGATTCAACAGCCAAATTGGGGTGGGGGGAGGTGCAGAAGCACAAGAAGGATCAACTTGCTCTGAATACGAGTCTTGATACCAGGAACAGCGGTTTGAGCCAGTCACATCCAGTCAAGATATGGAGGAAGGAAAAGTGAGTAGAGATTGGACAGACCCCTACTGCATTAGTGAGCCTGCCTCTGGCCTAGGGCTTGGAGGGGTCTGAGGCTCCTCAGAGAACATCTCCTCCAGGAAGCCTTCTGTAATTCCTCAGGCTAAGTTAGGTGACTTCTCTGTGCTCCCCAGGTATTTGTACATATTTCTTTATAGTTCTTACCATTTTTCTACTGAAATTGTCTACTTGCGCACAGTGATTGCACCATGGACTTTGGAGAAAAGCTGTTTGGCTATTTCATGAATAAGCTGTGTGATGCTGGGCAAGTCACTTAACCTCTCTGATGCCTGACTTCTGCATGAATAAAGGAAGATTAGAGGTAGTAACAGGGACTTCCCATATGGCTCAGCAGGTAAAGAATCCACCTGCAATGCAGGAGATGTTGGAGCTGGGGTTTTGATCCCTTGAGAAGGAAATGGCAACCCACTCCAGTATTCTTGGCTGAAAAATTCCAGGGACAGAGGAGCCTGGCAGGCTACAGTGCATGCGGTTGAAAACAGTTGGACTGAGCAGGCAAGCACAGCAGAGGTAATAATACTTCATGGGGTTGATGTAGTAAGTTAGTGAAGGACCTGGCATATACTATTATCACCATTATCACTATCATATAAACTTTCTCACTTTATGAGAAGTTTCATGTTCAGGGTTTCTATACTAAGAGCTTAGCACAGAGGACATTTCCAGTAAAAATCTGTTTGATAAATTTCATAGCAAGCTGCCATAAGAGGCTAGATGAACCTCTCATGGGATGATGATTAAGCCTGGAAAAAGCTAAGGGTCAACGGTGACACCCAGGGGGTCACCTGCTGCTGCTGCTGCTGCTAAGTCACTTCAGTCGTGTCCAACTCTGTGAGACCCCATAGACGGCAGCCCACCAGGCTCCCCCATCCCTGGGATTCTCCAGGCAAGAACACTGGAGTGGGTTGCCATTTCCTTCTCCAATGTGTGAAAGTGAAAAGGGAAAGTGAAGTCGCTCAGTCATGTCTGACTCGTAGCGACCGCATGGACTGCAGCCTACCAGGCACCTCCGTCCATGGGATTTTCTAGGCAAGAGTACTGGAGTGGCCTGCCATTGCCTACTCCGAGGGGGTCACCTACTCTTCTGCATCTCTGCAGTGGTCAATGCGAAGTGACAGGAATGGCCTTTGCAGTGAGGGTTAGGATAGGAAGGGTTTCGTGCTGAGGAGGTAGTATGCTGATAATAGATCCAGAGAATCTTGCACCAGGTACAAACTCCCTGTCATACCTCAGGTGTGTCTATTTATTTTTGTTTATTTATTTTTAAGTTGTTTTCTTTAAATTGAAGTGTAATTGCTTTATAATGTTAGTTTCTGCTGTGCAACAAAGTAAATCAGCTGTATGTGTACACATATCCCTTCCCTTAGAAGAGGGTGACTTCTGGAGCATGTCTCCCAGGGAAAGCTCCCTGATAAAGAGCCCAGCTGTATATGTGTAGGAAATGGAGCTGTGGGTAACTTTGTACCCCTCTGCACCTGCACTGCCTTTTAGGGGCCGCCAGCAGCAGTGGGAGGTCCTCTGGTCCCGTGGTGCCCACACTGTGCCCGAGTGTGGCGTGTACTCGTACGTGGTTTGCTCTTAGTAAGAATTATTAGAAACTGAAAGGCATTTCCAAGGGAGGGGTCCTCGGTACAAACAGTCAGATTTTCTTCCATCTAGGATGTACAGGTGTGGCTGTGTCTAAGGGGGACAAATTGGATAACTTCTCTGGCTGCTTTGCAACCCTTTGAGTACAGGAAATAATCCGTGTGTGTGTAAGGGAGAGAAAGAGAAATAAACACACAGGGAGATAAGAGAGTATGAGGCAGAGAAGAGAAAATCATAGCATTTCTAACTAAATTGTTTCTCCCATGTTTACTCTCTTAAAATTAGCATAGCCACTGAAATAAGGAGGTACCGCTGACTTTGAGATATTTCAGACAGCAGTGATTCCACCAATTGATCAGAGATGTCATCAAGAAAGAGAAGGACTAAAATCTGGGGGTATAATTGCTACTTTCAGCAGTCTTTCCCCAAGAGGGGGACCGGCTCACCTCTGAAACAGAGGACCTCAAAATTGAAGGGGAAATGTTCACATGACATGGTCCCAAAAGTACAGCTGAGGAGAAGGCGTCATAACTGAGCAGGGACTAGAGGGAGCACACGTCTAGCATGAGTTAGGACATCCGAGTCCTAGTCCAGAATCTGCTCTGAACTAAGGTGTGACCTTGGGCAAGTTACCACATTTCCTCAGACTTTGGTTTTTGCATCTGGTGGGTCTCCTCCGGCTCTAACATTCTGACTTCTTACAGCACAAGAGTGTGTACATAGGAAATAGCAGGCAAGACAGAGCTCTCCTCTTTATATATTCTTTCACATTGGGATTCTGATGCTGCATTGGTCCATATTTATCGATGTCTAGACACGTATTCCGGAGAAGGCAATGGCAAGTCACTCCAGTACTCTTGCCTAGAAAATCCCATGGATGGAGGAGCCTGGTAGGCTGCAGTCCGTGGGGTCGCTAAGGGTCGGACATGACTGAGCGACTTCACTTTCACTTTTCACTTTCACACATTGGAGAAGGAAATGGCAACCCACTCCAGTGTTCTTGCCTGGAGAATCCCAGGGACAGGGGAGCCTGGTGGGCTTCCGTCTGTGGGGTCACACAGAGTCGGAAATGACTGAAGTGACTTGGCAGCAGCAGCAGACACATATTCAAATGGGTTATATATTGATTCTCTTTCAAAGTTTCTTACAGTGAGAACTGCTCTATCATTAAAAAATGTAGAGCTCACCAGCTCATGGCATTTATTTCAAATAATTCTTTCTACAAGTAATTCTTTCGTCCACTTATTTAACAAGCATTTTTAACACCAACTGTGTGCCTGATGCTGTCCAAAGGAAGATGGCAACAAGATTCCTGCACTCAAGAAGCCACCACGAAATGACAGGCCAGTGAAACAGTAGCAGCATCTTGGAATATGCCTCAGGATCTGCCGTGCACACATGAGTATTTCAGCTGAAAGCAGTTAGTCCAGGGTGTGCCTACCTACAGCATCCATACTGTGTCGGCCAGGTTTGAATGAACTGACTTGAATCGTGGCTGGCATACAATGCCACTTCCTTTGTCCAAGCAACAATGGAAACAGAAAAGGGAATTTCCCACCCAAAGTCTGAGAAGACAGGGTCAGGAGTCCTGATAACTTCCCAGGGGACGATGGGCTTTCCCTCATGTTGGAATCATCCACTGAGTTCCAGCTCCTGAGATGTGGTGATGACTGGGGTCCTGGCACGGAGGATGTCCACTGCACCTTTTCCTGTCAACATTTCTCTGCTTCTCTGAGGCTATCATCAGGTCTCACTGTCTCTCTGTATGGCAAAAGCTCAAAGATTTTTAACTCAAGGGGTTCCAAAACCAAGAAGGAAGTGACCATCAAAGAGAATGTAATGGGAGAGATGCTCTGTACGTATAAGCTTTGTAAACATTTAAGAGGAGGCTTTGTTATGACTTCCAAATTAAATTTTAAATCACTAACCTCATAGTGTGTGTGTGTATAAGAGATGTTTTCTCTGTTCTCCTTTCCTAAGCATGTGTGAACCCTTAGGGATGGGCCAGAGCTGAGAGTCAGATATGACTAGTGGGAGGACCCCCCAGCCCTCAGTTGTCCTGGTTTACAAGAATCTTCAGGAACCTCCTAGACAAAGAATTTGAACTGAGTCCTCTAGCAAACTGGAGGAAAGGGATTTGGAAGAAAAAGATGTATCAAATACTAAATTGTAAGAGCTGTACAGTCCCTGGGAGAAAACTTATCCTTAGGGGAAAAAAATTCTGGCACAGCAAGCCAGACTTAGCAAAAGGACTTAAGGATCAAAAGGAGTAATGACTCTCAGTTCAGCACAGAGTCTCTGTTATTTGAAGACACCCTGGCCCAATTATCTCAGGGTCGCACGCCAGCCTTGGAGAGAAGAATAAATAAAACTGGAAGAGCAGTGTCACCAAAGTGTAACACCACGGAGCCCAGACAGCTCTGCTGCAGGATGAGGCATCTCCCGCCACAGAGCATGACACAAGGAAGAATACCTTCTCCTTTCAGTGTGGCCAAGACACTTGGCAAAGTTCTG
The DNA here is from genome assembly GCF_049115385.1 of Moschus berezovskii. NCBI lineage: Eukaryota > Metazoa > Chordata > Mammalia > Artiodactyla > Moschidae > Moschus > Moschus berezovskii. The sequence continues at coordinate 27,687,607 of NC_142480.1, read as the reverse complement.
CCTCCTGAATAGAACAGCAGCATTGGCAGGGCCTACAGGGGAAGTCTGGTGGCAGGCAAAGTTGGAACAGGATCATCACACTGAGCACGGGCCTGGATGGAGTCTCAGACATGTTTGACACATTCCTCGGATTCCCAAGAACACCTCCAGGGTAAGGGGTGGTGAAGAGGGAATAAGGCAGATGGAGTCCAAAGCCGGGAAACTCCATATTAATGACAACATTGCTTAGTTGATTCCTATAGCCTGGAGACACAGTTCTTTGGAAATGTGCTTTAGGAGTACAAACATGTATGTTCTACTTCTGTTATTCTCAGCCTCACCTGCTTATTCCAGCTGCTTCGGAAGTGGCCAGCTCTGCATGGACGTCAGTGGGCTTCACACAGGTGCTTCACACAGGGCTTCATAGACAGTGCCACCTGACACTGTCTGCCCTCAGGACTGCACCGCAAGCCCTTCACCTTCCTGGTGCTTCCCTAGTGACACAAAGGCATGGGACCACCCCCCACCTTCAGATGGCCAGGTGTGAGCAACAGCCTAGAAATGCAAGAGAGTTAACAACCCCAGTTTAAACCTTTGACTAGTGGGAAATGGGAGTTCTCCACCAATCATAGACAAATTCTTCTTTTTCTCCCATCCCAGTACAACACGCCATCTTTGAGTTGCAGTTTATGCACTTTCTTGGAGGATGGTCCCATCAGATGGAGCAAGACGGCCTGGAGAAGAGACACACAGTTTGGGCATAAAGTGTACAGATGTTTGTGTTTCACATCAATGATCCCCAAAGAGCATCCAGCGCAGGGAGGATTTCAACAACCAGTGGGACAGATGGCTGATCCTGTGGGTACAATTCAGCATCTCTCCTCAGCTCCCCAGTGCTTGTGCTGTGATCCCGTCAACAGTGTGGCCAAAGGAGCAAGGAGCCTATGCATGGGTCCAAAGTATGGGCCCACCTTGAGGGCCCACCTATGAACCTCCTTACCAAGGCTGCTCAAGGCTTCTTGGCAGAACCAGAGACCCGTGTTGATTCCTTGATATGACACCATTCTTCAGTGAGGCATCTGGCTACTTCATAGCAGGGCTGTGATATTGGTCCCTGCTACCCTGATGGGCAGACTTCATCTATGCTGGAGTTGATACCTACTCTGCATATGGGTTTGTTTTGCCTCCAAGTAATGCCTCCACCTATATAACCACCCAAGGTCTTTCAGAACACCTGGTATATTGATGTAGTCCCCCTTACAATGATATGTAAGACCAAGAGACCCATTTTATAGTACTGGCAGAAGAGATGTGACAATAGGCTCGTAACTGCAGGATGTACCATGTACCTTGTCGTCCAGAAGCAGCCAGTCTAATATCAATCAGTTCAGTTCAGTCCCTAAGTCATGTTCAACTCTTTGTGACCCCATGGACTGCAGCACACCAAGCTTCCCTGTCCTTCTCCATCTCCTGGAGTTTGCTCAAACTCATGTCTATTGAATCAGTGATGCCATCTAACCGTCTCATCCTCTAATGTCCCTTTCTCCTCCTGCCTTCAATCTTTCCCAGCATCAGTCTTTTCCAGTGAGTTGACTCTTTGCGCCAGGTGGCCAAAGCATGTCAATAGAGTGGTGGAATAGGCTATTAAAGACTCAACTAAGTTGTCACCTTGGGGAAAACACCTTGCATAGTTGGAGCAGTCTTCTCTGGGCTTGCAATATTTATGTTGGATGGTCAGTCAATATGGGCTTCCCTGGTGGCTCAGAATCCGCCTGCCAATGCAGGAGACACAGGTTTGATCCCTGGGTCAGGAAGATCCCTTGGAAAAGGAAATGGCAACACACCTCAGTATTCTTTCTTGGGAAACCCCATGGACAGAGGAGCCTGGCAGGCTACAGTCCATGGGGTCACAGAGAGTCAGACATGACTGGGTGACTGAACAACAATCAGCCAATATAGGATGTTATGTTCCCACTAGTTAGAACACGTGGGTCTGGGAAGGAGGCATGGCCTGTCTTATCATCAGTTCCAGAAACCTTCTCAGGGAAGGTTTTACATTCCCACAAACAGAATTTTCCAAGTTTAGAGGCCCTGATATTCAGAGGTCCAAAGGTTTCCTTTGAATTTGAATTGCATTCACCACCCACCCGCTCACTTTGGGCTCCTTATACTGGTGGATCAGCAAGCAAAGAAAGAGGCGCTATGGTGGTTCTGCACAATGTGAGCAGGGAAGAGTACTTCTGAAATCCACAGGATTCACAAAGATGTATATATTTTGTTGCATCCAGGGAAAGTGGGTAATTATAGCAATCACAGCCCAAGGGCAAAGCAGTAAAGACCTCACATCCCTCGGGAGTATAGATCTTGATTATACTACTAGGCCAGCACTGCAGATCAGTGGCAAAGTGCTGGCCAAGGTGATAGAAATCTGAAACAGGAGGTGGAAGAGGAGGAGGGTGAATGTCAATTAAGGCCTTAGAACCAGCTGGCACTACATCTTATTTCATTAACCCTCTTGCTCTGGAATTTATTTTGGAAACTTCAACGGCCACCACCTTGAGGGAAATTCTGTGACTGATTAAACTTAGACCTTCCCTTCAGGGAAAAAGTGAGCACACCCTGCTCTTAGGAAAATAGAGATTCTCGAGTAAACCAAATGAGCCAGATGACAGAGGGCACAGCAGGCTGCTTGGTACAGGGTGGGATCTATTAGCTGCTGCTTATCCACCGCTTCAGATCTCCTCTTCCACTTGTCTCTCTCTAGCTGACAAGCAGTTTCACTAAGGCACAACCCGACAGCTCTCTGCCTCACACCCATGATATGCACAACTTGCCTGTTATTCTGGGATTTCTTCTATTCCAAGACATTGACGTAGAAATTCACAGCAATCCTTGCAGGTGTACACCTAAGTGTCCAGGGGCTGTTTACTCTATAGAGTGAAACTTTTGACCAGTGGTCTCTGGGAGCAGAGAATACGTTCTTCCCCTGTCTCCCCTACAGGGGCATTGCTGACATTGTTTACATGGCTCCATGGAAAATGGTCCTTTGATATCAAACAGTCAGTTGTGCTCAGTGGTAGCCAGCACAATATACTTCCTTATCTGGTTTCTATCTCCTGCCTTACTTCCCTTTTCCTGATCCTTGGTGGGCCCTTCCTAATAAAATAACAGTCCCTGAACCCTTGCCTTAGGCTCTAGAAACCAGGCTAAGAAAGGGTACCTAATGATAAAAAAAGCAGATAGATATACAAAGATGAAATTATCCTCCTTCACAGAAGAAAGGTAAGTCAAAATTTCAACCAAATCGTAGATGAACAGTCTGTTGTACCAAGTGTCCTCAGTGGAGCTGATACCTGGGCTTGAGTCCTTGGTATCAAGTAGCAAGAGCTATAGAAGGGAAGTTTATAAGCCTTTTCAGATTGCCACAGGAGACTTCCATTGGAGTTTCAGAAATTTTTTTTTTTTTTCAGAAATTTTTAGTTTCATGTTTTTATATAGAATTCAAGAGCATCAAACATTTATACAGATTTGAGTTGGCCCAGGGTTACCTTGTAAGAAAGTTGATGTTACATCTTTATATCTGATCTGTAGATATATTTTCAGCATCTTGCACTCGTCCACTAAAACCTTCAGTACTTATGTTTTCTTTTCTGTCTCCTTTATCTCAACATCTTTAGCTACATATTATTTGGAAGTGGACACTTAAGGTTTGCAGTTAAGTGTTGATAACTAATAGAGCTTAATTTGGTAGTCCGCCAAGAACCCCAGGAGGTTTTTATAGAATAACCCCTAAATTCAGAAGACCATGTTTCCAATGGTAGAACTTCTGGCATCTACAATTGGCTGGTAAAGACAGATTTGAGGTTTTGTTTTTAAAAAAATAACATACATAATTTTTGCTTTTCAGTATGTCTAGCGCTTAGTCCAAGATATTTTCTTTCTGTGTCTTTTCAGATAATGATCTTTAGCTATTAGAAGAAAGGGCAAGAAAATTAAAAAAGCAAAACAAAACCCTGACTCAGTTTACCACCATATTATTATAAACCGTTTAATAATTAAGTTGAAAGTTAAAAAAGTTTTACATGAATATGTTTAATATTTTACTATACTTACATTATCATGTATCTACATATCCATCTTTCTATCCAACCCAGTAGTCCAGTTTGTTTTTTGATGCATTTCAAAATGAATTTCAGCCACTTTCCCCCCCTAAATACTTCCCTGACTTGATTTCCTTCTTAAATAGTCTGCGTGTCAGGACAAAGCAAAGAATTCAGCAACTGCTGCTTAAATCTCATTCATTACTTTGGGAACCAAGGCAAAGTGATATACATGGATGGAATGAATTCAGCTTCTCCTCCTATTGTCTCTCTAGCAAGGAGGTGACTAAAGCCGTGAATATTCATTTCCTGGAAACTGAAGTCCTGACTTGTAAGAAAGAGCCACCTTTGTAGTAAGACAGAACCATCAAACAGTTCTTACATAGCCTCATGCCACAGTAAAACCAGCTCTCAACTGTTTACTTTAAAGACTCAAATCATTTTGCAGTGTCTTTGTGTTTATAGGTAAAAGTGTTTGAAGCTATAAATCAGACCTTGAACTAAGTACAAAGTTTGAGTCAGACCAACATAAGTTGTCTGATTACATTCCTGACCCACACAGATACCCTCTGTGGATAAAAAGAAGTTGCCCCATCTCAGTCCTTTCTAAATTCGTCATTTCCCTGACATGGCACCAGCCACTGTGCTGGTGGCTTCTCCACAAAGTGTCCCTTGACAGCTTCAGTCCCAGGGCTCTCCCTTGCCCACCTGGCAAGGCTCTACTTACTACCACACAGTCGAGCACTTAACTGTTTAACCATGTTATGTAGAATGATCGTGCCTTACTTCCCATGTCTAAGTTCTTGGCAGATAAGAAACCTGTCTTCTGAATCTTCTACATACCTAGGGGGCTTGGCATAGTGCTAGGCACACACCTAAGACTACAGGTCTTAAACCTTCATATGTGTGTGTATGTATCTGTGCATATATGTTTTCTCATTTAAAGCTCATTGTATAATAGACTGCTTGGCCTACTTGCTTCTAAAAACCTGGTTCTGGGTACTTTTAAAGCGTTTCTTCCCGGATACGTGATCGTGGCAGTTAATATCAGCCAGAATACTTTTCAACAAGTCCGCAGGCAGTCATCGTGAGCAGGGACTTAGAGACAGGGCTTTTCTGTGTCGGAGCCAGAATTCAGAAATGCTCTGCTTTTCTTGGTTAAAAGAGACCCAGGGTTTTTCTTTTCAACACCCATTTGCACTGACCTCTTTTTCTGGCTTCTCAGTAAAAGGATTAAGGACTCAGGAAGCACTGGGGGAAAATGGCTTGTTTAGCTGGAGAAGGGACTTAGGCACGTCTGACAGTGTGGAGTGGAAAAGCCATGAAGGAGCTTCCTCTTCGGGCAGCTCTACAAATCCAGGTCCCTGTCCAGCTCTTGGTCATCCCCCAGTGATGTGCATGGCGGTATCTGTTAGTGTGTGTGTGGGAGGGGTGTGTTTAGTCACTCAGTCATGTGGGATTCTCCAGGCAAGAATACTGGAGTGGATACTTTGTGTGAAACTATTCCCTCAAGTCAGCACATCCTGGGAGTTAGCAGGATACAGAGTGCTAAGCACTGGGGCTATTCATTAACCCACACCTAAATGACCATTTATGTTGGCTTCCAGAGGGTTCAGTCTCTGAGAATGTAATCCAAGGCAACGTGTTGATCCTTACTGTAACATCTTGTGGGTTTAGCTAAAATATAAATACCCTGATATACTTAAAAAGTGAAAACAGTTTCAAGCAATAGATGAATGTGCCTTTCTTTCTTCCAAATTTCCCCAGAGAAACTGCCTTCTCATTCTGACTTTCATGTGACAGAAAAATCACCTACAAATGCACTGGAAATATTGAAACTAATTTCACTGAGGCCCTGTAGGAGGTCACAGCAACTGGGTCTTATGGCTTGCTCCTAACCTGAGCTGGATTTAATTCCAGAACCCAGGTGGGCTACAAAGCAACACCCTCTTTTCATTATCCTTTTTTTTTTTTAACTGTGATTCTGCAGTAGTTTCAGCAATAAACAGGCTGAAAGAAATCCTTGGAGGCTTATCATCAAAGTTGGATATAGAAAAAGAGATATAAGGCACCCAGCAAGAAACTATCTAGACAAGAGTCCCAGAGCTTCTACTTTTGTATTTCTTTCTTCCTCTGTCATTTTGCAAGATCATTGTCTTCAATGTTTTTCATAATGGACTACCCTGGAGTGGTCTGGAAAGCAGAGTAGAGAATAAACTTTGCCAGAAGAAACATAACTGCACTGAGAGAGAGGAGGTAAGCCTGTTTTATAGTGACCTTGGCAAAAAAGCACCATGTGAAATTCAGAGGTCACTCAGTTCTGCCCTTCACATCATGCATGTGGTGACCTTGGAGTACCATCAGAGCCTAGAGATTGCAAAGACCCCTATGCCACCTCAGACACAGCCTGTGAGTCGCCAGATTGGAACCCCTGCAACTTACTGGCTTCCCTGGTAGCTCAGCTGGTAAAGAATCCACCTGTAATGCAAGAGACCCCGATTTGGTTCCTGGGTGGGGAAGATCTGCTCAAGAAGGGATAGGCTACTCTCTCCAGTATTCTTGGGCTTCTCTGGTGGCTTAAATGGTAAAGTATCCACCTGTATTGTGAGATACCTCGGTTTGACCCCTGGGTTGGAAAGATCTCCTGAAGAAGAGAACAGCTGCTTACTCTAGTATTCTGGCCTGGAGAATTCCATGGACTGTATATGATTGCATGCAGTGGCCAGCCCTGCAGAAACCAGGGGGGTCTGCCTATTTTATAGCTAGATCTTGCTCAGATGAAGGAGGGTGAAGGATTAATAACTCCTGCTCCCCATTAAACCTTCGTTCCCTCACAAGAGGCTGTTATCAAACCCACAGCCTATTTAAGAGAGTTCCCAGAGAGGATTAAAGGAAGTCAGCCTCAGACTGTTAGGAGGGAACATCCTAAAAGGTTTCCCCCAGAGGAGGAAACAGTACGTGGTGAACAAAGCCAAAAGTACAGCTGGAGGCAGAGATGATAGGGATTAAACCCTGGATTAATACAGTGTTAGATGGAATTGTTCAGTAGATAGTAACAGAAAATCCACTATTAGAATGTCTGTTGTTTACTTAAGAAAACCTTGAGTTAAGCAGTCTCAGGTTTGTGTCAGCATCTTCAGAACTTAAGGGTTCTGAGACAAAGTCTTTGCAGTTTTCTTCCCCTCATGATGACAGAATGGTTGTCATAACGCCAGGCACTATGACCTCACAGAGCCATTTTCAAAGGCAACTAGCAGAAATGTTCTTTGTGTGTCTTCTATCTTTCATTAATTATAGTCATAACTAACGTTTTTGAACATTTGCTATCTTTCAGGGACTATCCTAAGTAACTTTACATGTATGAACTCCTTTAATTCTATAGCAGATAAGAAAAATCAAAGCACAGAGAGTGCAGTTACCTTTTATCAGGGTTACACAGACAAGAAGTTGTAAAGATGGACTTAAGCTTTTGACAGTTCAGCTCTAGAGCCCTTACAGTGTTAAATCACCTCTCCATCAGGGAAAAAGAGATTTGCCAGAAGACCTTTGGAAACTTCACCTTATGCTTCATTGTTTAGACCTGGGTCACATGACCACCCTGGCTGCAAAGGAGGCTGGGAATACAAATATCTGCCTATTTCAACCTAAAGGAAGATGGAGGCTGTGATGGTCAGTTAAATAGCCAACCAAAAGTGTCTGCCATGGTTGCAAAAGAAACAATGGCTCTTGTCATAACTGAAAGGTCCTAGTGCTCTAAGGGTTTAGGTGAAAGTCTCAGGTCTCAGGGCTATTTGGCTTACTGCCACTGGGGAAGAAAAACAAGCTTCTGCTCAAGACCAGCCAGGAATAACAAAAATGCCAGCAGCCTGGTAGTCATGTATCTCAACCAGTCACCGGAGTGTCTGTGCATGAGCAGTTCTTATTAAATTATTCATCCTGATTTAATGGGGAGGAAATCAAATGCAACAGGTGTGGTTCTTCCTGCTTGTTGAATGGCTTTAAAACAAGCTTTCAGATATCAGTTGCCTTGGGGGAAAGCAGCAGGAGGACAGAGCATCTGTATTTTAAGCTAATTACGAAAATGCTACACTAGCACCTGTCAAAGACGGATGTTTGTTCCCGTGTCAGTGGTCATAGGATAAAAATATGGAAAGAAAAAGAGAATATTACATAAGCAATTTGCTTTACATGTACTTTTTTAAAAAGCCATTGAATGCAGAATATGGTCACATCTCAAGTGTTATTGTACCTGCTTGTAAACTTGAGTAGAATCTCATTTTAATAAGCTTGAAGAGACTTCCGAATTGCTACATTAGATCCAAATCTCATTAAACTTGAAGTCTATTGCTGCTGCTGCTAAGTCACTTCAGTCGTGTCTGACTCTGTGCGACCCCATAGACAGCAGTCCACCAGGCTCCCCCATCCCTGGGATTCTCCAGGCAAGAACACTGGAGTGGGTTGCCATTTCCTTCTCCAATGTGTGAAAGTGAAAAGTGAAAGTGAAGTTGCTCAGTCATGTCTGACTTGTAGCGACCCCATGGACTGCAGCCTACCAGGCTCCTCCGTCCATGGGATTTTCTAGGCAAGAGTACTGGAGTGGCTTGCCATTGCCTTCTCCGAAGCCTATTGCTATAATATACTAAATATACTTTATTGTTTCCTGGGCTTAAAATTCACTTGCACAAAGCCAGCGTTAGGTATGCAATTCATTTGCAAAGATGTGGGGGGTTGGGAGGAAGAGATAGGCACCAAAGGACATGCTTGCTTTGTGCCAACCCATCAGGGCAGAGAAGGTAAATGATGCTACATCTTTCTGCACTGACTGTAACTGATTACAACACAATATCTTAATGAAAGGCAACGTGTTTTTCAGATCTTAGGTGGTTATGTTTCATGGTTTTATAAATTGTGTGGTTGTTTGGTTTTGCCCCTATTTTTCTTACTCTTTTTTGGTCATGAGCTCATTGTATTAGTTCAGTTCAGTTCAGTTCAGTCGCTCAGTCGTGTCTGACTCTTTGCGACCCCATGAATCGCAGCACGCCAGGCCTCCCTGTCCATCACCAACTCCCGGAGTTCACTCAAACTCATGTCCATTGAGTCGGTGATGCCATCCAGCCATCTCATCCTCTGTCGTCCCCTTCTCCTCCTGCCCCCAATCCCTTCCAGCATCAGAGTCTTTTCCAATGAGTCAACCCAACCAATGAGTGGCCAAAGCATTGGAGTTTCAGCTTCAGCATCACAGCTAAAATAGGGTGTAAAATGAACAGGGTTTGAATTGCCATTATCTATTCAGAAAATCGGAGAAGGCAATGGCAGGCCACTCCAGTACTCTTGCCTGGAAGATCCCATGGATGGAGGAGCCTGGTGGGCTGCAGTCCGTGGGGTCACTGAAGGTCGAACACGACTGAGCGACTTCACTTTCAATTTTCACTTTCACACATTGGAGAGGGAAATGGCAACCCACTCCAGTGTTCTTGCCTGGAGAATCCCAGGGATGGGGGAGCCTGGTGGGCTTCCGTCTATGGGGTCGCACAGAGTTGGATGCGACTGAAGTGATTTAGCAGCAGCAACATTCAGAAAATAATTAAAGGTTCGCTAAAGACCGTCTTATGCCACCTCATGAGACAAGCTGACTCACTGGAAAAGTCTCTGATGCTGGGAAGGATTGGGGGTGGGAGGAGAAGGGGACAACCGAGAATGAGATGGCTGGATGGCATCACCGACTCGATGGACATGAGTTTGAGTGAACTCTGGGAGTTGGTGATGGACAGGGAGGCCTGGCGTGCTGTGATTCATGGGGTCGCAAAGAGTCGGACACGACTGAGCGACTGAACTGAACTGAAAGACAGTCAATGGAGAAGGCAATGCAACCCACTCCAGTATTCTTGCCTGGAGAATCCCAGGGACGGAGGAGCCTAGTGGGCTGCCATCTATGGGGTCGCACAGAGTCAGACATGATTGATGTGACAGCAGCAGCAGCAGCAGCAAAGACAATCTATAAATGGAAAATGCTGAGAGCTCACAAAGCAAACCTACCCAGATCCACTCTTTTCCTCCCTGGCCCTACATATAACCATCACCTCCATTGTCCCTCATCTCCCTGAGCCTCAGTTTTCTCATCTGCAAAATAGGGAACTGGATTCCATGATTTCTTGGGCTTTGAAGGCCTGAGATTCTGAAGTTCTGTGATTCTGTACACCCTAGGTCAATATTTAACAGAGACCCCAAATTCAATAAATATTAAGCCACAACTGACATGCTTTTGCATATGCTGCTAAGAATATTTAACAGTGATAAGGAATATAGTCAGTCATATTATAATAATTTTGTCTGGTGAGAGATGGTTACTGGACCTGTGGTGGTGATAATTTTGTAATACATTTGATTGTCAGATCACAATGCTATACACCTGAAACTAACATTATGTTGTATATAACTATACTTCAATAAAATGTTTAATAATGCAAACGAAACTCTATATGAAAACGAAATATCTTCATTCAGAAAGCAGATGATTAAGAGGATAAACATTTCTAAATGCTTTGTTGCACTTGGGTTTTTGTTCCCCAATACTATTTCCTGTGTGCGCCCTGACAAATAATGTTAAGATGTAAAGCACTTTTAAGGGCATGGAAATAGCCTTGTTCGGTTGGATGTTAAAATGACATTCTACTTACATTATGCTTTATGAATGGAAGGTTAATGGAATTGTGCATGTTTCAGTTTTCACTCTGCAGGTTATTTTGTAATAAGGATGAGACTGTCCTACCTTTAATCTGGTGTTTTATTAAATTAAATGCATTGCAAAGAAGGGCCATTTTATTCTGCTGTTCTATCTTATATTAACAAGCAAGAGGGCCTGCCAAATGCTTCTCTTGTTGATTCTTTTAGGAGTCTCCTATTTCCAGTGAATGTGGTATAAGCCCATACTTAGTACATGGAAGAAAAATATTATTAATTTCTTTAAATCAAAGGTCTTTAAACAAAGACAAGAACTTCCTTTTGGGTTTTTATGATTTGCTATTATCTCACCTAAAAATATAAAGACTTAAGCATATGAGTGGTTAACTCAAGGGTTCTCAACTAACGGCTTACCATATCCCTTTAACTCAGTAGTTCTTAGCTGGGGGTTTAGTGGCATTGGTGTAATGATATTCAGTATTTGGTTTGCATGACTGACCATGCATTGCAAAGTGTTTGGCATTCCTGTCTCCCACCCACTAAATACCAGAAGCATGCTCTGACCATTGGGACAACCATACTTGCCCTATACACATTACCAAATGCCAACACCTCTGAAAGAATCCTCTGCAGAAAGGAGGTCTGGTAATAAGAGATTAGTTTTCAGAAGCCCAAAGAGGGTCTGTGTCCACATGTGGAGAATGTGACATTTCATCATTCCAGTCCTCATCTCCAGTGGATGTACCTTGGTGACTTCATTGCTCCCTGGATGATGACACGTATTAAGAGGAAAATCGTAAGAGAGAATGTTTGAGAATCATATGACTTATAAAAAGAGCATATACTTTCTCCTAGATCTTGAATAAGCATCAAAGCTTGCAACATGTAACTTTATAGAAAACATACACTTATTTCTTTTTTTGTACTTTATGAAATAGACTACATGTGTCCATGGTAAAATAACTCTTGAGAAGTAAAGGTCTTGTGTAACGAGAAACACAACAAGAGAATGAGTGGATTTTATTTCTTGTTCCAGATTCTTCTGTGGTGCCAGGATTTTGAATTCCAATGAAGTTCAACATTTTTGGGTGTTGGGTGCTAAATGAGACAGATGCTCTCTTGGGCCCATGAAAGATGAATCAGACATGTTCTCTGCTTTCTAGGCTCACAGCTGTGCCTGGGAGGCCGACTGCTGGAAAACCGGAGTGTAAAGTAATAAACACCACCATGGAGGTACGTTTACATGCGATGGGAATCAGGGAAAGGGGTAGCTGATTTCACCCAGGCATCAGGGAGTGGTGGTGGTGGGAGGAGGCAGAGACTGGTAGATCCAGGGAAGGCTTCAAAGAAAAGGGAGTGGGCCTTAAAGAATAGTACATGGGCCTTTGCCAGGTGGTGATGGGATAGGGAACAGAATTCTAGTAGAGAGCAGCATATACATGGTCACAAAGGTGTGGAAAAGAATGGAGAAAATCCATTGTGGTAAGACCTTAGTGGAAGGGTGCCGGAGCAGGTGGTAACAGATGAGTTACGGTAGCAGCGTTTAGAGGTCCTGATATACCAGGCTAAGAAGTTGGGACTTAATTCATAGGTTGAAAGGAAGCAATTTAGATTTTAAGCAGGAAAATAAAATAATCAGATTTACACAGAGACAGAACTCTGATGGCAATATCGAAGATGGATAAATGTAGACAATTTCAACCAGGGATACCAGGTAAGTGAATTAACTGAATACTTCACTTTTAAGCATTCCTTCTTAAAACTTGAGAAACCAAGTTAATTCATAGCAAATTGAAGGCAGGCGATAAATTTGAACTAAAGAGCCTCTTGATGAAGGTGAAAGAGGAGAGTGAAAAAGCTGGTTTAATCTGGTCCCATCACTTCATGTCAAGTAGATGGGGGAAAATGAAAACAGTGGCAGATTTTATTTTCTTGGTCTTCAAAATCACTACAGACAGTGACTACAGCCCCAAAATTAAAAGACGTTTGCTTCTTGGAAGAAAAGCTACACAAACCTAGACAGCATATTGAAAATCAGAGACATCACTTTGTATAGTCTGTATAGGAAAAGCTATAGTTTTTTCCATAGTCATATACGGATGTGAGAGTTTGACCATAAAGAAGGCTGAGCGCCAAAGAACTGATCCTTTTGAATTGTGGTGCTGGAGAATACTCTTGAGAGCCCCTTGGACAGCAAGGAGATCAAACCAGTCAATCTTAAAGGAAATCAACCCCAAATATTCATTGGAAGGTCTGATGCTGAAGCTGAAGCTCTAATACTTTGGCCACTTTATGTGAAGAGCCTACTGACTGGAAAAGACCCTGATGCTGGGAAAGATTGAGGGCAGGAGAAGGGGGTGACAGTGGATGAGATGGTTGAATGGCATCATCAACTCAGTGGACATGAGTTTGAGCAAACTCCGGGAGATAGTGATGGACAAGGAAGCCTGGCGTGCTGCAGTCCGTGGGGTCACAAAGAGTCAAACATGATTGAGTGAACAACAACATCTGAGGGGCAGAACTGGGATCTGGATTCAGGTCTTAGGCTCTAGAACTGGCATTCTAAGATTTTTTTTTTTTTAATGTGGACCATTTTTAAAGTCTTATAGAGTTTTCTCCACTATTGCTTCTGTTTTATGTTTTGTTTTTTGGCCACAAGGCATGTGGGATCTTAGCTTCCCGACTTGGGATCAAACCCATACCCACTGCACTGGAAGTGAAGTCTTAACCACTGAAATACCAGGGAAGTCCCTAGAACTGGCATTCTTGACAATTGTACCTTTGTAGCAGAGATGGTGGGCTGCTGTCCCCAGTTTATACTTCACCACTGCACTTACTAACCTCTTTGTTGTAGGGGGAGCCAAGTGACTAGTTCTTGCCTGTGGAATATAAACTTTGGTATTAAGTGTCAGCTGTGGGCAGAGGACCTTCTCCATACTCTTGTCTTCTGCCAGCTGAATACAGACGATGAGAATGAGGCTCCAGGGAACAAAAAGGCCATGGTGTGGAAGAGTCCATGTCTCTAAGGCATAACATGGAAGAAAACTGCTGAACCAAACCCTTGTATTGTATCATTACATAAGCAGGAAATAAACTGAGATTTGGGGGTCTGTCCACAGTGTAATACAGCGGTGCTGCCTCCCTTTCTTGCCTTAGGGTCAAAAGCAGAACAATAAGCTTAAAGCTTGTACCTCTGGTGCCCTAGTAGGTTACCCACCATTGCTAAAGGATCATGGTAATGACCTCAGATTGCATGGTTTTCCCACACCAAGAGTGGCTCCCTCTTTTCATTCAGCATAACAGAAAAACCAGAAGGTGTTAAAAACACAGAGTATGTTTGTAAACACATTGTTCTCGTGTCTTCTCAAAATCCTTGAAAACTCAGGAAGACGAAAACAACAGAGCTTTGAGCTTAGTAGCACCTCTTCTCTGTGAGAGGCCTCCATTCTAGTCCAACTTATATTTAAACGTCACTCCCTCTTTTACACCCCCGCCTGCCGGATCACAGCCACCTCTGGTGTGAAACCTGGCACATGTTTAATGGGCTCACAAGAGACGATACAGCTGTTTCCAATAGTAAGCAAAAGAGTAACACACCTGGGGAAAGGCAGCGTGAGTGGAAAGGAGGAAAGCCAGCAATGTGGAGAGTTTGCATACACTCCTACCCAGCTGTGAACTGTGTCACTGCTGTGGGCGCCTGGGGTCCATCCCGGAGGGACCCTCAAGGGAGACATACAGACTGCACCTCAGCATTATCTGCCTGGGAGTAGAAAGGGAAAGCACTTACCGGTGAGAGACCATCCCCCATTGGTCAAAGGTTGCCCAGTGGGGCGTTAAGCCCTGAGACCCTCCAGGTTGCACATTCCTGGGGGCCAATTCTAACAGGTACACAAAGCTCAGATGTCAAAGAGGCCCCCCCTTAGAGAAGAGAGGCTGTGAGGTGGAGTACCAGCCGTGTCTGATACAGGCCTCAATGTTAGACAATGCAGGTGGGATTTGAATCCATTACCTTCCAATTCCAGAGAACAATGTCACGGCTCACACACTGGGGAGAGAACAACAGGCCTGGAACTTGGAACATTTGCTTCTAGTTCTGGAAGTGCTACTTCTTTCTACTTGATTTAGGCAAATTCTTTAATAGCTGGATCTCAGTTGCCTTACCTCTAAAATAGGGATACTGAACTAATTCCTTATTCCCCAAAGTGTGTTCAGTTTTACAGTATTGTTGCAGAATACTGATTAGCAGGTATAGTTGAGAAGAGGGAGTTTTGCGGCCATGTAAGACTGATAAATGAAGCCAAAGTTATGCAGATTTCTTCACTGAAGGACATCTCAGAATCTTTTTTTACTTTTTTACATTTGTTTATTTGGCTGCACTGAGTCTTAGTTGCTACGTGAAAGATCATGTTTATTTGTAGCATGTGCAATCTAGTTCCCTGACTGGAAATCGAACCCTGGGCTCCCGCATTGGGAGCACAGAGTCTTAGCCACTGAGCCAGGAGGCCCCATGTCTCAGAGTCTTTATAATATATATTACACAAGCTACTTTATTCAAAAAACATTTCAAAGAACTAATTTGGTTGATATTTATTGAGCAGTTGCGATTTGCCAGGAATCATGCCAAGATCTTCTCTTACGTTGTCTCAGTCATTCATTTCTTCAGAACAATATTTGTCAAGCTTCCTGCTATGTGACCACATTGTTCCTGGCACTGGAGATACCTCTGGGAACAAGATAAAGTCCCTGATTTTTACCTGGGAGTGAGGTAACGACAGACAAGAAATAGGTAAGCATGAGCAAAGAAATTGGCATGCCTCATCTCATTGTATTCTCAATTACTATCTTTATCATGCCTATTTTATAAATACTGAGACTAAGGATTAGAGCGGGTAGCATTTAAAATCACAGAGGTGGACGTGCTAGAACTAGGACTGTATGTGCATTAAAGTCTAATTTTAAAATGTTGTTGGCATCAGGTGAACAGCATTGGATTCATCAGTATCCTGGGTCCAGCACATATCTTGTCATCGATCCACATACAGCTCATGCCCATGGCTATTAAGGTCGCCACCACTCTGCTCTGTTGTCTTGTCCACCGTTCTGAAGGTCAGTGTTCTGCAAAACACTGATTTGAGAAACAATTCAGATAGTCTAGGAGGAGGACCTCTGGCCATAATGAGACAAGCAGCAGCAAAAGATTTTGCTCATACCCAAGTGGAGATTTGGAAGGTAGAGATTTGAGAGGTGACAGTTTTGCAAAGTATTGCATAGTGTCTCATTAGTTATGCCTCTCAACAATTCTGAATAGAGTTAAACTATTTTTCTCTTCTTACTGTAACATTTACATTTTTTCTCTATAAAAAGTAAATGGTGTTTGTGGAAGTTTTAGCACCTTTAATAATCTAAGGAGCAACTTGTCAGTGATAAGCTGATTTTTACAGCATATACTTTTCCTTGACACATTCCTTTGAAGAAAATTAAAAACCCAGGACCTGATTTTAATGATCCTTTGGTCTGTGATATTACTCTCAGAAAAAATAAAGTAGGGAAAGGAGAATTATACTTTCTGTATATGACCTACTGAAATAATCAGGATTGTTGCATGTTAGTTATAATGAACTATCCTTTGAAGATATAGGCTATTTGTATATAGATAACACTTCCTTAAATGCTTTGCTATTTTTACCATTGAGAGACCCCTCATAAAGCTCAATCTAGATCTAATCTGACTTTAAAATTCCCAGATGAAAGGAGCTTCAAGGAGTTACAATTTGTGTAAAATCCCCACAGTAAATGGAAATATCACTCACATACACTATTATGTTTAAATAATTATGTGACCACATTTGAAAAATGAAAAAAAAAGAAACACTGTTCTTTGTGGAGATTTGCATAAGTAAAGAGTCACAAATAATAACAACAACACAGGATAGTCTGAGGATGATGAGACCTCAGTCATTTGAGGCCTTTTGGACCACATCCCCCATTGAAACTGGTCTCTAGCTTCCACTGGTTCACATCCAGCTGGGCCATGTTCTTCCAGTGTGCTTTAGGGAAAAGAACAGGAACTGGAAAATGTATGAGAGAGTAAATGTAGTGCCATTCACCATAGACCATGTGGCTTTAAAAATACATATATATCATTTTGCTTAACAGGACTAAGGCAGAGATCACAGAGCTGACACAGTAAAGGTGACTTAGAATGTGTTAGAGGCTGCTCCAGGAGAATGTCCAAGGCCTCAGCACTTTTATGACTTGCCACTAACCATAAGCCAAGCCTCAAAACCTCATTCTCTGCTTTTCTATGAGAAAATATGGTCCACTGTGTCCAACCTTTTTAGAATAACCCAGGTTTCACCAAATGTGAAGTATAATTATATAATATTCAACTAGATGGTCAAGGGAAGTGCATCCGCTATTCTAAACAGGTTGTGGCGGAAAACTAATTACAGATGACTGCAGAGAGAAAAGGGCAGAATGTGTGGATAGTGAAATAGAAAAACACATTACAAAGCAAAGGCTGTCTCACTTGATCTTTGAAATTATTGATTCAGGATTCCTGAGTCTTGGTTAAGAGGAAGTAAATGTTAAAGCTGTAACTCTCATCTTACACAGAGGAGTATAAGAACTCTCTACAAGAACTCTTCAGATACTCATGCAAAAGCAGAAAGAAGAGGACAACCCTTGCAAAGGAAATGTTTGCCTATCTTACTGGAATAAAATCAGAATTAGAACTACTTTCCAGAATGGCTGAGATAGCAAAGTTTTCTGCTTTAAAGAGGATTTAGTCTAAATAGTCCCTCTGTGCTTTGATCCTTTCTACATCATTGTTCCCAGGCTTAGACCTCCTGTGGATCAGAAACCTACCTCTGGCCTGACACAGCCTACATTTTTATGAGGATGACACAAACAGAACACTACCTACTTGAAAAGTCCAAAAGAAGTGACTAAAAGGAAATATTCATGATAGGTATGGATGGCTAATTTTTTTCCCTTCAATAATTCATCAGACATATACTGAGCAATTTCTATGTCTCTACCAGGTCTTGGAAACACCAGAGTAAATTACATCTTGTTTTTGGGGAGCTTTCCGTTTTTCCTTTTGTGTAATAAAAAGGATAGATAAGTCATAGGAAGCCACACTGTGGTAACTAACAGGGGAGATACATGGTCTGGGAGCACAGAGAAGAGATGTTTAAGAAAATCTTGGAAATCAGTGAAACCTTCTACAAGTTGCCAAATAATAACCATGAAAAGGAGATTTGGAACACTGAATTTCCTTATTCATGATCTTTCCTTTATTCATGATCTCTTGGTATCCAAGCACATAGAAGCTATAATTTTAAAATTTTATTTTATTGTGATTGATTTACAGTGTTGTGTTTAATTTCTACTGGACAGCACAGTGACTCAGTTATACATACATATATTCTTTTTCATATTCTTTTCCATTATGGTTCATCATGGAATACTGAATATAGTTCTCTGTACTGTACTGTACTGTCGTACCTTTTGTTTATCCATCCTATGTATACCAGTTTACATCTGCTAATCCCAGCCTCCCAACCCTTCCCTTCTCTCCCCTGCCCCTGACAACCATAAGCCTGTTCTGTATATTTGTGGGCCTGTTTTTGTTTCAGATTTTCATTTATGTCATATTCTCGATTCCACATATAAGTGATGTGATATGGTATTTGTCTTTTTTTCTTTCTGACTTACTTCACTTAGTATGATAAGTTCTAGGTCCATCCATGTTGCTGCAAATGGCATTATTTCTTTCTTATGAAATAATGGCATTATTTCATTATTTCGTGTGGCTGTATCTATGTACCACATCTTCTTTATTCATTCATCTATCAGTGGACATTTAGGTTGATTCCATGTCTTGGCTGTTGTAAATAGTGCTGCTGTGAACATACGGGTGCATTTATCTTTTTAAATTATAGTTTTGTCTGGGTATGTGCCCAGAAGTGGTTTGCTAGATAATATGGTAACTCTATTTTTAGTTTTTTGATGAACTTCCATACTGTTTTCCATAGTGACTGCACCAGTTGACATTCCCACCAAGAGTGTAAGAGGATTCACTTTTCTCCACAGCCTCTCCAGCATTTATTATTTGTAGGCCTTTTAATCATGGCCATTCTGACTGATGTGAGGTAGTATCTTGTTGTTTTGATTTGCATTTTTCTATTAGTGATCATGAGCATCTTTTCATGTGCCTCTTGACCATCTGCATGACTTCTTTAGAGAAATATCTATTTAGGTCTTCAGCCATTTTTTGATTGGGTTGCTTGTTTTTTAGTTATTGAATTGTAGGAGCTGTTTGTATATTTTGGAATATAAGCCCTTGTCAGTTGCATCATTTGCAAATGTTTTCTCCCAGTTCATAGTTTGTCTTTCCATTTTATTTATAGTTTCCTTTGCTGTTAAAAAGCTTATAAGTTTGATTTGGTCCCATTTATTTTTTATTTTATTTTATTGCCTTGGGAGATGAAACCCCTTTTTGAAGTCTACTCTATTTCTTTTCCCTGAATACTGTCACCCTATGCTGTGGTGAGTTGAAGAGCTCTGCCTCTGAGGACCTATTCACAGTCTGCTAATAGAATGAATGTTTGTGTCCCCTCAGAATTTATATGTTGAAGCTGTAGCCCATATTGTGATGGTTCTGGGAGGTGGGATCTTCAGAAGGTGATTAAGATTAGATGAGGTCCTAAGGATGAAGCCTTTATGAATGAGATTAACATGCTTAGAAGAATCACAAGAGAAATTGCTTTGTCTGCTCTCTGCCATGCAGGACACCATGAGAAAGCAGCTGTCTGCAACAAGGGGGAGAGACCTCACAAAAACCTGAGCATGCCTACACCCTGATCCTAGACTTGCAGTTTCCAGAACAGTGAGAAATAAATTTCTGTTGTTTATAAACCCCTGCCACTTCATGTTATTTTGTTATAGCAGTCTGAGCTGACTATGACATGGCCCCTTGCTTACCTTCACTTAGTCTTACAGGTCACATTGGTCTCATGCAGTCTGAATCCTTTACCAGACTTGCTACAAAGGCAGTGC
Source organism: Moschus berezovskii (assembly GCF_049115385.1). NCBI lineage: Eukaryota > Metazoa > Chordata > Mammalia > Artiodactyla > Moschidae > Moschus > Moschus berezovskii. The sequence continues at coordinate 27,667,784 of NC_142480.1, read as the reverse complement.
TGGGCACAGGTCCAGTTGAAGAACTTGGCCTTTGTCATTGTCTTTTAACCAAAGCACAATGTCAGCTTTGTCTCTTTTATTATGCTGATAGCCTGCACTAATCAAATTTAACATTTCTGTCCTTCTATTCATTTGCTATAGCTATCATTCCTTTAATATTTTATTACCTACTTTTTTTAGAGGAAATGTTTTTTTGTCCAATGTGGCGACGGTATGGTAGAGAAGATGATTGCAAAGGATTTATCTAAATAGAGATTCACATAAAATCAGTTCCTATCAGTTCAATAAAAAATTGTGTCTATTATGTGCCAAGTGTAGGCAACTTAAATTTGGGGTATGTAACTTGATGTACCGGATAAGGCAATGGCAATCCACTCCAGTACTCTTGCCTGGAAAATCCCATGGGTGGAGGAGCCTGGTAGGCTGCAGTCCATGGGGTTGCTAAGAGTTGGACACGACTGAGCGACTTCACTTTCACTTTTCACTTTCATGCATTGGAGAAGGAAATGACAACCCGCTCCAGTGTTCTTGCCTGGAGAATCCCAGGGATAGGGGAGCCTAGTGGGCTGCCATTTCTGGGGTCACACAGAGTTGGATACGACTGAAGTGACTTAGCAGCGGCAGCAGCAACTTGATCTACATGCAAATAAATGAGTAGATGGATGGATGGATGGATGGAGGTCGCTGGAAGAATAGTCAAACAGATAAGGCAGGTGTCTCTGTCCTCCATAATGTCACCAAAAGAAAAACAGTTCACATTCCTAGTAGGATATATGCCATAACTACAGTTGTCATGTTGTCTAAACCAAGTACTGGCATCCTTGTGTAGATAAACTGACAGAATATTTGAAACTGAGATTGTCAAAGAGCTAGGACTTAAGTTCACTCTACCTGTAACACAAGAAGAAAGTAAAACATTAAAAGAAAAGAATCAGTTCTGAACAGGAAAAGAGGGATGTTTACATGAAGGAGTTGATATGTGGGTTGGTTGTGAGGGGCGAGCAGGCTCATTCCATTAGGCAACCAGGAAAGGCAGAGCATTGAGGTGGAAAAGACATTGTGTCAAGGCACAGGGCTGGGTTTGCTGCTACCCAGCAGGTCAGGAGAATTGGGGTTCTACCCTGAGGTGCTGGGAGATGCTTGAGAGACGGACTAGGGTTGCTGATGAAGGAATTTTTTGCTCCATAAGAAATGAGGAGACAGAGATGAAGTGACACTTTAACCCTGAAACGAGAAGGAGGACCAGGGAGTCTGACAACCCAACTTGAGCTCCAGAAGGGCACAAACCACGTCTCCTAGTTCAACAGAATTCCACCAGTAAACGTTAGAGCTTAAAGGAAGATTAGAAGAACTCTACTTCCTAGTCTACCAGTCCTCATCTCCAAATGGGAAAACCCAGTGACTTGAATGACTCACTGCCTGCTCAAATGACTCAGTTATTACTTAATGATAAAATCAAATTTATGCTTTGCCACTTACTATCTCTGACTTCGGGCAAATTACTTAACTTTCCTCACCCATAAATTCATGGTTGGTGTGATGATTCAGTGGTAATACATGTAAAGTGCTTCGTAACATGCCTGATATGTAGGAAGAACTCAATATTAACATAAATTTTATGAACAACAAAAATAGTAACTATAATGTTATTGAAGCACAAGCTGGAATCAAGATTGCTAGGAGAAATATCAATAACCTCAGATATGCAGATGACACCACCCTTATGGCAGAAAGTGAAGAGGAACTCAAAAGCCTCTTGATGAAAGTGAAAGAGGAGAGTGAAAAGGTTGGCTTGAAACTCAACATTCAGAAAACAAAGATCATGGCATCTGGTCCCATCACTTCATGGGAAATAGATGGGGAAACAGTGGAAACAGTGTCAGACTTTACTTTTTGGGACTCCAAAATCACTGCAGATGCTGATTGCAGCCATGAAATTAAAAGACGTTTACTCCTTGGAAGGAAAGTTATGACCAACCTAGATAGTATAGTAAAAAGCAGAGACATTACTTTGCCAACAAAGGTCCGTCTAGTCCAGGCTGTGGTTTTTCCCGTGGTCATGTATGGATGTGAGAGTTGGACTGTGAAGAAAGCTGATCGCCGAAGAATTGATGCTTTTGAACTGTGGTGCTGGAGAAGACTCTTGAGAGTCCCTTGGACTGCAAGGAGATCCAACCAGTCCATTCTAAAGGAGATCAATCCTGGGTGTTCATTGGAAGGACTGATGTTGAAGCTGAAACTCCAATACTTTGGCCACCTCATGTGACGAGTTGACTCACTGGAAAAGACTCTGATGCTGGGAAGGATTGGGGGCGGGAGGAGACGGGGATGACAGAGAATGAGATGGCTGGATGGCATCACTGCCTCGATGGACATGAGTTTGAGTGAACTCCGGGAGTTGGTGATGGACAGGGAGGCCTGGTGTGCTGTGATTCATGGGGTCACAAAGAGTCAGACACGACTGTGCGACTGAACTGAATTGAACTGAATGTTATTGAAGTTCCTTGATTTTGTCCAATGCTCTTTTATATATGTTGGTAGGGCCCAATTCTGGCTGATCCTCTTAATCACCTGGGATGTTTTAGACAGTTACAAATTTCCTGGCCTACCCCAAGCCTACTGAATATGAATCTTGAAATGGTTGGGGAACCTGAGCTTTCAAAAATTTCCGTAGCTGTTCCTGCCAGTATGAACTAGGATTAGAAACAATTGTCCATATTTACTGCTGTTCAAACTTTATTTTCTTAGTCTTTGGTTAAGAAATAGGAATTAGGATCAGGGGGTTGGGGAAGGGGTATTGCACATAATACTGTGTTCCCAGCAGGTTAGAAACACACATCTGTGCTCCTAAAAAAGGAGGGATTGGACCACAAGATTGGAAATGGGATATTTATCACTGGTGGAAATGATTAATTATGACTAGTTTTGCACATACATTTGCATGCCTCCTAATATAACATATGCAAATACAACTTTAATAACATGACTTGTTTGCCAATGTTGAATGCTAACTGTAAATAATTTCTATTTTTTGTAGTGTTTAGGAAACTTCAATATGGTACTTGCTGGCAGACAGTTGCTGTCTCCTGGATTTAGCAACATATTAAGTAAGTAATCACTACAGAAACATTTTTTCACTTACTACTAACAAAAGAAGTCTAGACAACAATTTGTGGTTGTCTATAGAAACAGAAGCAGAAATAATTTAAATTTAAGAAAAAAAATTTAAATATGGCCTATAGTTTCCTTTTTTTTCTTACCAAGATTTTACTAATACAGAAAAAAATAGGCGATTAGAAGTTTCACCCCTTCTTTTAGGATCCTAGTTAGTCTCTCTGATGTCATCAACAACCAACATAAGGTGGGCAATAGAATAAAGGAGAGAAAATAAGCAGACACCCTGGTAAGCCAGTAGCTGGAAATATTAATCCCTGAATAACTACCTGTTAATGTCCTCCTCTCCCTGCCTTTCCTCCACCCCACCTCACCCCCACCATCCCCCAACACCCAGTCCATTGTTCTTAGTCTATATAGGAATCAAAGAAACTTTTGTTTGACCTGCAGATTCCTGGGACTCCATTTTCAGAGTTTTTGATACAGTATGTCTAGGGGCAGGAAATCTGCAATAAGAACAGTACCCTCCCTCCCTAACCAACCAACCCTGTGGTTTTGATGTAGATGGTCATCAGGACATACTTTGATAAACACTGCCTTGGGTAATGTAGAGCCTTCAGAATCAGTGGTTCCTGGTCCAGTTGCATCAACATCACCTGAGTTCACCAGACATGCAGAATGTCTGGACCCAATCCAGGTCTGCTCAAACAGAATCTGCATTTTAACAAGATCCCGAGCGTGAGTCCTAGGCACATTCAGGTTTAAAAACTTATGTATTTCACAGCCCAAAGAGAAGAAGTATCTTCTTCCCTTTTTGCATGTATGAACCTATTTGGTTTTTTTGTTTTGTTTTTCTGACAGTCTTCCTCTCCTAAGTTACCTGGGATTGCTGAATTCCTAAGGTGGGTCCCCAGACCTCCTGAGTCAGAAACTCTGGAGGTGGCAGCGGGGAGGGGCCAGCAGTATGTGTTCTAGCAAGCCCTCTGGCCTACTAGGTCTGGGTGATTCTGATGGATGCCAAAATTTGAGAACCACTGGCATAGTGGATGTTGTTGACCAGCATTTTAAAATGAAGTTTCACTGGAATACTCAGTGCCTTCAGTTGTGTATAACAAACAGGCCAGTGCCACCTGAGGCAGAGCACATCACACAGACTTGTGCTTTAAAAAGAATCAGTCAATCGTGCAGCATTTCCCACCTCCTGCTTCACTGGTCAAGAGGATGCTTCAACTAATGCAAGTGTTGGTGGTGATCGTCTCTTGTAGTAATTAATGAAATGCCAGGATCTGGGAGCACCCTGGGCAGCTAAACTGTGTAATGGTATCGGGATGAGTGACTCAGACAGTTGTGTTTCAAATGAAACATAACTTCCTGATCCAAATAACTTGGAGATTACAAATTAGTATTTTCCACTTTCTGGTGATTGACCCAACTGGAACAACCTGAGTGAAAATACCAGGGTTAAATGATGCTCAAAATAGAGTCCCTGAATGTGAACTGGGGGCATGATGTGGTGGAAACATCAGGGATAATATGACTGGACCACCCAGCAAGTCAATTTAAGCTGAATACACCCACCTTCATTTCACTCTTGTTTGAACTTTCCAACAGGCTCTTATACTCAATGCCCAACCTAGTAACAGTTAACTGCTGAGTTAGAGGTTTCTGTTTCTCTCTCAGCTTCTTGCTCTATGTCTTGGATTCTTTTTCTCTGCCTCTCTCCCTGTCTCTTCCTCTGTCTGTATCTCTTCATCACATTCTCTGTCTTTCTGTCTCTGACCCTCCCCACCTTCCCATCTCAATCCCTTTAATGAAAAACATTGAGCACACTTCCCAGGGGATTGTGGGAGGTGGACGGGACTTCAATTTGGGCAACAGTAAAGAGACTGCCAATAGGTTTTTGTTGGTACTGTTGATTACTTTTCTGACGTTGGAGAGCTGCATTTTATCCTGATATCTCTGCTCCTTTTTTTTTTTTTAATTTGCAAGTGTTTGCTATAGATTATTATCACGCTATTTCTCTGAGGGACTTGAGTACTAGTTTATCAAAATGTCAGCATAAAGACCAAAAGTCAAGCAAATTTGCCGCAATAAGGAGAGGCTGTAAATTTGCTGTCAGTTACGAAATCCTCTCAAATTCAAAGTGCAAATCTAACCAAAAGCAGTTTTTAATAATTGAGACTGAATGAGTATGAGGTTAACCCACTATCCATGCACTTTGATCTTGTGCCTTGTTAAATTTCTCAATTTTAATAGTAAGGGCTATTATTTATGCTACAATTCTAGGAGCTATGCTATCAGAGAATGCCTAAAATATAAAATCAGGTTCATTTTGCTAATTTCATTTGTTGAAACTCATATCTGCTCCTCTTTTATTCTTTTTGAATGTTAATAATGATATATCCAGGAATAACTTTCTTCTTCAAGTCTTAATTTCAGTTTGGGTGAAATATTGAACCATTTTACATTGTAAATATTTGGCAAATAAGCCTGATAAGAGAAATTTTTATAAAGGTTTCCACTGTGTCTTGGATAAAAGCACAAAGAGATGAAACATGTGGAGAAAGACCTTTACCTCCTTGGAATTTTAAGTCTTTCTGCAATACACAAAACAGTGGAGTCATAGAAGACCAAAAAAAAAAAGACTTCCTCAAATCTAATTATCAAAAAGCAATTCATCTTGCTTGAGTATTTCAATCAACACATCCCTGAAGCCACTTTCTCAATTTGCCCTCCTGTCTGATGTATGGAATTGTGTGTGTGTGTGTGTGTGTGTGTGTGTGTGTGTGTGTTATCATTTGGAGAAACCTCTTAGCATATGGTGGAAAAAAGGCTGTTTTGTTACTTTTATGTTTTATTTCTTAATGGCCTATTTTGCAGAAGCTTTAGTGGAATGGTTTAAGCTCAATCTGACTTTTTTGAGTCTTTTACTCTCAGCTGGGATAGAGCCAAGATGTTTACCTGATTGAGGCTGGGGATGGGGGTGGGGGACCCTCTGCCTCTGCCTCAGCTTTTGCAGAGAGCTTACAAATTGTAGGCACTCAGAATAAGTGGCATCATTAGTGGGCGTAAAATACCCTAAGGGTATGGGAATGATTTAGAATTCTAGGATTCAGTAAAGAGAGCGCCTATGCTAGGGGCTCAGGTGTCTGAGAGAACTGAATCCAGTAGTACTGCTGAAATGTGACCTTGGTTATATCAGGTGACCTTAATTCTTTATCTTTAAAATAAGGTGAATGTGGGCATTTTCTGTTTATTGAAATGCTGCTGGTTATCAGGGAAGTATTTGTCAAGCACAAGGAAATCTTTTCACTTTAAGACAATTCTTTTAGGTAATGTTTTGCACAAGATTACTTAACATGGGCAGCTTCAATCTAAGATTCTGTGAAAATTGCATATGTCACAGAGGACATCAGTTCATAACTAGAGAGGTCATTGGCAAAATAGCTATTTCATTTCCCTGAATAGGAAGAGATGAGCTGGGTTCTTTGGAAATTTGGTGTTTTGAAATGAAAATTGAAATTGTATAAATAACTTAATCAAGCAGTATTTTGTAGCCGAGGTCAAACAATCATGCCTACATTAGTATTCCCATCAAATGTGAATACCCTTGGCAAATCAACAGAACATAAGTGCTCAACTGAATTTGTCCTGTGTAATAACTGTTAAGTACTGCTGGGTTTCCAGAACCTTAGCTATAGTCCTTGCCCTCCAAAGGTCTACATTCCAGACCTGTGCTCTTTAACAGAACTTTCTGTGATGATAGAAATACTCTTTGTCTTATTGGATGGCCATTTTAATCAAAGACAAAATTAGTGTTCATAAAATCATTAGTGACCACCCATAAGGAGCTTAATAAAAAAATGTTGTCTTGGACCAAGGGAAATTTGAGCTAAGCCTTGTCAGCTAGGATAAGACAGAGGTGGAAAAGAGAAGAGTAGATGTTCTGGACAAAAAGGGTAGTAGACAGGAAGAGCCTGGTGCTATTGCTGATTAGTTCGGTGGTCACCTTGATGGGAGCTGAAGGAAGGTTCCTGCTAGAGTGGAAGAGGAAAGAAGACTGGCAGGAGTGGGAGGGAGGGCACAGAGGGAACTCCTATTATGTACTAAGCGCTTTCCATGTATAATATAATTGAATCCTCACAACCAACTGAATAGTTGCTGCTATTATCTTTATGTATGCTCAGGGAAAAGATTCAGGGGAGTTAAATAATTTCCCCCGAGATCACCTGCTAGCGTAGTGAGCCAAGGTTTAGAACCCAGGCAGCTTTCCCCCAGATTCCATACTTTTAAAAAATAATAATAATTTTATTTATTTTTGACTGTGCTGAGTTTTGGTTGCTGTGCGGACTTTTTTCTGGTTGTGGTGAGTAGGCAGGCTGCTCTCTAGTTGTGATGCACAGGCTTCTCATTGGGGTGGCTTCTTTTCTTGCAGAGCGTGGCTCTAAGGCCTGCAGGCTTCCGTAGTTGCAGCACATGGCTTTGATAGTTGCGGCTGCCAGGCTCTAGAGCACAGGCTCAATAGTTGTGGGCTTAGATGCTCTGCAGCATGGAGGATCTTCTCAGATCATGGATCAAACCCATGTATCTTGCATTGACAGACAGACTCTTCAACACTGAGCCAGCAGGGAAACCCCAGATGTCAAACTTTTTAATCACCTCACTCCACTGCAGTGGTTGACAATTTGAGCTCTGGGATCATCACACTCCCATCTCTATTAGCTTGTGACAATAGGCATCTGTAAATTGAGGACAGAAAAAGCACATCATTTGAGGTTATTGTTCTAGGATTACATAAGATATTTCATGTAGAGCACCTAGTAGTTCCTGGCACATAATAAGGGCTCAATAAATCTTTATCTAATCTCATGTTAGAAATAGACTCAGAGGCAGCAAAGAAATTAGGGCTAGCTTGAGTAGGCATTAGGCAATTATTGCATCTTCTTAAACTGAGTTTTGGTGTATTGAAACTATTATAAAGGACAGAAGGGAAGAAAGAAAGGACTTCTGGGATGAAGAAGACCTCCAAGAGGCAGGCAACTAGACCTAGAGGCTCACATTCAACAGATGAAAGAAATGTAATTTTATTTTCCCCTGGAAATAAAAGTAATATATATTGATTGGAGATAATTTTAAAATGTTAGAGGATAAGAAAGAAATTAAAATCACCCATAATACATCAAAGAGATAATTGCCATCAGTATTTTGGCATATATCCTTCCAGGTTTTATGTGTGTATGTATAATGCATTTTTAAAGTTTACCATATTCACCTCCAGTAAAATTCACGTTTTTTTGTGTACTGTGGAGTTTTGATAAGCGCACACTGTCCTGTTACCACCAGCACAATCAAGTTACAAAACAGTTCTATCAACCTCAAAAAAATTCCTTTCATTGCCCTTATAGTCAGCCTCTCCTCTTATTCTCATCCCCAGCCCTTGGTGACCACTGATCTGTTTTCTCTTTCTGTAATTTTGCCTTCTCTGGAATGTCATATAAGCAGACTTGGGCAAGATGTAATCTTTTGAGTCTGGCTTTTTTCTCTTAGCATAAGGCATTTGAGATTCATTCATGTTGTTATGTGTATGAACAGTTCATTTTTTTTTAATGACTAAGATTTCACTGTATAGATAGATGTACCACAACTTGTTTCCATTCACCCTAAGTACGTTTTGAGTTGTCTCCAGTTTTTGGTGATTTGAATAAAGCCACTGAGAAATAATTTTCCCTTCTCTTCGGTGAATATCTAGGAATGGAATTGCTAGATTATTTGTTAGGTAAAGGCTTAACTTTCTAAGAAAATACCGAACAATTTCCCAGGCTGACTATATAACATTTGTAGTTCCAATAGCAGCTATAAGGGTTCCGTTGCTCCACATCCTAACAAGCACTTGGTATAATTATTTTTTAATGTCATTGTAACAGGTATATGGTTGTGTATAATGTGGTTTTAATTCACATTTAGTTAATAACTAATGTTGTTTAGATGTGTTTTTTAAAATCTTCAAATAGAGGAAATTTTATTTCTTCTTTTCTGAATGATGTGCCTTTTCCTCTTGCCTTATTGCACTGGCCAGCATCTTCAGTGTGATGTTTAGTGGCACTGGTGAAACCAGACAGCCTTACCTTGCTCCTGTTCTAAGTATGTTGTTAGCTGTAGGTTTTTTGTAGATGCCTTGAATTAGGCTGCATAACTTCCCTTCACTTCCTAACTTGTGAAGAGTATCATGAGTAAATATAGAATTCCTTCAAATGCTTTTGTGTGAATATTGAGATGGTCATGTGACTTTTCTTCTTTAGTCTATTGATATGGTGAATTACATTGATTGATTTTTTAATGTTGAACCAGCCTTGCATTCCCACTTAGCCATGATATATTAATCTTTCTATATGTTGTTGTATTTTATTTGCTGGTATATGTGTTTGTGTATATGTGAGTCGAGAAGATCACCTGGAGAAGGGAATAGCTACCCACTCCAGTATTCTTGTCTGGAGAATTCCATGGACAGAGGAGCCTAGCAGGCTTCAGTCCATGGGGTTGCAAAGAGTCAGACAGGACTGAGTGACTTTAACAAACACACACACACACACATTTATTTAAAACAAAAACAGGATGGTACTGTATATACTGGCTTATAATCTCTTTTTGAAAACTTATATTTTCTTTAATCTACAAGAAATACATGTTTGCAAAAATACATTCTTTCTGGTTCCTTTGGCAGGTTAATTTATCTTTCCTACATTTTCTCTTGGTAGAGGAGTAGATAGTTATGTGTATTTTTGTTTTAGGTTTACTAAAATAAAAACCGGGCTGAGAAATATCCAACCCACACAGATTAACTCTTCTAATTAGCTGATAATCTTTGAGAGGAACTGTCTGCATCATTGATGAAATATGAAGGGAAAACTGCTCTCAGTTTTGAAAGCCATTATAAGTGCTGAGAGCAAAGGAATGGTTGTATGATTCCTGAAACCCAGGTACTCCTCAGGAACCTGGGAAGTTGAAAATCTCTATCTTATGATAGTAACCTTAAACAGCTTTAGCATACAACAGAGATCTCTGATGTTTGTAAAGAAAGTTCTCTTTCTTCCATTAAAAAATACTTGTGTAGGTAGCTATAGATGCAGATTTACATATACATATGCAAATACATAAACACTGAAAAGAGAGCATCAACAACCTTTTGATAAATTATATTCTGAAGCATTTTTTATTTTGAGATTTTCTTCTCCCTGGATAAGTAAGTTTTTTCATTAAAAAAAAACAAAACAGAAATGTGAGTGTTTTCAACTAGAAACATGCATCCAAGACTGATACTCACTAAGTACCCACTTTAGGCTTATTTTTAGAATTCCAAGAATCTGCTTTTTTTCCCCAAGTTTTATTTTAGAAAAAGCAATCTAGTTACTCTTCAGATGCTCATAAAGAAAATGGAATTGCTGTATTTTATATGTGAGTCAGAACTCAAGATAATGGTGAATCTTGCCGAAGGCCTCAAGGATGCTAAGCATGAAGTTTGGGAGGAGTTAGGTTTTCACTGGTGTCCTTCTTTCCCAGGCTGGAGTTCAAATGAGTCTGAGTCTCTCAAAATGTTTGCACGAGAGGATGAACTTCAATGTTTGCATCATTTCCCCTGTTTTACACTCTCCTCGCATAGACCACAGCTGAGAGTTTTAGAGAAAAGGCGCTTTCGGCAAGTGCAAAGTGGTATTGTCATGTTGCTACTGGAGCTGTCTGTGAGAGCCAAGAAAATAGGACAGAATAAAAAGGAAGTAAAATAAGTCATAGTGAAACCCTCTCTCTCAGAGGAAGGAGAGCAAACATTGAAATATTGCTTTTTCCTGGCTGCTTATTAAAGGGGAAATTTGCCTACTGTGCTGGAAGAGTCTTTTATTCATCATTCAGTTGATGTGAAGCTTCCAACTTGAGGTTTGTTTTTGTATGCACAACCCATTTTGTTTCTTAAGGTGAACTCTACTGACAGTGAGTATTGAACAGATTCAGCAATTCTCTGATTATAAAAGATGTTGATTTGTTTTCATCCTTCAATAATTTAAACTAGTCCAATTATCTGAAACAGTTCAATTTAAACTGTTTGTTGCAAAGTCCCTTCAAATTTCTGAAGTATATGAAGTCATTATTTAAAAGAGAGTGGAAGTTTTATTTTAATATGGATCCATTTGTTTGAAATAAATGTTATTTGGTTATCTTGTGGAACTCACATAATTTTGTCATTTTCAGAAATGTTTAGGTACAGGGTATTATAAATCAATTAGCTAATATAAAAACCTGGAGTTTATAGATATAGAATTGTAGTGCCACATTATGCAATTAAATATCCCACATTCTGTTTTCATAAGTCCAAGGTCATTGGTCTAAATTGCAATTATATGATGTCTGTTATGATTGTTGGTGATTGGTATAATTCGACTAATTATTGTCTAAACAATGAAAGTTGGCTGGGATTCAAACTGCAACAAATGCTTTTTTATATGAGAAGAGTAAAGAAACTGAATGCTTTTTCCTTTTGTCATTTATTACGTTAGGCTGCAGTTAATCATAATCCTGTGGTGAGGGTGTGTAGAAAGCTGTCCTTATTTTCCAGGATCATCTTTCTTGAATGGGATGGAAGGTAACCCTCCAGAGAAAAATAAATGATCATGTTTAGAGAAACATCACATTGACTGGCTAATTGGAAGGACAGTGGAAAAATCCCACAGGAAATGGTCTGAAGCTTGTGACTTTTACAGTCAATGCTCTTCTTAGACAGAGCAAACATTGCTTTTAATGGCATAAAAATCTGTTTAAATTGAAAGTACCATCTGCCCAGCCTTCTTATCTGACCACAGGTTCAAAAATAACCAATGCCAGATAAAGAAATATAATGTTTAAATGATAAAATGTCATGAAATGCAGAATGAATTTGGATATAAATAGTAACAGTGTGATTACAAATACAAATTAGGAGACTGTCTTTTGAAAAGGCACTAGTACTTCAGGGAAACAATATATTTTAAAACTACTAAAAAACCTTCTTATCCTTTCCAACCTTTTCTAGTTATTTCTTTGTCTATTTTGACCAGAAACTTTGAATGAATTGATAAAAAGAGAATTTTGTCATTGTCACTTCATAAAGGCATGGAGATTTCTTTGAGTACAGATAACACAGAAACCGCCGTCCGCCCCCCCCCCCACACACACACACAAGTAAGAATAGAAGAGGTAAGGAAGAAAATAATATGTACTATTTAGCTGTGCACACAAAGATGTTAGGAACTGCACAGGCTTCCTGGAATTTCTTAGCATCTCTTCTGGAGCTGAGGAACCCCCTGGTCCCTAGAGGTGAGGTCCCTAGAGTTTTTATAACTATAAAAGTCCATTGCTCACAAGGTTCTGGGGGGACATCCCAGGGGCCCAGAGTTGGCAACAAGTTTCTTCCATGAACCTCAAGGCAGTGAGATTTTCTCAGTCAATTCCATCTGTCTTATGGTCACTTCCCTCAAATTCTACATAGTTACCCCTTTTTCCCCATCCTTTTGCAAAGAACTTTTTAACTTGGAATATGTTCACAGAGGCTGTTATTCCATGCCCTTAAACGTTGTATCCTCGGTGTCAGAAAATTCCTGTTGAAAAAAATGATAGATTAGATAGGGCTTCCATGCTAGTCTGACATTCCAAAATTAATGGTATGGTTCTGAAGTACTGAATGATATAAATTGCCTTTCATACAGCACAATATAGCATAAATAAAAACACAAGTTCCTATTTAACTCTCATTTGAACATTTTATGCTGCTCACCTTAGGGATTGTCTCATTTCCTTGGCAACTAATGACAGGTAAGCAGAGAGAGGCTGACCATTGTGGAGTTGGACTTCCTGAAAGCAAACAAGGCCTTCTGGAAGGCCATATAGCACATCTTTTAAACATGTCAGGTATGCAACCCAGTTGCCTGGGTTAAATTCTCATCTTTCCATTACCAGCTCTGAATCCGTAAGCCAGTTGCTTAACTTCCATAGATCTCAGTTTCCTCATTTTTAAAATGGAATATATAATTGTATGTACCTCAGAGGATTACTGTCAGAATTAACCGAAATCATTCATGTCAAACACTTGATAAGTTTTAGCTGCCATTATTATTAATTCATTTCATCTACCTTGATATTCCTCCATCTGGCATTTCAGACACAAGGATTATTCAGAATTACTATTAAGAATGATTTAGCCTTCCCAAATTCTGAATGCCTAAACAACAATTTTAGAAAAAGTTATGTATCCTTTAGATATAATATAGACACATTACAACAAAGTCCTGCTCTCTGGGTTTCCCCTCAACACTGATAGAGTATCCTTAGACCACAATTATACCCAAAGTTTTTTAAGTGGGCACAAAACCTCTAAAAAATTAGGTAAATGCACAGTTTGCAGGCCAAATAACATCCCAATGATTTTGAACATCGTGATAACAGAAGTTTCTGATCCACTGGGACATACTCTTATTTTTCTAAGTAGAGAGAGCTCTGTAGTTCCACCAGCCTGTTTTTGGCTCACAGAACTATTTCTTCAGTTTTGAAGATGCAGTACAATGTGAAGGGAGAAGATGCTTGAGCACCTATATAGCCTGCTGCCCACCTGGTCTTTGATGGTTTGTCAGGGGTTTGGTTCTGGAGTTCATATTTTGGGTTATTGGTGGATTAGAGGTTGTTGGCTGGAAATTTTTCTAAGCCATAAAAAATAGTTACTTTGGTTTTTTAGGGCAGAGCATTCATGAATGTTATTAAAGATTAGTATGGAGTATAAAAATTTGTTTTTCTTAGAATTCTTGACCTAAAAAAGTAACCTTTTCATTTTAACTTGTGAGCTTACCTTGCAATACAAATAAATAGACTGTAGCAATATTGTATTGCTTAGCTGCAGCAGCAAACATTTTATCTTTCTTGGATGCTGCAAATCGTAAACTGAAGAAGTCAAAGTCAATTTATGAACACTCTAAGATCTGGCTTAGGAAATAGATTGAAAACATATATTTATCCTTATGATACATACAAAATAATCTTAGTACACTTCCCTAAGTGCCTCTACTATGCTACACTGGCTATATAAGATTATGAATGCATTGAGTTTACTTAATATGATGCTTTTGGGAATGTGTGTAATTGAAAGCTTCAGAGATAAAACTAGCATCAATTGAGTTGAAAAGTTCCTTTTTAAATAAGAGCTGTTAAATTATACTGCAAAATGCTGGAGAAAATATTGCACACTATCTAAATGTGAAATTAATGTCTCCCTCAACATTGCTGTAAGTGGTGCATTTCAACTTAGTTCATAATTGAGTGAATTGTTTCTTTAGTTTCTGATAATTCAGATTTCCCACATAATAATACATGGTATCATTTCTTCGTTTCTTTCTGTAACCAAAGTTGCTGCTAGACTAGGCTGTTTGAACAAGAAAATTAGCGTCTTAGGAAGGTGTTAATCAGTCACAGAGCTGAGAGGAATATTTCAAGGTAAATAAACACAATTTTCTGAAAGCGAGCAAGTTTGCTTCATGATTTTCCTCATTGACTTGGAACCATGGGTCTTTCACCATGGTCTTCCTTCTCTTTTGTAACTTGTGACTTCACTTGTATAACTTATTTAACTTCTTAGGTTTATCTCCATGGACACTAACCATCCAATAAATCATACTTTGGGTATTTAAAAACAAGATATAAATCAGCAATTCTCAACCTGTGTTTTGAATATCCAAGGGTGTGTTAATGTAAGTCAAGGGGTGTCTTTGTTCTTTAAAAGCTAACTCAAAATTGCATTGGACTGCAAGATGCTACTGAAAACGAGAATGAATGATTTGCAACAACTTGCCTTTTAAGATTTGAAATACAGTTGCCCTCAAACAGCATGGGGATTTAAGGCCCCATTTTCTACTCAGTGGGAAATCCTCCAGTAACTTTAAAGTCGACCCTCTGTGTCTATGGATTTGTATCACAGATTCAACCAAGGATTATTTAGTATTATAGTATTTACTATTTTAAAAAATCCACATGTAAGTGGACCAGCACAGTTCTAACTTGTATTGTTTAAGAGTCTATATATACAAAAAGGATTCTTAGGATGGCTATAACTACTTGATTGTGTGGGTGTGCTCAGGCGTGTCTGACTCTTTGCAACCCTTTGGACTGTAGCCTGACAGGATCCTCTGTCCATGGGCTTTCTCAGGCAAGAATATTGGAATGGGTTGCCATTTCTTCCTCCAGGGAATCTTCCCCACCCAGGAATCAAACCTGCATCTCCTTCATTGCAGGCAGATCCTTTACCTGCTGAGCCATGGGGAAATTGAAGATCAATTGCTAAGCAAACAACTGAATGGTTTTAAAATATAACTTGCACTTCCAGTTTTGGATTCCCTTTCCCTTTCCCCAGATCCATGATACTGAGAGGCACTGTGTTGATATTATAAAACTTATAGAGAAAGTAGACTCTGCCTATCAGATTTCACCATTAAAATGTTTAGGCTCTAAAGATCATTTTCATTTTAAAAATTGGCTTTCTTTAGCCAAATAAAATCATAGATGTGTGATTTTAGAAACTCTTCATTTGTAAAGAAGCAAAGGCCCACAACAATTCAAAGGAATTATTTGAGTTTACCCAACTAGTTAGCAACAGAGTTTCACCAAGTACTTAGGTGCCTTCCCACCAGTACTGTATTTTTTTCCCGAAACACCAAACTATAATCTCATTGGCATTTTAGAACAAAGTGAGTGATAAGGCAAGGGAATAGGAAATTAAGAATTAGAAATTTCAGGTAGGGTCAATGACATTGTGTCTCAAAGTATTATCTGATGATCACCTATATTAATTATTTGGATGCCTGTTTAAAATCTAGATTCCTGGACCTGGGGTCTAGATAGTAAACCCCAGACCTACTGAATTTCAGTCTTTCAGTGATAGAACCCAGTAATACTCAATTTAAACAAGCTTTGTAGGTGATTTTTCCATACCCTAGATGGCTGGATGGCATCACAGACTCTGTGGACATGAGTTTGAGTGAACTCCGGGAGTTGGTGATGGACAGGGAGGCCTGGCGTGCTGTGATTCATGGGGTCGCGGAGAGTCGGACATGACTGAACGACTGAACTGAACTGAACTGAACTGAACTGAATGATATTCTACATGTTTCACTAGAATGTTATTTAAAATGTTTTACACTATCAATATAATAGATTCCCATTTGAGAACTGTATCAGATATTACAATGGATTCTAAAGGGTCATGCAGAGGAGACTTGGTGTGAAAGGGAAGGGCCTTGAGTTTAGGTTCCAGTCCAGGCTCTTCCACTTTGCTGTGTGAGTCTGGGCAAGACACTTAAATTCTGAGTCCCCAATTTTTTCTTTTCTAAGATAAGAATACTGCCATCCTTGTAGGATTGCTAAGAGATAATGGATATAAAATACCTGGCAAGCACTGGGCCTAGCATAGTTGAGGCATGTAACTATTAATTACTGTCATTACCTAAGCTAGCATAACTATTATTTTCCATGCCTCTTCCTTTATCATGTAAAGCAGAAATACACTGAATTCTACATTGTTTCAGACCTAGCTACCATCCGTGGATTATTTCTGTCCTTCACTCCTCCTACTATCCTCGCCTACCTCTTGGCCATTTCACTGTCTATTAGTTACCTCCACCAGGAGGAAGGGAAAATAAGAGATTCAATCCAAGACACCTATTTTCCTCATATGTTGTTACTTTTACCAAAAAGTTTGGTTTGAGAGAAAGAGGCTGAATCACTGGCCAAATAACATTTTTTAGTTTTTTGAGAATTGAGTTCCTCTATTTTGTAGATAATTTCTGTTCCTGCTCTTGTGATGGATAAGTGGTAGTCATCTACTTGACATGCTCTCATTTGAAAAGTTTAGTCAACATCACGTGACATTTCTAAATGAATCATTTGAATCTTGTTTCCTTCCTTACATTTTAGGGAAACTGAGAAGATTTGGTTTAGTGAAACTCATTAAGATCCCACAGAGCAGGAACCCGAGTATGAAACAGGTCAAATTCAATCTCCTGGTCATGCCCTTGAGGCACTGCTGATGCGAGCATCTAGCATGGCACAAGTGGATTGCGTGTGGACGGAATCCTAGATCGCAGTGCTGCTCAGTACAGCTCGTACCGGATGAGAAGGTGCTTGCACAGAGCCCTGCAGCCAGGAGTCTAGGTTTTCATGTAAAATGCCCTCGGTTCCTACAAATCTGCACATTTTTTCCACATGAAAAGCTCTTAGTGTTAGGGGTCTGCTGGTTGGAAAGGAGAGCTGCCTCTTAGCTACATGAACTGTGAGCCTCCAGAGGTGATAAAAGCCAAAAGATCATACAAAGGTGAGTGTCGCAGTGGCTGGGGGGGTGGAGGGGTGGTGAGGGGATTTTCTCTGAACCATGCTGATGTATAGTCAGTCTGGCAGGAGGGTAAGGCTGAGGTGTGGCTATCTGGAGGCCTGGTCTTTTCTCCTCCCTGCTGCTGCTGCTGCTAAGTCACTTCAGTCGTGTCCGACTCTGTGTGACCCCATAGACGGAAGCCCACCGGGCTCCCCCGTCCCTGGGATTCTCCAGGCAAGAACACTGGAGTGGGTTGCCATTTCCTTCTCCAATGTGTGAAAGTGGAAAGTGAAAAGTGAAAGTGAAGTCGCTCAGTCGTGTCCGACCCTTAGCGACCCCACGGACTGCAGCCTACCAGGCTCCTCCATCCATGGGATTTTCTTCTCCTCCCTACTCTGTACCTATTGCCAGTCCTGTATCCTGACAGGGTATCTGATACTGGACCTAGATGGATGGATAATGTGCGCGAGAGGTGTGGCATAAGTGGTCCACTAGAATAGCATCTTCTTGAGGGTAGATATTTGGGGGGGAGTTGGGGAGGGGCTTGGGTTTTCTGGGGTTTTTTTTCTCTCTTTTTTGGCTGCAGTGGGTCTTCATTGTGGAGCACAGGCTCTTCACTGCTGTGTGTGCGCTTTCTCTAGCTGCGGTGCCTCGGCTTCTCATTGCAGTGGCTTCTCTTGGTGCAGAGCATGGACTCTAGGGCTCCCGGACTTCAGTAGTTGCAGCGTATGGACTCAATAGTTGTGGTGTGTGAGCTTAGTTGCTCCGCGGCGTGTGGAGTCTTCACAGACCAGGGATGGAACCTGTGTTGCCTGCATTAGCAAGTGGATTCTTTACCACTTGACCACCAGGGAAGTCCCTTGTTTTTTGTTTTTAATTAGTTTCTTTTTTAAAATTTTGTTGGAATAGTGTTGTGTTAGTTTCAGGTGTACAGCAAATTGACTCAGTTATACACACACATATACTCATTCTTTTTTAGATTCGTTTCTCATATAGGTTATCACAGAATATTGAATAGAGTGTACAGCAGGTCCCTGTTAGTTATCTATCTTATATATAGTAGTGTGTGTGTTCATGCCAAGCTCCTGATTTATCCCTGAGGGTACATATTTTTAAATTTTATTGCTTTAATTTTAAATTAAATTTTAAATTAAATTTATTTTATTAGTGTAGTTGATTTATAACATTGTGTTAATTTTTGCTGTACAGCAAAGTAGTTCAGTTGAGCTGGCCAAAAAGTTCATTTGTAACATCTTACAGAAAATCTGAATGAGCTTTTTGCCCAGCCAATGCATTATTCTTTTACATTTTGGTTTATCGCAGGCCACTGAATGTGGTTCCCTGTGCTATACAATAGGACTTTGTTGTTTATCTATCTTATAGTATATAATAGTTTGCATCTGTTAATCCCTAACTCTCAGTCCATCCCTCCTGTACCCACTTTTCCTTCTGGCAACCACAAGTCTGTTCTCTATGTTTATGAGACTGTTGTATTTTGTAGATAAGTTTCTTTGTGTCATATTGTAGATTCCACATATAAGTGATATGAAATAATATTTGTCTTTCTCTTTCTGACTTACTTCACTTAATATGTTCATCCCTAGTTCCATCCTTGTTGCTGCAAATGGCATTATTTCATTCTTTTTTATGGGTAAGTAGGTGGCTCAGTGGTAAAGAATCCAGCTGCCAATAGAGACACAGAAGACGTGGGTTCGATCCCTGGGTTGGGAAGATCCCCTGAGGGAGGAAATGTCAACCCTCTCCAGTATTCTTACCTGGGAAATCCCATGGAGAGAGGAGCCAGGGGTAGGGGAGAATTGAAGAAGGAAATTATGAAATGATGATTGGCTTGTTTGAGTCAATCTCATAATCTAGAGTATCCTTCTCAGAAAAAAAAGAAGATGCTTCTTTGGTCAAAGATATATGAGATTCATGCTATGCTAGACCCTCCAAAGTTTTAGGGTCTACCCCTGATACTATTAATGTTGATGATTGGTTGGATAGGAAAAATAGTAATGATAATAATAAAGAATAACAGCAATAGTCTCAACTAACATTGATACAGCACTTTTACCATGTGGATTATCATTCCCAATCCATTTGTAAACTTAATGAATGATAATAAAAGTATAATGGCACTTTGCTATAGCAGTGTGAAAGCTTAGTTAAATATGGTATTAAGGCCATTTAGTCACAGGAATGCAACATTACAAAGAGGTCCTAAGAGTAGCAGCTAGCCTGGTTTCTCTAAAATGACACTGTGTATGTGTTTGTGTGTGTGTGTGCATATATATACATCTGAATACACAAAGCCTGCTCAAAATCGTTTTAGTAATAACCTTGAGACTGGAAGTTAGGTTTCTAGGCAAAGCTACATATAGATTTTACCTTAAAATCATGTCCTTTTATTCAGAGCATGGTTTTCTGGGAAGTTTCCAAAACCACAAATGCAAATTATACATGCATCTCTAAAATTTCCCTTTTAGGTGAATGGTAGTATGCCCACAAATGTGACAAATAGAGCATACTTTTAAATGAAGCCCCTTACTAGGTCTTATTTTATAGATCTGCTATGTGATCTTTATTTTGTCATCTTTGCTACTTTAACACTTTGGCTCTCAAAGGTACTTTATTTAAATTCATTGAAGACCAACTAGAATGAATGGAACCATTGAATAGATTGTAATGTCCTTGAGTGTGTCCTCTGTGAAAGGCCATAAGCTTTGAAGGAAGATAGGCTTGAGTGGTTTGAATTATAGCTCCACTAGTGGTCACCTGTATGATCTTAGATAACTTGCTTAATAATCGGATATCTCCTCCACAAAATAGAAAAAGAAATAAGTTCCTAGGGTTGTTATGAGGGTCAAGTGAATAATACATGTAAAAATACTTAACACAATAACATGGTATGTACATGGGGGCTTCCCAGGTAGGTCAGTGCTAAAAAATCCTCCTGCCAATGAAGGAGACACAGGTTCAATTCCTGGGCTGGAAAGATCCCTAGAGGAAGAAATGGCAACCCACTCCAGTATTCTTGCCTGAAAAAATCACATGGACAGAGGAGCCTGGAGGGCTACAGTTCATGGGGTCACAAAGAGTTGGACACAGCTGAGCATACACACAAGGTGTACACATCCTTACTTCCCTTATTACCAGCTCTTTTTAACCCCTCTCAGCATGCTGCACAAGATAGGCTGCTTGGATGCCTAGACATCCGCAGAACTAGAGTAAATTAAGAAAAAAAATGAACAGTGTTTCCTCTTGTGTGTTTCGCCTTTATGTTCACACAGAACACTTCACTTCTGACACTCCTGGTCACCAAATGCACGGAGTGTTTTCCCCCGCAACAAGCAATTCTCTGTGAGAGGAGAGAGGGACTAGAAATGGAGTTGTATTTGATCAGGCCTACATGAGGAAGCTTCCATAAAGTCCCAATAACATGGGATTCAGAGAGCTTCCGGGTTAGTGGAGTTGGGGTGCATTACCCTCCCAGTGTGGATGTGTTCACTAACCCGGAAGCTCTCTGAATCCCATGCTATTGGGACTTTGTGGAAGCTTCCTCATGTAGGCCTGATCAAGTACGACTCCATTTCTAGTCCCTCTCCCCTCTCTAGAGAAGTCTAGAGAGGTGGGGGCAGGGCTAAAATTTCTAGTCATGGTTTGGTCTTTCTGTTCACTGGCCTCCATCCGGGAGCCCATCCAGAGTCACCACACTAGATCAAAAGATGCTTCCAGTGCTCTTATCACTTAGAAATTTATAAAAGTTTTAGGAGCCCTGTGTCAGGGACTAGGAATGAAGACCAAATATGTATTCCTTATTATAAATCACATCACACAGAGCCTCAGGATAGCCCCTTCCCTCTCTCATAGACTGTTGCAGTTATACTTAGACATAGTACTTTCAGCCCACTCTCTTCATTGCCACGGGCATTATCTTACACACACATACACACAATCTCTTATTACGTTTTCTTAATTTTCTATTTTCAGGATAAAGCCTACGTTCCTTGTTGAAACGTACAAACCTTCCTAGCTTTAGGTCTGTTGACTCATTTCTTGAAGGCCCTGAACTGTTTCTTCAGTCTTGCCCTGCTCTTTTACACCTCTGTTCCTTTATAAACATGTGTGTGTATGCACACACAATTAAAATTTTATTTTTTACTCAGCCTAAAATACCCATCCACCCACTGTATATCTACTATCTCTTCTTTCAAGGTAAAGCTCAAATATTATCTCCTCTAAAAAGCCTCTCTGAACTGCCTGAAGCCAAGTTGGTCACTCCCTTTTATACCTTTCTGGCTCCCACAGTTCTTTGGTTGTCTTTATTTTAGCAGTGTCATATAGTAATTAAAATTCAAACACATTTAGCAGTGCTACTTTCTGGATATGTGACTGTCATTAGCTTTGTTTTCATTTGCAAAATGGAGACAATATTACTACCTATCAGGCAGAGTTATTGTAAGTATTAAATGAGATAACCCATCTAAAGCACATAATACACTGCTCGTGTGTACATGCTAATTGTCTTCAATCGTGTCCGACTCTTTGCGGGTCTGTGGACTGTAACTCACCAGGCTCCTCTGTCCATGGGATTCTCCAGGCAAGAATACTGGAGTGGGTTGCCACATCCTTCTCCAGGGGATCTTCCTGACCCAGGGATTGAACCCACGTCTCTTATGTCTCCTGAATTGGCAGGTGCGTTCTTTACCGCTGGCGCCACCTGAGAAGCCCAATACAGTGCCTAGAACATGGTATTTACAGGGCCTAACAAGATCCCTGCTAGACCGTGTGTTACTTCATTTTTGTATCCCCAGTACCTAACACAAAGTCTGGATCACAGTAAGTATTTAATATATGTTTGTTGGAAGGAAAAGAGGAAGCAAACAAGCTACTTTTCATCTCTATTAAAAAAGAGAACAGAAAGTGTTAAACTTTATTTATGAGGAAGGCTCATTAGTTGACCTTTCTTTCAAACTTCAGTTAATACTTGGATCTTCAGTTTTACCAGCTATAAAATGCCTGCTTCCTCCTCTCATCCCAAAAGCTTAAGTTTTCTAGAGATGTCTTGGTTATAGAAACTGATCCAATACTGTCCTTCAAAAAGAGAAGAACAATTAAGAATGCATTTAAACTGTGAAATTAAGGAAACTTGGTAAAATGGAGGTCAGGTAAACCATTCGACATTATTTCTAGAGTATTCTATTTTCTGTATATAGTATCAATACTTTTGTTTCCAGAAAGATTCACTCTCCCAATTGTCAAATCTTTTTAAATTAATTGTTAATAGAATGATAATGTCATCTTATACTTAAAATTGAAACTCAGTTGTTCAAAACATATGCCAGGTTTCACTGTTGAACCATAGCAGCCCATTTCTTTCTAACTAAAAGTGAGCTTTGGCAATGGGTGGCAAGATTTTTGGTTTCTAGTTCAGGGGCAGGTATTAACAAGTGAGTTAATGAGGCCAAGTTTATAATTTAGCATATTAACAGCACTGCTGTTGATCTCTTAGATGCTTTGAAATTTTTAACATTATTTCATTTTTCTGCAATTCAATTTCCTCATTTGCAAAAAGAAAGTAAAAATACCTGCAGAAAAGTAGGAAGGTTAAATATGAAGGTGAAAGGAATAATGTAGATAAAACATCTAACATGGTGCTTTGCACATAGTAGATGCCCAGTAAATGTTATTTTCTTTTTCATCAGGATTTTGTTACAGCATCGTGTTTTGTTCAGTCTAGCCTGCTTACCTCACTATACTGTAAACTCATTCATGGCAGAAATTATGTCATACTCATCTTTGGATTCCTAACACCTAGCACACTTCTTAATACGAGCTGTTGAATATGTAATTATGGAAGCCATGAAGAAAGGATGGGAGGAAAAAAAGAAGGAAGAAAGTTAGGAGAAGGTGAGGAATAAATAGAACTAAATACTAACTAGGTAGAGTTGAGTGCCATGGAACAAAAACCCCTATATAATTATTCAAATTATTGTTTTTTAAATATTTATATTTTGTCATGTTAATTCTAATAAATCTAAGAAATTACCAGCATTATAAAAATACTTGAATGCAACTTTATACTTTTGAAATAAAAAATAAATATATATCTCCTTTTGTTTTATGCCAATGTACTTGAACAAGCATTACTGAATGAAAATTGCTTGTCAAAAGTGTGACAAATGTGAAATGGGCTGTGATTTTGATGGCATGTGTCACTTATGCCAGCAAAATAGGAGAAGTGTCACTATGTTTCAGGGCTCTTATGTGGCACTTAGAAAACTCTACAGCCTGCTGTCTACTTATTCTGTGGCCTAGTCAAGTGATTCATCACAGGTGAAAAGCATATGTTTTGTGCCTTTATAGTGATGTGCTGACACACTACAAAATGATACAATCTATACAGTATAAAGTTGCAGTGCATACTAATCAGAGATGTTATGCTTTGGGGTTACATAATTCACTGTTTGAAATACCTTATCTGAAAAAACCCAAAAATCTGCTACCAAGATAGTTTTCAGTCTTCTCGAACAGACTTCGATATACCTTCTCTGGTGTGTGCTATGGCCTCTGACTTTATTTTAGGTTTTTTGTTGCTGTTACTGTTCTTTACCCTTGGTTGACAACTGATGCATATCATTTGTTTTTTACTTCTTAAGAGAGTTTTAATCATAAAATGTAAACAACATGAAAGCATCAGTTCAGTTCAGTTCAATTCAGTCACTCAGTCGTGTCCGACTCTTTGCGACCCCATGAATCACAGCACGCCAGGCCTCCCTGTCCATCACCAACTCCTGGAGCTCACTCAAACTCGTGTCCATCGAGTCGGTGATGCCATCCAGCCATCTCATTCTCTGTCGTCCCTGTCTCCTCCCATCCCCAATCCTTCCTAGCATCAGACTTTTTTACTTCTTAAGAGAGTTTTAATCATAAAATGTAAACAACATGAAAGCATGCTGCTGCTGCTGCTGCTAAGTCACTTCAGTCGTGTCTGACTCTGTGTGACCCCACGGACTGCAGCCTACCAGGCTCCTCCATCCATGGGATTTTCTAGGCAAGAGTACTGGAGTGGCTTGCCATTGCCTTCTCTGACATGAAAGCATAAGAAGTAACAAATTCCTCTTTATGGTATCCTTGCCCTGTCTCCCTTGCAACACATCCACTTTCTTCCACAGGTACACATCTTTCCTTCCCATACATTAAACGTACAGATATATGTACATATATGTACACATACATTTTCCACATAAATAGAATGTAGTTTTATGTATAGATACAGATGTGTATATATATATATATAATTAAGTGACATGCTTTTTTCATTTAATATCTTAGAGATCTTTTCATGCTAGTACATATAAATACATCTCATTCTAATGATTGCATAGCATCCCATATCATGGTCCTAACGTAATTGATTTATCTATCTTCTTTTAATCAAAATAGATTTGTTTTCTCTCTTTTACAATACAAATAGTACATCAGTTGATATTCTTGTCTATCTTTCCATGAGTCAGAGTCCTAGAAGAATTGCTGTGTTAAAAGGCACACCATTTTTTTGAGTGCCATGTAGAATAGTCTGTTGCAACATTTAGTAATCATTGCTATATGGTTTTTCTTCCCTGTTTTATACAAGGTTATGAATCCACTCTGGTTTAACTAATCTTTCAGACACATTGAAATGTCAGTATAAAGAAGCTTCAGCTTCTTAAAGAAAAGGGGGAATGGAAAGATTGTGCCTCTTATGTTAATTTAATCAGGAAGCTTTAATGATGTCTTAATGTTTGGGTCTTCACCATAAAGTTGAGTTCAGTTTGTTTTATCTTATTGATTTATCTTATGCCACATCCAAGCGTAGTTTAATCACTTATATAGGTGCGTGCTTAGTCTCTCAGTTGTGATCCTTTGGACTGTAGCTCACCAGGCTCCTCTATCCATGGAATTTTTCAGGAAGAATACTGGAGTGGGTCGCAATTTTCCTCCTCCAAAGTACCTTCCTGACCCAGGAATCAAACCCACATTTCCTACGTTTCCTGCATTGCGGGTGGATTCTTTGCAGGCTGGTAGTCCCTTTTAAAAAAATTACTCCCCTCCCCACAGCATGGATTTGAAGCGGGGCACACAAATATAGAGTGAAGTGCTTCTCATTAGATTATACAATTGCAGTTCAGTTCTACTAAAGCCCTATAGAATTACTGCTGCTAAATTTAGTGTATATTTTCTGTTTTTATTTTAGTTTGGGACAGAACAAATGTTTTCATTATTTCTTTCATATTGCAGAAAGGGAAGAATCTAAGAACTCTGAAATTTTAAGTGTTGAAAATAAGAAATGTAGGCTACAATTTTACAGGTCATGTTTTGAGCTATCTTTTTTAAAAGGTCACAGAGATTTCTAAGAATGGGGATCTATCACAGCCCCTCAAATGGAAAGTTATGAATGATGCTCATAGAGGATTGAGGAATTAGGGCCATAGAGATTTGGGGAGATTATTGGATGATGGTGTTTGAGGACTGTTTGGTCATGCATCCTGGACTCTCTCCTACATTCTCCTGGTACCCTTCTCCATCTGTCCTGACTGGTATGGTCAAAAGTGGAATGATTTTCTTTATCATTTTATTGCTAAGTTTGTACCACAGCTTCAAAATCGAAAAATTGTAAAGTGGAAAAGGAGTCCTTGGAGACCATGGACTTCTTTCTCTTGCCCTGAAGCAATAAAACTGAGTTGCATTCTAGGGTAATCACAGGTCACCTGTCTTTCCAAATGATTCCTACTGAATTTCACTTTTTTAGTTTTTTTTAAAAAACTAGTTTAGCTTTACTCTGTTTACTGTTGCAACTCCTCTTCCTGATTCAGACTCTGGTTGTTTATCATCTCCTTGGTGATGGAAGCCTTCTTTGGTACACCCTCCTTCCCAGTGGAGAACATTCTTCTAACATACTTAGCACTGTAATCCAATATTGTTCTCCCATTTCTCTCTCCTGTTAAACAGTGAAAATAGATTTATCTTTATCTTCATGTTTCCAGCACCAAGCACAACATCCAGCACTTTGTATATGTTGGTTAAATGAATGGACAAATGGACAACTGACTGAATAAACCAGTTGGACAAACAGTCCTTAGATGTCATAATTATATTTCAATCTAGAGGAAGATAGATGGGGTATGAGTCCATAAAAGCTATAGTCATTTTACTTAGATGCTTTAAAGTGTTTTTTTGTAGGGATGATAATCACTTACTTTGGAAAATGACTAGTGCATGATTTGGTGTTTGTTTTCCTGGTAGCTCAGCTGGTAAAGAATCTGCCTGCAATGCAGGAGACCCCGGTTTGATTCCTGGGTTGAGAAGATCCACTGGAGAAGGGATAGGCTACCCATTCCAGTATTCTCGGACTTCCCTTGTGGCTCAGCTGGTGAAGAATCCGCTTGCAATGTGGGAAACCTGGGTTCAATACTTGGGCTGGGAAGATCCCGTGGAGAAGGGAAAGGGTACCCACTCCAGTATTCTGACCTGGAGAATTCCGTGGACAGTATAATCAATGGGATGACAAAGAGTCAGACACGACTGAGTGACTTTCAGTGTGCCAAAAGGCATCACAATAGCTATTGTTTATATATCATTTGGTAATTTGCTGGATTCTTACTTAGCCCATGGAAAGGATTTGAGAGCTTTCTTGTAGAGACCTCTGATCATTTGGACCAGGCCAAACTGATCTAGAAAAGCTTGAAATTTTCAGGGGCATTTGCACCAAGAAACATTCCAAACTTTGTGTAGGATTGTGTTTAGATTGCCTTTTTAAAAATTTGTCAGATGAGGGCAAAAATGACAAGACCTGTATCAAAACAGAACACACCGTGAAAAACAGTGGCATTTGAGAAACATGGTAAAGAGTGTAGGCTTTTGAAAATGTGATTAAAGTGAAACAGGATTAGCAAAAATTTAGGGTTCAAGATTAGCATAGAAATTAATTTCTGAACAAGCAGGTTGTCTTGTTTCATTTAATTACTTCCTGTGTGATTATGTAAAGCTGAAATTAATTTCTGAACTGTGTTTTAGCCATGAAACTGTGCTGGCGCTTCTCAATATTTTATTTGTGTCTGTGTCTAGATGCCCACTTTGTGTCCTCCCATCATGCAGCGGCTAGTCAAGGACCTAGTATACGTACCCTTGTGAGCTTCTGACCAGTTGCTTCTGATCCGATCTCATGCAGCACTTTGCAGTTTGTATCTGAACCGTTCCTTAATCAGTACATTTTTGAGGAAGATCTTTTTCTTGCCAAGCAAGCTTGGAAAACTTCATGAAGACACTGCTCAGCAGCGTAGAATTTGCAAGTGCTTAATCAGGGTGCAGAGCTTGCTCGAGGTGGGAGAATTAGTTCCCATGAATGCATCTATATGCACTCAGCAGAATTTCGGAAGGGGGCTCAATCCCCGAGAGGAGCCTGCAGTGTGGCCCAGCCACCTACTTCATTCAGGGATGAAAAGGATGAAAAGAAGAAAGAGCTGTGGTGATAGAAGTCTCAATGCCTCACTCCCTAGCTCTATAGACGTTTTCTGGGTTTAACATCCTTCTGTTTTAGGCTCTATTTTCTTCTTTTCACTGCCAACTAAATTGCTGAAACTTTATCATGCTTATCTTGACATGACTTCTTAGATTTTACTCAATATAATTTTTTATACCTGGGTGAAATGTAAGCATACTAAATCCTCTTCAAACTGGTATTGGTTTGTTCTGGACAGTAGTTCTGTTGCTCTAAATTAAAAGCTATTCTTCCCAGTATGTTAGGTATTCAGTTGCTCTGGAAACATTGGCTACCCCAGGTTATTGGAGTAGATATCTATTTATTTCTAGGCTCCCAGTATTTTAAAATATTTCCTGTAATTAGGCTTTGAAATGATGGAATAGTTATGAATAGTTATTCCTGTGACTACCTAAAATATCCACTAAGAATTCAAAATGATTAAGAGGAATTTTGTGCTTGACATTTAAATATCTATCATGTGTTTGTGTATAAAGTCATACTAATTTTGTATATATACTCACTTTAGGAAAAACATGGTCAGAAGAGTAAATTAAATGCTAATGATAATGCTCAAATCATATTATTGAGGAAAAGTAAACATTATATAGATCTATAAACATTAAAATTAAAATGTGATTTGATATTTTAAAATTAAAAAGTATAATCATTTGCTGAAATTTACTAAGAACAGTACTTATTACTATTTCACTAATTCATTCACTCTCAAAATTTTCCTTAAATACTATTTACATTAACAATAATAATATTAACATTAACTATTTTAAGGTATAATTTAGCTTCAACATTTAAAAAGTATACACAACCCTGATACAGTAGCTTTACAGTCTTTTAATCAATTACAATCAAATAGCACAAACTAGAAAAAACTGAGTTAATAGTCATCAGCAATTAGGATAGTGATAATTTTGGAGAAGATAATCTCCTACAGTGATTATTTCAATAACTTACTCATTACTGTAAAATGAGTATTAATAGATACTTTTAGCATTCTTTGCAGAAGTTATCTTCTAATGACAACTCTGTTTAAAACTATGTCACTGACTTACTATGTAACTCTTTGGACAGACTTCAATGTTAATATATGGATAAATATATGGATAAATATGTTTAAACCTAATTTTTAAGATTGTTTGACTAAATGAAATATAAAAAATAAAGCAATATCTGAGAAGTAGGCATGCTTTATATTTATAATGGGTTTACTAAATGTAAGTGTTTGAGAATATAGAGAAATTCTTGATAAGAACAACTTCCCTAGCATGAAAAGCCATATTAATATTGCCATACGTTGACATTTACAGCCACATATGACATTTAAATCCAGTTGCATATGGTTGCTAAATAAAGAATCTGATATAATCAAAGAAGTTTTAAAGCTCAAAGGATTCTTAAAGAGCTGCTAGTCCAGCCTCCTTATTTTATAGATTAGAAAGTTAGGTTCAGAAAGAAAAAGACATCTGGTCGTGTTTTCAAGGAGTGACTGCAGATCCAGATCTCCTTAGCTGCAGTGGTTATTTTCCTCTGAGGGCTGACTTTTCTTGGGCCCTTTGAACGTGCATACCAAACAGTGTCTGGAAACAACATACAGTGTCCCACAGGTACAATTTTTCAAATGTGTATAAATGCCATGGGGATTAACAAGATACATTTGTTTTTAAATAATAAGAAAATTCATGACAGCTTTTTGCTGTTGTTGTTTTGTATTTGTCTCATCAACAGATTCTTAAAACAAACTATTACATGGAAGCCATTGAAAAATTTTGAAGTGACTATGAAAAGTTGGGGAACCATGACATAGTGTCCTTTTTCCTATCTATTTATTAAAATTTTGAAGGAAAGGATAATGATTTATTCATTTGTGATGATGACCATGATAATGATGATGATCTGGGAGAACAGAGGCCCAGATATACTTATGCAAAGATTAGTCTGAGACCCAGGGTTCAGCTACGGATGCTGATATTGGTATGTGGCCTGTGTAACAGGAGCATTTATTTACCATGCATTCACACCAAGTGAAAGGCAGCCTCCTTATTTTACAAGCATGTTAAGACACACAGAACTTTGATTTTAATGGCGTTTTTCACTTTACCTGAGTAGCATCATAGGAACATCCACTTAGTCCTTTGTACTGACTTACCAACAGCACTTCTGACTCTGGTTTTCAAATATCTCCGGTGAAAGAAAGTGAAAGTCGCTCCGTCCTGTCCAACTCTTTGCAACCACATGGACTGTAGTCCATGGAATTCTCCAGGCCAGAATACTGGAGTGGGTAGCCTGTCCCTTCTCCAGGGAGTCTTCCCAGTCCAGGGATCAAACCCAGGTCTCCGCATTGCAGGCGGATTCTTGACCAGCTGAGCCACAAGGGAAGCCCAAGAATACTGGAGCGGGTAGCCTATCCCTTCTCCAGCTAATCCTCCCAACCCAGGAATCCAACCTGGACTCCAATCCAGTGCAGGGGTCTCCTGCACTGCAGGCAAAATAGAGAAGTCCAAAAAACCCTAAGGTGTCTAACACTGTCAGGTCTTCCTTCTTTACAGCCTTATGGCTGTATAAGCTCATTTCCTTTTGTTCACACACCACTGCATCATGTATATGCTTAAAAATAGTTTTCCTTTTCTCAAGCAGAAGAATCCAAGTTACTTAAAGCTTTTACAGAGCGTATTTTCCATAAATTTTAGCGCATTCAGAAGTACTTGTATTAAATTGTGCTCTGTTGAGGAAAGAGTGGAGAGCACATCACTAAGAGTGAAACACTGCCGTGAGTCTGCACAAAGCCAGGCTTCAGGAAAACCTGAGGCTTTCCCAGGAGAAATGAGGACCTGGAACACAATCCCTATTACAATTCCACAAACCAACTGTGCATTCGGTCAGAACATTCTCTGAGTCTCCTCTGTTACATTCTCTGGGTTCCACGTTTGTCCTGACTTATGCGCCTCATCCCCATTAAGTTGAATGAGTTTTACTGGTTATCAACAGACCGTCCCTTGTATGTGGGGAGCTACCATATTCTATATTTCTCAGGAAACAAGTTGCCACAGGAGTAATCTTACACAGGAAGATAACCACAGTCTTCCTTAAGGCCTCCTCTCCATAGCATAATCTGTTCCTGTTTCTCTTTGCACTTAAGTGCTCAGAGTCCGAGTAAACTTTTGCATTTAAAAGAAAAACTAAGATTTTTAGGCTACAATTTTGGCAATCCAGAAAAACCTAGTTTTTGTATAAAGAATTTGAGAAATAAACACACATTGCTAAAGATTTGTGACTATTACTTGTGTTGAATCAACTAAAACGTACAAACTGTATTTTTAAATTTTGGATTTTCAAAATTTATTTTAAAGCGTTAAATGTTTAATTATGTTTATTATTTTTCTGTAGTACTATTATTGCTACTACTTTGCTGCTACTGCTATTAATATTACCGAGAGGACTTGCTGAATAAGAATTCTGTTTTGCTTGTCTTAAAACACATCCCTTTATCACTTTTCTTGGAATGTCCTGCTAAAAGTTTAGTTACATTGAAGAAAATGGAAACAGTATACGAAGGAGGGATGGCTTTTACAAAATGGAATTTGTGGAATGCCCTCATTTTGGATGAGTTGCAGACTTCCAAATTCCACAGAAACCCAAATAAAAACAGTTATATGCCAGTTAAAACAAGACTTCATTTGGTCTTGGAATGGCCTCTTTGTCATTTAGTGGTATGGCACTAACCTAAAAATTGCAAAAAACAAAACCATGAGATTACAAGTTTGACAATAGAAGAGAAAAAAATGAGTAGAGTACTTCTAATGATCAGAATCTGAAAAATACCTTAATTACAAAAGTAATTTGAGCAAGTTAGTTGTTTAGTTAGACTAAGGAGAAATTATTGTCTATTCAAATTTGTCATTCTACAGAAAATTTTATCTATCTATGCTTGGCATGTCTAAAAGGAGAAACTATAAATAATGAAACTATTAGAGAATAATAGAAATTGAAAGACTTATTTGCTCTTCACTAAAACATATAATCTATGGACCTAGTTCTCAGTTAATATCCAGTCCTAGGACATGAAAATGAGCTCACTGCAAGCAGAAATCATGCCTTTCACATTTGTATTTTTGATTTGAGCACAGTCTTTTGTACATAGTGGGTACAAAGTGATAGTTGTTGAGTGAGAGAGTATATCAAAATAATATTCCAAAGAGATGGTCTACTTAAGTTTCAGAGTTCTTGTTGATTATATTCTGTCTGCCAGACAGTATAATTTTAAGGAATGTTGTGAATAAGAAGATATGATTAGTATGTGCAGTGTTAAAAATATCCTCTTTTTAAAAAGTCCAATAAAATATACGGACAAATAAAAAGTATATAAGATGAATATGTAAGAAAGTATATATGATAAATATATTTTTTAGAAAATTACCCAGAGATAGTCACTGTTAGTATTTTTATATATTTTCTGCCAGGCTATTTAAGTATTTACATGTTTGTTTATATGTTTGAACAAATTTGGAATCATACTGAATTTCTAAAATACATCAAACTCAGAGTATATCTCATATGTGAAATAATCCAGAGTAAACTTAAAATAATTACCCTATAACCAGCTTACACTCAATATATATCACTTTCAAACAACAAGCATTCTCAACATGATTAAACTAAAAGCAAAAACCTAAATAAGATTTGGACCAATGCAACAGGACTAGGGAGACTAAGATTTCCAGTTGTCAGCATTCCTAGAGTGTCCCACTTTGTATGAAGACTTTCATTTTCAAATGAGAACATTTCATTTTAGCAACTTAAAGAGTATTAATGTGATGGTATTATCAATGCAATGCACATGCATTGGGCAAATTTTGGGTGATGGTGAGGGACAGAGAGACATGGCATGCTGCAGTCCATGGGGTCGCAAAGAGTCAGACATAACTGGGCAACTGAAAAACAAGATTATTTATTCTCAATGTTTTAGGAGAGTTTAATAGGCAAGCCATCTCTGTAAACTGAAGGTGTACAAAGTGGCATCTGATTTCTGAAGATATCTTGACAAACACCTATTATTGTGATGATTTAGCTAAAAATACTTATCGGAGTATTGTGGTAGCCAAGTACAACAAGTTAACTGATGAGATGTTTGGAGAGGGTGAAGAGTTTTACCCTCAGGTAAATTCAAAGAATTGTCAACAGCTTGTTCCAATACAAGGTGAACATGCAGAATGCTGTCAAAGCCAGAGCTCTTTTATTAGAATTATTATGACACTTGGGATGCATACCACAGGAACACGAACCCACAGGCCACTCTGCAGATGTATACATAGTAAATCAGAAAACAGTATCCAAACTGCAGTAGCCTCTCTTCTTTCTAATCCCTAAATCACTGTGGAACATGATTTCTTTGAGGCCAAGAAGCTGCCTTCCACTGCAAAACTTTAAAAGGCATGGCAGTATTTTGAGGTAACAAATGAAAAGATCACTTTGAAGTGCTCTAAAATTGTATTCCCTTGGCTTAAAAGAGTTAACTCACTTTCAAAAACTCTTACTAACTGAAAATGAATTAGGCACCAAGGAGAAGAAGGTTAGCTGTAGTAACTCACTTTTGATTGAAATGCCTCAAAAATTCTGCTCAAGGCTTGTGCTATTCAGATAGAGATTCCAGTTGTCATGAATCAGGGAGCATGTGGCTCACTGTTTAACAGTCCTTCACCCAGATTTTCTGATAGAATGAGTGTACTGTTTCTACAACAAAATCAAATAGGATAATTGGTATGAAGCCATCCCATTTAAACAATGAGGAAAGGAAAAGAAAGTATAAACAACAACTATGTATTGCCAGTTAAATAAACTGATTGTAAGAATACCCTGGAAGAGAAAATATTTTACTCAATATTTAATCTTTTACAACATTATGCAAGTTGGAAAAAAATATCACAAACATGCAAGGAAGTATTGGGAAATATGAAAATAAAGTCATTGTTGCATTAAGAAAAAGTCTTCAGGATTTTTGGAGAGGAAATTTCAATAGAAGAATTTAAGATCCAATGAGACCCAGAATTATAAGATTAACAACCCAATTTTAAAATATGCAAAAGATTTTTATAGATATCTTGTCAGAGAAGAGATACCAATGGCTAAAAATCACATAAATAGATGTTCAACATAATTTGTCATTAGGAAAATGGGAATTCAAGGTACTTATAAGACAGTACTTCTTACCCATTGGAACAGCTATAATAAAAAGATAGACAATAACAAATATTGACTGGATTGTAGAGAAACTAGAACCCTCATACACTGCTGATAGAAATATAAAATGATAGAATCACTTTGGAGAATTTGTGGCATTTTCTTATAATATTAAAAATAAACTTACTATATGACCCATAATTTTCACCTGTAAGTATCTACCCAAGAGAAATGAAAACATATATACGTGCAAACATTTTTGTATTCATAGCAGCATTATCCATGGTATGGTAGCTAAAAAAGTGCAAACAATCAAATGTCAACTAAACTGGTGAACAGATAAACAAAATGTGGTATATACATCCAATAGAATACTACTCAGCAATGGAAAGGAAGGAATTCCTGATGCATCCAAAAATATGAATGAACCTCAAAAATAGTGTAAGTCAAAGAAGCCAGACACATGAGACCACATATTGTATTATTCCATTTATATTAAATGTCAAGAATAGGCAAATCTTTAGAGATGGAAAGATTAGTTGTTATCTGGGGTGATGGCAGAAATAGGACTGACCGTAAGTGGGCACAAGGGAGAAAAGACATGGGTGAGACCATGAGAACCTGAATACTATTAATAAATAGGATTGTGAAGACCCAGAATTGGCTACTGGATGCCAGGGGCTATATTGCTGACTGGGGGATGGGGTGGGGGAAGACTGATGAATAAATTGTGGGAGTATAAATGACTGTAAGCTTAGAAATTACAAAGCAATCTTTTGTCAAAGAATGTTCAGAGAAGCTGCCCTTATAACAGGGATATGACTGGCTTGTTCTAGGAATAGATTTTTGAGATGGGTTTTGGAGGAATGCAATTAATTTAGTTTCATCAGGATGATTTTTTTTTTTTTTTTTTGTAGGGAAGGATGAGGTACAGGCCTCAGACAAAACTTACAGAGAAACTAAGAGTAACAACTTTGTCCTGGGTGTGATGGTGAGTGTGGGTGGGTGTTAAATTAAGTGTGAAACAGGAAGAAGTGGAGCCTGGCCTGTGGGCTAACCTTGCAAAATAATTTCAAACTCCATAATGTTAAAGTGGCAAAGGGACCATTTAGAGATATGGAAACTTCAGAGACATTCTTTGACTTCTGAAGGTCACACAGTGAGCAGAACCTGAGATAAATTCAAGTCTCCTGATCCCCAGTTTGGTGGTCTTTCCACTACACTAATTTGTGCTCCAGCATTCCTTTGTATTGTAGTAACAGCATCTTTCACCTTTCCTTTAAATTGGTAATTGATAGTGCTGTGCTGAGGATATAACAAAGGAGGAGTTCTACAAGATTAATTTCTGACTTAGAAAAGCAACCCTCAGTTCTTTGAGGTGATAGGAAGTCAAAGGTAACCTGTGTGCTGTGCTGTGTGTGCTTAGTCGCTTAGCCATGTCTGACTCTTTGCGACCCCATGGACTGCAGCCCGCCAGGCTCCTCTGTCACTGGGGAGTCTCCACACAAAAATACTGGAATGGGTTGCCATGACTTCCTCCAAGGGATCTTCCCAACCGGGGGATCAAGCCCAGGTCTCCTGCATTGCAGGTGAATTCTTTACTGATTGAGCCATCAGGGAAGCTAAGTATCAGCAAATCCACATGGGAACACATCCAAATGGAACACATTTTATCATAAACCTTGTAGTACAAAGGGAAATACCAGAACATGTGGAAAGATCAGCTCAATTTTATCAATATTAGACAAACTATCTATTGTCTATACCTGAAAGTTTTTGTGCAGAGTTTTAGTGTAGAAAAAGAGCTTAAAAATAGAATCTGTGCCATGAAATCATCAACAGTAGAGGCAATGATATTGACAGATTTTCATAATTTAAAATAAGTCATTAAATGTAATAAAATGTATGTTCTTTGCTTGATTTGCTTTTGTCTGTAAGAACATTTTAAAAAAGTCATCAAAGACAATACAATCTAGTGGTGGAAATAATAGGTTTGCCTAGACCGTTTCATTCCATTACATCAGAGGCTCCTGCAGACAGACAGTACCCAAGGTGGCCTGTAAAAGCCCCAAGAGAAAATTAAGAGAGAAAGAAAAGAAGATGGAGAATCAAAAACTAAACAGGAAGAAGGAAGAAACAGCTAAAGTAGGAGTAAGGGGATAAACAGTGAAGAGAAGAAAAGGAAAGAATAAAAAAGGAAATTAGTAGATGTATATAGAGACAGTTTAATTGCTTCAAGACAGTTCACCTTATTCTGCTTTTTACATTGCCTTTCTTTCTCAATTTTCAACCAGTATAATTCCAGTTTTTATTGCAAAAAATTTAAGAAAAATTTTAATTGCAGAAAAAGCAAAAAGAATAAAGCAAACACTTGGTATAATATCACCATGTAGATGAACTCTCTTGTTCAGTCAATAAGTCATGTCTGGCTTGGACTGCAGCACACCAGGCTCCCCGTCCTTCACTGTCTCCCGGAGTGTACTCAAATTCGTTTCCATTGAGCTGGTGATGCCATACAACCATCTCATCCTCTCTCCCCTGCTTCTCCTCCTGCCCTCACTCTTTCCCAGCATCAGGGCCTTTTCCAGTGAGTCAGCTCTTCGCATCAGGTGGCCAAAGTATTGGAGCTTCAGCATCAGCCTCAGTTCTTCCAATGAATGTTCAGGGTTAATTCCCTTTAGGATTGACTGGTTTGATCTCCTTGCTGTCCAAGGGACTCTTAAGGGTCTTCTCCAGCACCATAGTTCAAAAGCATCAATTCTTCAGTGCTCAGTTTCTTTATGGTCCAACTTTCACATCTGTACATGACTACTGGAAAAACCATAGCTTTGACTATACAGATTTTTGTTTGCAGGGTGACATCTCTGCATTTTAATACTATGTTTAGGTTTGTCATGGTTTTTCTTTCAAGAAGCAAGCATGTTTTAATTTCATTTCTGCAGTTACTGTGTGCAGTGATTTTGGAGCCCAAGAAAATAAAATTTACAACTCTTTCCATTTTTCCTCATCTATCTGCCATGAAGTGATGGAACCAGATCTTAGTTTTTTGAATGCTGAATTTTAAGCCAGATTTTTCACTCTCCTGTTTCACCTTCATCAAGTGGCTTTTTAGT
This sequence comes from Moschus berezovskii, assembly GCF_049115385.1. Classification (NCBI taxonomy): domain Eukaryota; kingdom Metazoa; phylum Chordata; class Mammalia; order Artiodactyla; family Moschidae; genus Moschus; species Moschus berezovskii. The sequence continues at coordinate 27,630,475 of NC_142480.1, read as the reverse complement.
TCCTCTTCCCTTTCTCTGATTAGAGTGGTATCATCTGCATATCTGAGGTTGTCGATATTTCTCCTGGCAATTTTGATTAAATCTCTAGTAACATGTTAGTTAATAATATTGTCATCTTGTTTTCAAAACATTTTCTTTTTATAAAAATAGAACTGTACTTCCTTCATCGCTTTGTAGTCTAATTTTTTTCACAGAAAATATGAATATCTTTCTACTTCTATAAATATATATTTTTAAAATATTTTAAATTTATTTTTAATTTAACTTAATCTATTTTAATTAAATCCAATTAAAGTTTAATTAAATCCACTTTATTTAATTTTAAAGAATCTGATTTATAGGACACACAGAACTTTTATGAACTTTTGTCACTTTTACTTTGTCATCATGTTTGTAAAATCTCAGAATTTTTAATGTAAATACTTTTGGGGGAAAGAATAAAAGAGTTGTATAATGTCTACACCTAAGAGAACCAAAGCTAGAAATAAATGAAGTATATGCCAGAGCCCTGTATGGGAAGCCTATTTGGGGAAAGATGAGTGTTATTATTCTTCACTGTGTAATAGGTATGCTTGAAAGAACGAGAGCATTCATCAGAAAAAAATCACATTGTTATTTGTGAAGCTTTTTGAAGGAAATGCTGAAGCATGGATTGGCAAGACATTCATCATCTACTGCAGTTTATAATAATAGGTGGAAATAACAAAGCCTTAATTGTGAAGTGATTAGATACCTTATTATTGATTTCAGAAACTGTTGGTTGCACCAGTTCTTTAGAATAACCCCTGACATTTTAGATCCATGGTTACTTGTCACTGGTAACTCACAGTTACCTATCAGGGAGATGTAATATGAAGAAATATAGGTTGTACTTGGGGAAGGATATCTAACTCAACTTTCACAAGCTAATTCAGCAATTTGTTTAAATGATTTGTATTTTCCAAAGTGATTATCTCAGCTGGTAATTCAAAGTAAATCCAAAGTCTTCTGTTAGTAATAAATCCACAGAAATCCATGAAACCTAGAGTGTTTCATATTATTATTACCAAATGTTTACTGAACTTTCTACTAATCAAATTCTAGTTATTGAACAGGGCCAAACATTCATCTGTGATTCCTACCTTGAGGGGCTTACAATCTAGAGAGTGGGAATAAGGATATTCACAAAAATTATGTGTATAGTCAAACAGTTAAGCAATACAGGTTCCTGTTTCCCACTGTAATGATTTAAAATTACAGTGGTAACAATCTCAAAGAGAATTCTTAGGAACCTTTGCAGTTAGTTTTTAGCTTTATGGGGTTAAACTTATTGGGGTTGATTAAATTCAAGCTGTGATCTTTCATAAAAACTCAATGGAGGGTCCAGATGGCTCAACAATACCTCCTTTTGTGAGAGGAAATAACTTGAAGATTTTTGTCTAATTAAAGTATTTGTGCTGGTGGGACCTGAATGAATTGTTATTCCTTTAAAAGGAGTCTGCATTACAAATAACTTCATAAAATACTAATTATTCAAAAACAGAATTTTAATTTTACTCTTTCAGTTATGTCTGAGGACCAGAGCGGCATGAACGTGACATTTTGAAGCTAGACTCTGATACCATCTTTGGGATTTCAGTCTGAAAATACAATTCTGAAAAATCAACAGAACAAGGTTTTGTGGGACAAAATGCCAATAAGGTCATTGCATTTCTTTCCTACTGTTCCAGTCCCATGCTCACAATTACCTTCACTCTTGTCAAAATATTTTCTACGGTAATAGCCAAAACATAATTAACACCATTTCTTCATGCTGAAAATATCATTGGTAGCCATAAAACAAATTTGGAGAAAGCTTTTCAGCACCTTAACTCAGCAAATGGCTACTGTGGTTATACTGTGGTTTTTGGTTATTGGTATTTGCCTGCTCATGGGAGTGACACCCCATAATACCCTGCTTTCTCTCCTCCCCATAGCTCTAACTATATGGGATATGGAGAAAGAGAAAGGTCAAGGGAGGAGGTAGGGGTTAGGTGGGGTGTGGAAACAAGTTGTGAAATTCTGTGGGAAATTAGACATGAAACAACCTTTCTGTGCTTTGGTTATTGTTATTTGCCTCTGTTATTCTCCAACTTTTTCATGTATTTTTCCTGTAATCAGGGTGATATTCTGAGATAGTCTGTTCTCCAAAAGCCTGCCTTAATGTCAGACAGGCAAAAAGTATGGGTTAATTTTGTCATGAATGGAAAGGCCCTTTATGGCTTTTCCTGTATTTTTGGTTCAGGCTACAAAAGTCAAAGTAGTTATAATCAGAGATTTCCAGCAGGGGGTGTACCCACTTCTATAGGGTAAGTTCTTTTGAAACCAAATCACATCAAACATCTGAATATTATATGTAGTGTTATTGCTGATGGTCGGAGAAGGCAATGGCAAGCCACTCCAGTACTCTTGCCTAGAATATCCCATGGATGGAGGAGCCTGGTAGGCTGCAGTCCGTGGGGTCACTAAGGGTCGGACACGACTGAGCGACTTCACTTTCACTTTTCACTTTCACACATTGGAGAAGGAAATGGCAACCCACTCCAGTGTTCTTGCCTGGAGAATCCCAGGGACGGGGGAGCCTGGTGGGCTTCCGTCTATGGGGTCACACAGAGTCGGACACGACTTAGCAGCAGCATTGCTGATGGTAAAAGCTGGAATGTTGATAACATTTCTTATGGCTGTCATCTCTTTTGATCCTAAAAAGACTGTGCATATGAATACTTTGTTAGGATGTGTTAAAGAACTAGAAATTTGTGGAGGATATTTAAATTAAAAACCTAAAATGCCTGGCTGAAATCTTATTCTGCTAATTTTTTCAAAGTAAATGAAGAACAAAGTTTTGGGTGATTTTAATTATCCAGTGGAGAACAAGTGCTTACATTTTTTCCTTTTAGATAAGAAGGGTAGTTGATATGAGAGGGGTTGGTGATATTTATCTCTCCAGAGTGTTTCTGTGTGTATGTAAAATGATAAGTTACTTATTTTCTCAAAGTTTTTTTGTTTTGGGTGGGGAGGGTTGGTGTTTAAAGCTGTTTCCCTGAAGGCGTGGTTCCTGATCAATTTTAAAATATGCCATATTATCCTTGAGTTTTGTTCTATTTTCTGCTCTTTATAGCCTTTATTTGTATATATCTAAGCATTTTTAACCATAGAACTTTGACCCCTTTTTTCCATTTTCACATTTTTATTTGTGCAGAAAACTGTATGCTTTCTTTTTCGAGAGGAGCAGATACAAAAATTAAAATGATATAAATTTGTTAGTTATTTGCACTGGTAAGCAGCTCACTAGTGTATTACTATTAATAAGGAGCAAAGTTGTAAAGTTCAGACTCCTTAAATCACAATGGATGATATAGGAGGACTAAAGAGTAAAAACAATGTCAGTTATGACAGTTATCATTTGAAAACCATGGCTTCCCCACCTCCCTGCCCCACTTCATTTTCTTGTGTATATATCATGAGAAAAAGAAATTTGAAAAGTCTTTTTATCTCTCCTGTGTTATGTCCTGATTCCTCAGTATGATGTCCTGTTTTGAAGAAAACAGTAATATGTAAAGAATGTTAACACATTTAGAAGCCCTGATTTGACTTTTTGGTTTGTACTGATACATGCCACGGTTATGAAATTTCTGATTATTTAGGAAATAATTTTTATATTAGGATGAACACCCTATTATAGTACTTAATACTTCAACATCAAAATTATAGCTTTGAATTGGCTTCTTGTACTTTTAGGAACTTTTAATACAAAGGTCAAAAAACACATTTAAATGCATGGACTTTCCAACCTGTACAAGTGATGTGTGTATTAAGGCATTAGTACCGCATTTTGATGGGTCCACTCTCCAAAATTTCCTCCTCTCCTCTTTTTCTTCCCCTTTTCTATATTTTCTTTCTTTGCAAGTTTTCTGTAGTGTCCTTTTTCCTTGCCTAGGGTTTATAACTGAAAGAAATAAGTACCTATGTACCTCACTTAACCTATTTGGTACCATTCAGATACAAGGGAGTGGCTGGAGGAAGTAATTTTAGTCATGCCTTTTTAAAATTAGGGAGCAAGAGACATAGAGAAATTAAACATCTCTTCTGCTTTTGTCTATTAAGTTTACCTTAGAGGAATATGGAGTAGAAGGGCAGGGGTGTGGAAGAAAGGAATAGGACTTCTGCTGGAGTTTTGTGGCAGATTTACTGACAAATATTTTCCAACAGATTTTTACCAAAAGGCAGTTTTGTTTTTCTTTACTGACAGACCCTAATCGTACTTCTGGTTGGAAGCAGCTGTATCATTATAACACTAAAAAGCAACCTTGGCTAACTAAAGTACCTTATGTCACATAAGAAATAAAGAATACTTTAAATTTAAAAGACTTTTTTATATGTTTACTAATGATGAACCGTTTTCAATGCAGGAAATAAATCTACTCCCAAAGAGAAATTGGCCCTCAAATTACTTCTTTCTTTTAAACGTAACAAATTGGGGTAGATTTATATTTCTGCTCATTCATTCTTTCATCTGCCGGCAGCTATTTTAAGAACTATGTGTAAGACAGATTCTGATGACCTTGGGAAAGTCACAAGACCTCAGTTTCTTCAGTGATGAAAGAAAAGACATTTTTTTCCACCGCCCTTTAACCACGACTCAGTGCCAATGCTCAGATGAGAAATACGCCAAAAGCCCAGGCTACCTCCAAACTTGTGAAATTTCTACGTCTCCAAAAATATTTAGTATATTTGAGACAGTATAATAAAAGCCAGGTGACCGATGGTTCCTAAAGGTTTGCTCAGTAGTAGTGTGAGCAGGGGTCTTCTGGGCCACCCTGAATTCAATCCGCCCCATGTCTTGGCATCGCGCTCAATTTCCTGAAGAATGGATTAAACCGAGGGCCTGCCTCCGTCCCTGTGCGGTGTGAACGGAGAAACGGAATCTTCTTGCTCCCATGGAGTTTTGCTTTCTGGGTGAGTACGGCACCAGGTCCCGGGCGGGTGCCGTCTAGTTGGCCAGCAATCCCAGGCAGAAACTGGCTGCACACGCGGGAGCATGTTCCTGAGAACGAGCTTGGTGCACATATTTTTCTCTCTTGAATTCTTTAATACTCAGAGAGCGTAGGCTGATTTATCGAGAATCATTCAGTGCCCATGCGACGTTTTGTAAAGGCTAACACAATATCAGGTCCCTTTGCAGTACTGTGGTTTGCTCTGTTACGGACAGAAACCGGAACAGAAGGAAAGGGAGAAAGCAGGCAAGGTTCGGAGACGACAGTGCTCAGAGCTGCATGGTCGGCAGCTTCTAAAGCGTGGAGGATGGGACGGAGGAGGAGCAGAATACGGAGAAAGGGGGAAAGCGGAGGAAAAATATTCACGCCAATGGGTAAAAGGGAAAAGGTGAGAAGGAATGGAGTAGGAGAGGGGACCAATGGATGGGAGAGGCGGAGGACGGAGGGGGAGGGGCAGAAGCCAATGGGGGAGCCGGGACGCGACCGAGAACGCGGCCCCGCGCGCCCGCTCCCTCCCTCCGGCTCCGGCGCTCGCGCCTTCCCAGGCTCCCGGGAGACGAGGGCAGGGGCGGGGCCCAGCCGGGCGCGCGGCGCGGGAGGCGTCGCGAGGTGAGGGCGGCGGGGGCGGGGGATTGTGGGGAGGGCGGTGCGGGTGCGCGCGCGCGCGCGCCCCGTCGAGCTTGCGCCGCCGCTCCGCCCCCGGCCGGGTGTGTGGCAGCGCGCGCGCGCGTGTGCGTTCCGGCGGTGCGCGCCGGGAGAGATGCTGAGGTAAAGTTCGGGAGAGAGGGAGAGAGCCGTCAGCGCGAGGGAGCCCGAGTGGCCGCCATTACTGAGCCCGGCGCGGCGGCGGCGGGCGCCGGGGAAGGGGGGAGGGTCGGGGCCGCCGCTGGTGGCGGGGAGGGAGGGAGGGTGGGTTACCCGGCCGCGGGAGCCGTAGGGCTTGAGGTTTCGGGGCGTGTGTGTTGGGGCGGGCGCGGGGAGGTGGCTGAAGGGACGCGGCGCTCGGTGAGCGCGCCAGGGAAGAGAGGCGAGCCGAGAGTGGAGGAGGAGGCGGCGGCGGCGGGAGCGCTCCCCAGGAATGTCGCTGCCGCCGCCACCGCCGGGGCCGCTGCCGTTGAGGCGGAGACGGAGGAGACCGACGGTGTTAGGTAGGACCTTGCGACTCCCCGCTCCTCTGGGCCTGCCTGTTCGCCCCCTCCCCGCCGGGGACCCTGCCGCCGCCCGCTGCCCCGCTCGGTCGCCGCCGCCGGTTGTAACCAGTTCGAGGGGCTGGGGCCCCGCCGCCGCGGAGGGGAGCCCGGCGCCGCGCTCTGTCCTCGCAGGCCGGGGCGGGGAGACGGGCGGCGTGAAGGGCAGAGAGGCCGGGGGAGGGGGCGCTTTCCCCGCAGGTGATGGGGCAGGGGTCGGCGGAGGCCTGGTGGTGGCCGGAGTCCGCTCCAGCCCGCCGCCCTCACTTGCCCTGGTCTCGGATGGTGCGTGGGGGAGGAAGGTGGCGGTGTCTATTAGCCGGGCGGCTGCTGTTAACGAGTTCCACCTGGAAGGGGAGAGGTGGGGTGGGCGCATATTCGCGGAGACACAGTCTTCATTGCAAACTTGAGCGCCTTTCTGGGGAATCGGCCCTTTCACTTTTTCCCGGCTAGCTCCCCCCGGATCCTGGGTTCTGTTCACCAATTTCTTGTCTGCTCCTAAAGCTCGGGGTAGGATGTGAGAAGTTGCACTGCGCAACCGAAACACAGGTTGGCTGCGGCTGGGTTGAGGCTTTGAAATTGAGTTTTCGCTAGAATAACCTCTAGATTCTCCCTCTGTTTCCACTAAAGAAAAGTATCGGGGTGGGGGTGGGGAACTGCGCGGGAGCGCGCGCGCACTTATCCACACATAAATACACTCACTCCCTCTCACCCTCCCTCTCCAGCGTTATTAGAAATGCAAGTGAGGTGGAGGCTCAGGGTGTAGCTGAGGCCGAAAGGTGCTCGGAAGTCTAGGCAAACTATCAGGACGTTTAGTAAAATTCCGAGAAAGTTGTAAGGAAGATAGTTATGCTTTTACAATATGATGGGAATCCAGTTTGGGCCCATGTTTAATATATGGAATTCAAATGTTTTGAGTATAGACCAAGAGAGGCATACAGATGGTGTGTACGCCCGTTTTTAAGTTTAAATTCGCATCAGTAATTTGCTTTTGCATTTGTAATTGGTAGGAAACGACATCATTTTTTAAAAAGTGTTCAGGTATGAAACAGTGAAATGCGTCGCTATGTTTTCTGATCTTTTCTTATGCAGTCTTCTACAGGTGTTGGGAGGGCGGGGTTTGCCGATTCCACTTAAATTCCAAAACCAATATTCAATTTGAATATATTAATGTGTTTATTTCCATTGATGTTCTCATTCTTTTCAGGGAATATTTCTCTAAATCTCCACTTAAGATGGTTCTTTTAACAAAAATTTGATCTGGATTCAACGCTTCAGAAAAGTATTTGTTTGAGTAAAATATGTTAATAAAATGTGTTTGGAAGTACTGTCAATTCCAGTTTATTTGACTTTAATGTGATGAAACCGTACTCTTATTTAGTATTCTTAGATAGACATACTGACCATACCGGTAACCTACTAGGCAGTTTTCAGATTAAGGTTTCTCTTCCATTTTAAATTGCTTTTTCTTTTTTGGCTCTTTCATCCGTTCTTTGAAATTGACCCACATTTCTTGTAGTCGATCAGAGGAAGACACTGGATGCAGATTACCAAAAACTTGCATAGGCCTTGGAGCATGTGATTAAACAAACATAATTGAAAATCTGGGTATATCTGTGCATTTAACTTTCAAGAAATAGCACTACTGATCTAACTGACTTAAAGCAGAAATTAGAGCTGTTCAGGTGACTAGATAACAATCGATTTGGTTGTCTTGTGTAGGCTACATTTTTTTTTTTAACCCACTTCAGCATGTATTTTACCATGCTTTGTATTAGTTATAAGAGCATTGGGGAATGGGGTGTGTTACACTTGTATATCCAAGAAAGAACTGTCACAGAATTCTGATATCTTTATCAGTTTTTTCGCACTCTTCCCCCTCATTTAAATTACTTTAGCACTTTAGAAATTGTATTGCAAAAGTAATATCTTAATTCTGTCACATGGTACTTATCCTAAATGTTTTGTAACTAGGACCCCACCCCTCTCTTTTTCTGTTTGAAAGGCTGATTTAATCTGTACACTTAAACTCTTTAGGAGAAAATTATTTCGACCTTGAGAGTTAAGATTTTTTAAGGAATAAAATATTGTATTTGCATTCTTTTTTTGGAGTTCAAGTTGTGGTACAGCTTAGAATAATATTTTGTAACTCACTTTTACATCGAAAAAGTTATTTCTCAAGAAGACTACTGAACTTTTACTTTTTCATCATTAATGGTACTTAACACAAGTGTTGCTTTTAGTGTTCTTAAACATGAAATGGCATAATCGGGATTTTCTTGGTAGCTGAAGAATGTTTTGTCACAACTTAAGTTTCCATAAATATTATTTTTGAAATTTATTTGGACTGATTTTTTCTTTGCATACCCAGAAAGTATGCAGATAATATAGTTGACTCAAGAAGTGTTGTATCGGAGAAGGAAATGGCAACCCACTCCAGTGTTCTTGCCTGGAGAATCCCAGGGACGGGGGAGCCTGGTGGGCTGCCGTCTATGGGGTCGCACAGAGTCGGACACGACTGAAGTGACTTAGCAGCAGCAGCAAAAAGTGTTGTATAGTGTTCTGCTTTAGTAACATTTGTATTCCTAAAGGATGTTTGTAAAATACATTTGGGGTACACGCCGGGAGTTTGGTTTTGCAAAGAACTGTGAAAAAAGTTTGTAAAGTGTTACATTATTTGGTGACTTGAGTAATCAAGCTCCTATTTGTTTAAGTGAAGGTTGTTGATAATTTTCTCAAACTAGGAAAGCAAAGAAAAAGTTCACTGCTTAGAATTTTAGGTATGAACTTTAATTTAATTGGTTTTCAAATTCTGTTCCTTGGATCCCTTATGGATTTGTGCTGGATGCCTTGAGACTTCCTCTGATATCTCACCCTTAGAAACCAGGGCAGCTTTTATTTTTGTCTATTAAAAGTGTTCTTCCTAAATACAAGAATTCCTTTGAAAAAAGAAATCACCTGTATTAAAATTTGTTTGAAAGCATCCAGTTTGTATTCATTAATTCAGATTAACTTCATTTGGCACTTATGTGCCTGGCCTTAGGGGTACCAAGATAAGTTAGATATACTGTAGCTCAAGCTATAGTTGAAGCGGTAGTAACTTTACAGTAATAAATATCGATGGTTACAAGTACTAAGAAATGTGGAAAAGAGAACCACTGTTTCTATCAGGGCCTCTTTGGGAAACCTTTACAGAAGAAGCATTTGAATTTGAATGTTTGACTGCAAGTAGAACTTTGAAAGTAAGAGAGACAAAACAGGTTTTTGTTTTGTTTTCTCTGTATTTTGGAGATTGTCCACAATTCCTTAGATTCGCAGTCAGATAAAATAGGTTGTTAATATTTGGTCATGTCTGTATTTTACTCCTTAGAACTATTGGGAAAAAGTTATGCATAACTGTAATTTTGGGGTTAAAATAATGACTAGTATGGTTCCATTTGGTTAGATTTTGAAGCTTTTCATCACGAAGAGTTAATGGAAAAACGAATTTTTATTTTTCTAGCTTCATGTTAGATTTAGTCTATTTTATTATCCCTGCGCACCTAGGCACTAGAGTGATACAAGGAAATATAAAATGTTGCTCCCTTAAAAGAGCTTACACCTTTGGTGCGGAGCTTTGGTGCTTGACGATTTAGGAATAAATGCCAGTTAACACAGTAGAAGAACCATATACAAAGTAGTACATATTGATTTAAAAATTGGTGTAAAGAAATTTAGATAAAGGAGATATCCTTTTGAAGTTGCAGGATTGGGATAAGTGAGAAAAAAATACATCAAGTTAATGACACTGTGGACCCAAAGCGTAAGGAGGTGTGGATAAATTAACGGGGTAGGGGGGAGAATAAGGTAAAAATGTACAAACTCAGTTTGTACATTGTAAGCCAAATTGAAGGATTTGGGGGAAAATATTAACACAAGGTTAATAGAAGGAGTAATGGGGAAATAAATTATCTCTGCATTCCTATCTTCGTTAACTATATTTGGCATTGTCAAGCAGCCTTGGAAAACTGATTCTTTGCCTTCTAATACGGTATATAGTTTGTTCATTTTCTTCCTATTCAGTATTGTGATCCAGCATTTTATATTTCTTTCTATACTTTTTAGAACCAAGATAATATCTCTCTTTATTTGCTTCTGTATTTTTGTTTTGGTTGACTGTTAAAGGGAAGGAGAGACAAAGATCCAGATTTCTACTTTACTCTCTAAGTTTATAACTCTTGGAATGCTTGTTACAGAGGGTATCACATCAAATGGTCTCTTAAATTATTTTCTCAAGTTTGTGATCTTGAAATTGATGTTACTAATCTTGACTTTACCTCATTTCATTTGTGTGTTTTCACTTGTCTTGGTAATACTGTCACCTGAAACTCAAGTGTTAGTACCATCTGTTGCTGAGACTGATTAGTTTTTCTTTAAGAAACTTGACTCATTTGTCTTTTATTTCTTTTATCTAGTAACCAGTCACCAAAGTCTTTGTCTTGAATGGCTCTTTTCAGTTCTGTGATAGTTCAGGTGCTTTCAAGCCTCTAGTGTTTGCCCATCTCTTAGGCACTGTGCCCCTCCAAATCCAATTTTGTATTTCACTTCTAATTTAGAATGGTTTGTTATTGCTCACTACAAGGTCTAACTCCTATTTGCCCTTGAAGACCTTCCAGAGACATATCTTCAGAAATAAGTTTCTACTTTCTAACATGGCAACTGTACTCAATCACTCCACATTAATCACATACCAGGAAGGACTTTTTAAAATCCAAATCCAGTCTCTTTTTCAGAGTTTACTCAAATCCTTAAATCTCTTGCAGGAGTCTGCAGATTATAATCTCTGAGCACAATCCAGTCTGCTACTTATTTTTGTTTAATGGCTTTTTGCATTTTGAAATGGTTGGGGAAACAATTCTGAACAATATTTTGTCATATGTGAAAATTACATGGAATTCTAATTTCATTGTCTATAATCATTTGTTTAAATATTGTCTGTGGCTTGTATTTATTGTTTGACCTTTCACAGAAAAAGTTTTCAAAGCCCTGACCTATTCTAATTTGTACTGATCTTTCATTTCTTTGAGTTCTTATTACATTTATCAGTTTTATAGTGTATCACATTGCCTGTGTCTCCTCATCTGTAGTACTTGTTAAAAAGAGTGGGCAGTGGTTTTCAGCCTTTTTTAAAAAATCCATACCTCCTTTTTAGTCTATACCCTTTTTTGAGATTTTTATTTGACCACTTAATGTTCCCATAAGTTAAAAAATTGTGGTTTGTTTTCCCTCCTGTGTAGCATTACAATAATGAATGTCAGATTATGCCCTTCCCCCCATGTCTCCATTCTCCAAAGTGAGAAGAAAGAGCTTGGACCCTGGATATATTCGTAGCTCCCTGGCTTAGTCAGACCACCCTCCCTGACCTCCCTATCTAAACTTCTGCCATAAAGCTATGCAAATAGTAGCTAATCACAGTATATATTTAATGGGTTGTTTACATAGGTTGATGTAAATGAGCTGACCCTTGATTCTTCTGTTTTCACCACAGAATAAAGAAATAGACTAGGAAGGGCTTAGAATAACTTTGATACCATGTCCTCAGAAACATGTTGTTAGAGGAAAGTGTGGATTAAAAATAGGATTGGCAGTAAATCTGTTGGGAATAGTTTACACCATTATGTTCCGCAGTGAAGCTTTTTCAGACAACAAATACTTGAAATATCAAAAGATAAAAATGGGAAAAAAGCAGAATTACCTTTGCTGAGTAGAGTTTGGAGAGATCCCAGACTGCCGCATACTGAGACCCTTCTGCGAGTACCCTTTAGGCTTAATGTTTATAAACCCATTATTTCTATTAATGAACAAACTAAAGGTCTTGGGGGAAGAACTGGACTTTTTATATTAGAGTGTTCTGCAATGCTATACCTTATGGATCCATAATAGTATGTGATTTTTGTTAATTGTGACTATGAATGTGACTTCAAGATTTTCCAGGATCTGAGTTTGAAGATTGATTCATTTAGTCATCAAATACTTGATCTCCCATGTATGTCAGGCGCTGATCTGAGTGCTGGGAATATGGTTAAAAAATAAAAAATCTCCATCCTAACGCTTTATCCTGGATCCTACCAAGATATGCTTCCATGAAGACTAATTTATGGGAATATGACTTTAGCATTCCTTTCAACCTTAAGGTTGTGTGCTTATGTGGTACAAACCTTAGTCAAAGAAAATACAGAATATGATTGACTCTCCTGTAGGCATTAACATTATTTACTTAACTCTTTTATATGTTAAAATGGCTTTTTCGTTTCCTCTTATCATTTTTATAGCATAAGTTTGTATTGAGATATACTTAAGAAAAGTATATTATTAAGGCAATATTATGCCATATTCATCTTTTAGTATACAGTTGATATTTTTACTCTCAAACTTTTCTAGGTAAGTTTATCTAAGATTGTGGAATATATGATCATCTTTGGGCTTGACTCTGTCTTCTGTCTTGAATATTTGTTTATTTAAGAGATATTTTCTTTATTTGACCTAAAAAAATATGGAGCAGGGCTGCCCTGGTGACTCAGTGGTAAAGAATCCTCCCTGATCTGGGAAGATCCCACATGGTGCAGAGCAACTAAGCCCATGTGCCACTACTATTGAACCTGTGTTCTAGAGCCCAGGAGCTGTAACTACTAAAACCTTGTGTGCCTTAGAGCCTGTGCTCTGCAACAAAAGAAGCCACTGTGACAAGAAATCTGCACACAAAAGTTGGAGGATTGCCCCCTCTATGTGACTAGAGAAAGACCTGTGAAGTGTGGAAGACTCAGCGCAGCCAAAAATAAATATTTTTTTAATTGAAAAAAAAAAAGGAGAATAATTACAAACTGCTTCTGTGTAATTAGGTCTTTGAAATGTACTTTTCTGTAGTAAATGATTGTGATTTAAAAAAATGTTAAGTGTCAAAAATAAAAATTAGGTGATTATTCTGACTGAATACAGGTATACTTTGTTTTATTGTGCTTTGCAGATACTGAGGGTTTGCACTTTGAAAGTTTTTGGCAACCTTGTGTAGACCAAGTGTATAGATGCCATTTTTCCAACAGTGTTATTTTTTGATTAAGGTATGTACATATAGACATAATGGGAGCACAGTTAATAAACTACAGTATAGTGTAAACTTTCATATGCATTGAGAAACCAAAAAATTTGTGTGACTCACTTTACGTTTGCTTTTTTGTGGTGTCTGCAACCAAACATGCAATATCTCCAAGGTATACCTGTACATTATTAGAGATCATAGATTATTATAGATCATAGTCTTTATTCTGATAGCTTAATTTTTGACAAAAATTTTGGAACTTTGAATATATGTATATTTCCTCCGTAAATAGCTTTATGATATCTTTTAGGTTAATAAATTAAGGCACTTATTTAGTAAACTTAACATGCTTTACTTTTTATTTTTTTTAACCAGAGAATTAAGAACATTTGATTGTAGTATTTATTAGGCTTCATACATTTATTGAATAGCTACTATGTGGGAAGTGCTGTTTGGGGCTCTTGGAATATGATGATGGAATGAACAGATTTGTGCATTTGTACCTCTTTTTTAAACCTAGAGTGGGGAGGGGAGAGGGATAGAGTTAATGATAAATAATAAAGAAGTTGTATAGTAAATTAGGATAAGCAAAGGTAGGAACATGTTTAGCTTGTTCAGTGTTCTTCACTGTGACTGGAATAGGATGAGGAATGGGGAGAATAAAATGGGAATAGGTCAGAGAGTAAGATATGGTTAGAAAAGGTAGATCTTGTAGTAAGTCATTGAAAAAACTTAGCTTTTACTGTTTTGGAGCCACGGGAGAGTTTTAACCTCAAGAAAGGGAGGGTCTGACTTATGTTTTAAATGAAATAGTCTGGCTGCTCTGTGAACAGACTGAAGAAGAGGAGCAGGAGTGGAAGCAGAGAAATTAGTTGAGAAGCCTTTGGAATAATGAAGAACCAGAGATGAGAATGGAATGAGATCAGATTTATAGCAATAAAGGTAGTGAAAAGTGAAGATTTCTGAATGTATTTTGAAGATGAGGCCAGCAGGAATTTCCTGACAGCATACAGTAACTTGGAAGTGTAAAATATTTAAATACACTTTTTATTAATTCATGAGTGCAATGGTTTTGTCTAAAGTTACAAAATTTAAATTCAGAGTTACTAAGAATTTTTCGGTTGACTAGATTCCTTATAGAACTTTAAAAAAGACTTTTTTTTTTTTTTTGCAGAAAGCCACTTCATGTTATTAAAATGCCGTTAAAAGGATCATGTTGTGTTTGAATGACTTAAAACATTTCAAAACTTAGTTGTAGAGATAGCTTCATTTCAGCACAGTTGTCCAACTTAAAGATTATACATTGTTATTAATTTCTGTAGAGATACTTATTCTAAACATTTCCTGAAGGTTTATCCATTCAGTTCCGTCGCTCAGTCCTGTCCGACTCTTTGCGACCCCGTGGACTGTAGCCTACCAGGCTTCTCCGTTCATGGGATTCTCCAGGCAAGAATACTGGAGTGGGTTACCGTTTCCTTCTCCAGGGGATCTTCCTGACCCAGGGATCGAACCCGGGTTTCCCGCATTGGAGGCAGATGCTTTAACCTCTGAGCCACCAGGGAAGCCCAATAGGATAATCTTAAAGGCAGGAGGAGAAATTACATTGCAGGTTATTACAAGTAGCACTAACACTTAAGAAGGGCTTCCCCGGTGGCTCAGTGGTAAAGAACCTGCCTGCCAATGCTAGAGACATGGTTGAATCCCTGGGTCGGGAAGATCTGCTAGAGAGGGAAGGAAATGGCTACCCACTCTAGTATTCTTGCCTGGGAAATCCCATGGACAGAGGAGCCTGGTGGGCTACAAGTGCATGGGGTTGTAAAAGAGTTGGACACGACTTAATAAACAACAGTGACAACACGAAGGTAAAGATTGGTCATCAAGAGACTCAATCTTATAACTTTGAGTAGGTCATTATTGCTTTTTATCTTGGTTTCTATGTTTTTTTTTTTTTTTTACAAAGATTGAGTTATGTCAAAAATAGAAAAGATATGTCTAGATTGACATAGTCAAGTATTAACCATTTAAAATACTTGAAAGGAGTTTTCAAATTAAATCTAACAGCCTGCCTATAGACATTGGCCATTAGCTTATCAGTGGGAAATTTTAAAAAGGCGTTCTTTTTTTCTCAGTACAGAAGAAAAACTACTTTGGTTAGTTAATGGAGTGCAATTTTGACTTGAATAGTGAGGGCCAGTGGATAAATTACAAAACTATCCAAGTGTCTGAAAGTAAATTTCCTTGTAAACCTGTACAGAAAGTATAACTTTCTTCCTTGAGGTAGTTATACCATACTCACTCAAATGACAAAATCTTTTCAAGGACAAGATGACAATAGTTTTCTAGTCTAGGGTTCGTCAAACTTTTTTAAAATCTGAAAACACTTTTAAACTAAAGCTTCTGAGTTAAGTAAACCTGTAAATCAGATAAAGAAGGCACTGCTCTGGTGAAGAATTGGAGAGAGCAACTATTTATTTGTCCAGCATTCTTTCCTACCTCTAGATAAATGAATTTTCTCACCAGATAATCACTATATGGTGATTCATGACAAAAACTCTGGATCTCACTTCAAAAGGCCAGCAGGTAGCCTGCCTGAGAACATTGTTAGTAGAAAGAACGTAGATGTTCTTCACTGTGTCTTAGTGGTAGTTTACTGTGAATTTGGTCTGTAAACCACACATGTCACACAAAGCTACCTTATTTTTAATTTGAACTTTAATATTTGTAAGTCAGAGACTGCCATTAATTAGGATGTGTCAAAGCCTTAGTACTGAAAATTTGTCAATACAGTAGAGTTTTATTTCTCTATTAAATAAAAAGCCTTCTAGTTTTCAATGACTGATAAAAGGATGATGATTTCATGCTTCCATTCACCTTACTTTTAAAGGCTTTTTCTTTCTGAAACTTTAAAAATTCATTTTGTGATAGTGTTTTTACTTTGACTTTTATGTTGGATAACTTTAGATAGAAAAGTATCTCAGTCTTCTGAGGTTTATGCTGTAGGAGAGCATGAATGATTCTTTTAATGTGTTTGGATAAGTATTTGTAAAAAATATTAACCAAGATGTAACCATTTTGATAAGGATTAGATTTGTACTTGAAAATTTTCCACAATACTCAGGTCCATATAACATAGTTACTTTTCTATTGAAAATTTTGTGTCTCTTAAACTGAAAAGCAGGGAACAGTCTTTCACTGCTTTGAATTGCTCTTAATTTTCAGAATAGATGTTTGTCCACCAGAGTTAATCAGGAGCTCTGTGTAGTTCTGGTGTTTGTAGAATTCAATGTAAAAATTCCCCAAAGTAATCACTGGTTACGTTTTCTTTTGGTGTACATATAAAAGGATATCGTCTGCAATTTTTTGCTTGTCTAGTTAGAAAGAAGGGTAGACTTTGAATTCTGCTGTTTGCAGGGTTTTTTTTTTAACCATTTGTTATGGAATCACTATGCTATTTTCACAAACCAATTTCCCTTTTTATTGCTCTCTATAACTTTGTTATCCAGTTAGTTCATTGTTTTCTTTTCAGTAAATATCCATTAAGTAGCCCGATTGTTCTTTTCTGTAGTTTAAGTAAAGAATGTTAAACTTAATGCTCAGTGCAGATATTCAGTTTTATCACATTAGGATTTAAAAACTTTTTTAGTTGATAAAAGAGAGTTAATGGGATTGAGTGGGACTGCCCTAATTTCTTACACTGCTAGTTATTGTATGTACTGCTCTCAGATAAATTTGGTAAGTCACCAGCCTGAACATATCATTTTTTTTATAAATCTTCAACAGCTTCCTTGATTCCAACAATTAAATCTTAAAAACAGAACTTAATATTTATTAAGCATTTTTTTCTTTGCATTTAACAAAGAAAAACTTAGTTCTTAAATTTGTTTAGTTAGGCAGCTCCATTTTATACATGGGGGAACCGTGTCTCAAAAGATTTAGGGTTTTACTGTTGTTGTAAACTAATAAATGTTAGTAATTTAATTTGAAGTCATTTCCATTTACTCATGATTTTCTACTACTGATTTTGGTCCTTCAACATTATATTACAGAAGTGAACCTAATAAATATTTTACTTGAGTGTTTGGTGGCTGATGCAGTTAAAATTAGTATTTCATTGAGGTTGCTAGGATAAACTTAGAGAATACAAGAATAAATCTTGAGATTTTATTTTAAAATATTAGTGTATTAGAAATATTAGTCAAAATTTTAAATTGCAAGAATAATTTCTTTTTACCATTAGTATAGCAGATGTGGACTATAATCTTAATACATATTTACTTGCAGTTTTGAGGGTAGTGGAGAAACCACATATTTGGGGCAAATAGTGGTTATTTTCTGACCTTTTATTTTTTTTTTTCCCTCATGGTCTTTATGATCTTTTATTTTGTCTGGATTGAAGATATTTTTCATATATGTTGATGTACATGACTGGATATTTTCCTTGTGAAATGTGGTATGGTAGAAGTTATGTATTGCTTTTAATTCAACCTCAAAAGAATGTGAAGAGTCTCCAAATAAAACCATTGTAAGAGACTAATTCATTATTTCCACACAAATAACCTAAATTAAATTACATGCAGGTCTTATGGGTTATTTGTTGTTTTTATATCAAGTAATTCTAAAAGATTGTCTCAGATATATAATCTTAAAATTCTTCAGCTTTGTGCTTCTCACAATATGATCTGTGAGCTTTTTGTAAATACGCTGAGAGGAAATAAATGCAGGAATCAAGAACATTTAGAAACAGTTTGGCAGTAATTTTTTGTGTCTTGAATCTAATAAATTGGGGCCTACATTTTTTAAAAGATTTCATTCAGATTAAAAATTTCATTGTATTTTTAAAAGTTGACTTGCGGATATGAAATGAAAATTGGTCCTTAGTTTGAGAAGTGTTGATCCAGTTAATCACTGTAATGATTTGTATTAACTGTTCATTTTTTTCCATTTTCTTGTTTACGTATATGAATATACTTAGTTGGTTTTGTATATAATATTTGATAGATTGTGTAAGACTTTTAAAATTCTAAGATCTTGCTAAATTCACATGAAATTCCATTTTAGGGAATAAGTTTTGAGGAACCATGTAATAGAAAGCAGATAGTTTTTTTTAAGTTGTGAGAGAGTTGTTAAGGCAACTAGTTTGTTTTAGTTATTATCAAACATAGCCTCCAGTCAGAGAAGACAGGAAAATTGAGGGAAGGGAAGGATTAGAAACAAAATGCATATTTGGTTAATAGGGTTTTATTTCAAAATTTGTAAGATCACCTTAAAATTTGTATTTAGTTTTTTTAGTTGTTAGATTTGCCTTAAATTTTGAGGTCATCTTGCACTTTTAACAGTAAATCATAAACTGTCTTTGGTGATTTCTTAAAATACTGTGACGTTAACTTTATTATGAACATTTTTAATGTGTATATAGTTCAGCATCTATAATTCATGACTAAGACTTGTCCTTTTTCTCTTTCTAGGAAGATGATCCATATGATCTTGAAGACCTTTCTGCACAGAAATGAGGGAAATACAAAGAACCAAATGTAGTTCTGAAATGTGGGATCTGTATTTTGAGATGATTTTATTGTCAAAATGAGAAGTATATCTGGTTATCTTTATGAATGTAGAGACATGACAAGAGAGTTATGATGGCAAAAAACAAAGAGCCTCGCCCCCCATCCTATACCATCAGTGTAGTTGGACTCTCTGGGACTGAAAAAGACAAAGGTAACTGTGGAGTTGGAAAGTCTTGTTTGTGCAATAGATTTGTACGCTCAAAAGCTGATGAATATTATCCAGAACATACTTCTGTGCTTAGCACCATTGACTTCGGAGGGCGAGTAGTAAACAATGATCATTTTTTGTATTGGGGTGACATAACGCAAAGTGGTGAAGATGGAGTAGAATGCAAAATTCATGTCATCGAACAGACTGAGTTCATTGATGACCAGACTTTCTTGCCTCATCGGAGTACGAATTTGCAACCATATATAAAGCGTGCAGCTGCCTCTAAATTGCAGTCAGCAGAAAAACTAATGTACATTTGCACTGATCAACTAGGCTTGGAGCAAGACTTTGAACAGAAGCAAATGCCTGAAGGGAAGCTCAATGTAGATGGATTTTTATTGTGCATTGACGTAAGTCAGGGATGCAATAGGAAGTTTGATGATCAACTTAAATTTGTGAATAACCTTTTTGTCCAGCTATCAAAATCAAAAAAACCTGTAATAATAGCAGCAACTAAATGTGATGAATGTGTGGATCATTATCTCAGAGAAGTTCAGGCATTTGCTTCAAACAAAAAGAACCTTCTTGTAGTGGAAACATCAGCACGATTTAACGTCAACATTGAGACATGTTTCACTGCACTGGTACAAATGTTGGATAAAACTCGTGGCAAGCCTAAAATTATTCCCTATCTGGATGCTTATAAAACACAGAGACAACTTGTTGTCACAGCAACAGATAAGTTCGAAAAACTTGTACAGACTGTGAGAGATTATCATGCAACTTGGAAAACTGTTAGTAACAAATTGAAAAATCATCCTGATTATGAAGAATATATCAACTTAGAGGGAACAAGAAAGGCTAGAAATACATTCTCAAAACACATAGAACAGCTTAAACAGGAACATATAAGAAAAAGGAGAGAAGAATATATAAATACTTTACCAAGAGCTTTTAACACTCTTTTGCCAAATCTGGAAGAGATTGAACATTTGAATTGGTCAGAAGCTTTGAAGTTAATGGAAAAGAGAGCAGATTTTCAGTTATGTTTTGTGGTGCTAGAAAAAACACCTTGGGATGAAACTGACCATATAGACAAAATTAATGATAGACGGATCCCATTTGACCTCCTGAGCACTTTAGAAGCTGAAAAAGTCTATCAGAACCATGTACAGCATCTAATATCAGAGAAGAGGAGGGTAGAAATGAAGGAAAAATTCAAGAAGACTTTGGAAAAAATTCAGTTTATTTCACCTGGGCAACCATGGGAGGAAGTTATGTGCTTTGTAATGGAGGATGAAGCCTTCAAATACATCACTGAGGCTGATAGCAAAGAGGTGTATGGTAGGCATCAGCGAGAAATAGTTGAAAAAGCCAAAGAAGAGTTTCAGGAAATGCTTTTTGAACATTCTGAACTTTTTTATGATTTAGATCTTAATGCAACACCTAGTTCAGATAAAATGAGTGAAATTCATACAGTTTTGAGCGAAGAACCTAGATACAAAGCTTTACAGAAACTTGCACCGGATAGGGAGTCTCTTCTACTTAAGCATATAGGATTTGTTTATCATCCCACTAAAGAAACATGTCTTAGTGGCCAAAACTGTACAGACATTAAAGTAGAGCAGTTACTTGCCAGTAGCCTTTTGCAGTTGGATCATGGTCGCTTACGGTTGTATCATGATAGCACCAATATAGATAAAGTTAACCTTTTCATTTTAGGGAAAGATGGTCTTGCCCAAGAACTAGCAAATGAGATAAGGACACAATCCACTGACGATGAGTATGCCTTAGATGGAAAAATTTATGAACTTGATCTTCGGCCTGTTGATGCCAAGTCGCCTTACTTTTTAAGTCAGTTATGGACTGCTGCCTTTAAACCACATGGGTGCTTTTGTGTATTTAATTCCATTGAGTCACTGAATTTTATTGGGGAATTTATTGGAAAAATAAGATCTGAAGCTTCTCAGATCAGAAAAGATAAGTATATGGCCAGCCTTCCATTTACATTAATTCTGGCTAATCAGAGAGATTCTATTAGTAAGAATCTACCAATTCTCAGGCACCAAGGGCAACAGTTGGCAAACAAGTTACAATGTCCTTTTGTAGATGTACCTGGTGGTACATATCCTCGTAAATTTAATGAAACCCAAATAAAGCAAGCTCTAAGAGGAGTATTAGAATCTGTTAAACATAATTTAGATGTGGTAAGCCCAGTTCCCACCAATAAGGATGTATCAGAAGCTGACTTGAGAATTGTCATGTGTGCCATGTGTGGTGATCCATTTAGTGTGGATCTTATTCTTTCACCCTTCCTTGATTCTCATTCTTGTAGTGCTGCCCAAGCTGGACAGAATAATTCCCTAATGCTTGATAAAATCATTGGTGAAAAAAGGAGGCGAATACAGATCACAATATTATCATACCATTCCTCAATTGGAGTAAGGAAAGATGAACTGGTTCATGGGTATATACTGGTGTATTCTGCCAAACGGAAAGCATCAATGGGAATGCTTCGAGCATTTCTGTCAGAGGTTCAGGACACCATCCCTGTACAACTGGTGGCAGTTACTGACAGCCAAGCAGACTTTTTTGAAAATGAGGCCATCAAGGAGTTAATGACTGAAGGAGAACACATTGCAACTGAGATCTCTGCTAAATTTACAGCGTTGTATTCTTTATCTCAGTATCATCGGCAAACTGAGGTCTTTACACTGTTTTTCAGTGATGTTCTAGAGAAAAAAAATATGATAGAAAATTCCTATTTATCTGATAGTACAAGGGAATCAACCCATCAGAGTGAAGATGTTTTCCTGCCATCTCCCAGAGACTGTTTTCCCTACAACAACTACCCTGATTCAGATGATGATACAGAAGCACCACCTCCTTATAGTCCAATTGGGGATGATGTTCAGCTGCTTCCAACACCTAGTGACCGATCCAGGTATAGATTAGACTTGGAAGGAAATGAATACCCTATTCACAGCACCCCGAATTGTCATGACCATGAACGCAACCATAAAGTGCCTCCACCTATTAAACCTAAACCAGTTGCACCGAAGACAAACGTGAAAAAATTGGATCCAAACCTTTTAAAAACAATTGAAGCTGGTATTGGTAAAAATCCAAGAAAACAGACTTCTCGGGTGCCTTTGGCACATCCCGAAGATATGGATCCTTCAGATAACTATTCAGAACCCATTGACACAATTTTCAAACAGAAGGGCTATTCTGATGAGATATACGTTGTCCCAGATGACAGTCAGAATCGTGTTATTAAAATTAGAAATTCATTTGTAAATAACACCCAAGGAGATGAAGAAAATGGATTTTCTGATAGAACCTCGAAAAGTCATGGAGAGCGGAGGCCTTCAAAATACAAATATAAATCTAAAACCCTATTTAGTAAAGCCAAGTCATACTACAGAAGAACACATTCAGATGCAAGTGATGATGAGGCTTTCACGACTTCTAAAACGAAAAGAAAAGGAAGACATCGTGGAAGTGAGGAAGATCCACTTCTTTCTCCTGTTGAAACTTGGAAAGGTGGTATTGATAATCCTGCAATCACTTCAGATCAAGAGTTAGATGATAAGAAAATGAAGAAGAAAACCCACAAAGTGAAAGAAGACAAAAAAGTAAGTTTAATTTATGGTTCATAATGTTTCTAAAGATATTTTGACTTTTAAAAAGTTATTTTTTAAGATAATGGATTTGATGTCAGTGAGAAGTTAGGCTGTCATTTGCTGCTGCTGCTGCTAAGTCACTTCAGTCGTGTCCGACTCTGTGTGACACCATAGACGGAAGCCCACCAGGCTCCCACGTCCCTGGGATTCTCCAGGCAAGAACACTGGAGTGGGTTGCCATTTAGTAAGTGTAATTGGCAGCTCTTTAATTTTCTGAACATTTTGTGAGTATTGATTATTTTTTGTTACTTCATTTTATTTTTTATTACTTCATTTTATTTTTTGTTACTTCATTTTATTTACTTGTGCTTTAACTTATTTCACAGAGTCAGACATGACTGGGCAACTGAACAGCAAAAGGCTTATTTGGGGTGAAAGTTTGATTTTGTATTCTTCAGCATAAAAATTCTAGGTGAATATGTAGATTCTATCTACAGAAACTTAGATATAAAATGCTTTTGTTCATTTTCTCTGTTTGTCTGTAAGCATTTTATTTGTCTGTTTTTCCCTTTTGACTTAGCAGTTTCGCAGCTTGATTTGTTGACATAAATATATTAATTAGATGTATTGGCATATTTGATATATAGTTTTATTGTACTTTGCTTTTTTGCGCTTCCCAGATACTGCATTTTTTACAAATTGAAGGTTTGTGGCAACCCTGCGATGATCAAGGCTTCATAGCACCATTTTTCCAGTAGCATTTTCTTACTTCTTACTTGCTTTTGTGTTACATTTTGGTAATTCTCAAAATATTCCAAATTTTAAAATTATTAAATTTGTTACAGTGGTCAGTGATTTTTGATGTTACGATTGCAAAAAGATTACAACTCACTGAAGGCTCAAATAATGATTAACACATTTTAGCTACATTTTTAAATTGATGTACATACATTGGTTTTTTTAGGCATGATACTGTTGTACACTTAATAGGCTGCCATATAGTGTGCATGTAATTTTTACATGCACTGGGAAACCAGAGAATTTGTGTGATTCACTTTATTGTGATATTTGTTTTTAGGCAGTGGTCTGGAACTCAACCTGTATTATCTCCAAGACATGCCTATATAACATTGCTTTAAATTTTAGATTCATTGTGTTACGATACTTGAACTTAAGAGAATTAGAAAACATGATATTTTGGAAGCTTTTAGATCTATAAGTGATTTTTTAGTCCTTCAGTGTTTAACCTTAAACATAAATGTCACTTAAATGTTTGAACCTCTGTTCTTAAAAAGATAAACATAGCTTACAATGCAGCTTTATAAATACAGTTTTATGCTGCAGTTATACTTTCAGGGCTTTGTATTATATATATATAGTGAAGTGCCTTGGATGTTTCCAAGGCTAACTATTTATATCATAGTTATCCGTGGTATTTTTCCTTTAAGCATTACAGAAAAGCTGGAGCTTTTTAGTGCAGCTTTTGTTTGCCTGGAAATTATTTTCATTGTGTAAGCTGGAGTTGAGTAAGTTGTCTTCTGTTTCAGTTTAGTGAGCATTCATTAAAAACCTGCTAAATGCTTAAGTCTGTACACAAAACTGTTGATATAAAAGAATTGAAGATGTGCATCCCTAAAAAAGCTTAAATGTTAGTTTGAAAGACAGTACCCTGTTTTTTGGAATAGAGGTAGAAAAGTAATACTGGAGCACTGTGGGGAAGCATAGTATAATAGTTAAGAGCACATGATCCAGAGCCAGATTGCTAGGATTTGAATCGGCTTACTAGCTGTATAACTTCTGTATACTCCTTTCAAGGAAGATGGAGATAAACATATTTCCCTATGAGAAATACGTTCATAGTTATTTAAAATAGTGCTTGGCATGTGGTAAATTGATTAAATAAAAAAGTATATACGTTATTTTATGATAATACTATCAGATACATACATTAAGTGAATACAAGATGAGAGATCACCATAGGGGTATAGAGTTAGGTTCACAAAACTTCATGAAAAAGGTAAATCACAAGTTTTGAGTATTTTGATTAGTTTTTAGGAAGAAGAAAAGATACTTTAAGAGGGGGAAGTCATTTGTACAGAGGTGTAAAATTGTGTCTAGGCAAGTTAACATACAATAGGAAACTGTCCCAGTTGAGGGTATTGTGCAATATCATTGCCTTTATAGGGAGTTGGTGATGGACAGGGAGGCCTGGTGTGCTGCAGTCCATGGGGTCACAAAGAGTTGGACACAACTGAGCAACTGAACTGAACCTTATAAGAATCTGCTAAACTGAAGAGCTAGTTTAAATCCAAAAGCAGTTAGTTAAGCAGGAAAAGGAAATGGAGAAGGAAATGGCAACCCACTCCAGTGTTCTTGCCTGGAGAATCCCAGGGACGGTGGAGCCTGGTGGGCTTCCGTCTATGGGGTCACACAGAGTCGGACACGACTGAAGTGACTCGGTAGTAGTAGTAAGCAATAAGAAAATTGTTTTGTACTTGAGATTCCAAATAGGGAGAGATTGGCATCAGGTAGTCTAGCCAGGAGGCCGATGTGCACATTCAGTTTTGAAGTAATGAGTACAGAGACCAAATGAGAAATCAACAAAACTAGAAGTTTTATTATTTGTAAAGACTAGAAACATAGAATCTGGCGAGATCAGGTAAAAAGAGAAAGTGTAAACCCTGAGAATGAAAAGGGGAATATGGTTACAGATAGATCGGATTAATAAGCGAAGAAAGCAATGGCACCCCACTCCAGTACTCTTGCCTGGAAAATCCCATGGACGGAGGAGCCTGGTGGGCTGCAGTCCGTGGGGTCGCTAAGAGTCGGGCACGACTGAGCGACTCCACTTTCACTTTTCACTTTCATGCATTGGAGAAGGAAATGGCAACCCACTCCAGTGTTCTTGCCTTGAGAATCCCAGGGGCGGCAGAGCCTGGTGGGCTGCCGTCTATGGGGTCACAGAGTCAGACACGACTGAAGTGACTTAGCAGCAGCAGCAGATTAATAAGATAGTAGAAAATACTGTCAACAATTTAGATCAATAAATTTGAAAGTTAAGTAAAGTTGAAGTCCATGACAAGAAAGCTTAGGATAATCCTGTAACTGTTAAATAAGTTATGAAGTAGTAGTTAGATCTTAGCACAAAAATTCCACATCCAGGTATTTCTACAGGAGACTTTTTAAGGAACAAGTCATTCCAATGTTCTACAAATCCAGAAAATAGAAAGAGTAGGAGAATTTATTCAATTCATTCTCTGTGAAGTTATCTATTCTTAGTCCCAGAGCCAGTCAATGATAATATAAGAAAGGAAAGTTATAGTCTCATTTTACTTATGAGTGCACATGCAAAAATTTTCAAGTGCCGGTCCACAGACCCTTAACTGCAACTTTGAAATCCATAACATCTGAAAATCAAAAATGTTTGTAGAATTTGACAGCATGGTCTGATTTACCCTGTTCTTGGGAAAATCCTACTGGAACTGGTGTGAGAGGCTACATATAATCATTGTTTGTCTTATTTAAAAAAATATCCATATAGTTCACTGCAGATATATTCATGTATTTGAACACAGGGTACAGACCCACAGTTTGTTGGGGTTGTTAGATGTAGTTCAGTTCAGTCTCTTAGTGGTGTCCAACTCTTTGTGACCCCATGAATTGCAGCACGCCAGGCCTCCCTGTCCATCCCCAACTCCCGGAGTTCACCCACTCATGTGCATCAAGATGGTGATGCCATCCAGCCATCTTATCCTCTGTTGTCCCCTTCTCCTCCTGCCCCCAATCCCTCCCAGCATCAGGGTCTTTTCCAGTGAGTCAACTCGTCGCATGAGGTGGCCAAAGTATTGGAGTTTCAGCCTCAGCACCAGTCCTTCCAATGAACACCCAGGACTGGTCTCCTTTAGGATGGACTTTAAGGGCAAAAGAAGAAGAATCAACAATATACAGAAGCCACTTAATAAAATTTAATTCATTAGCTTCCTACTAATTTAGTGGAAAGCTACTAAATTATGAACAGATGAGAGCTTACTTGAGAACAGGTATCCATAAATATGCAAACAAGTGAAATCACTTTAAATAACATCCTCATGAGGAAAATGAATTCCCTTTTCACCCAGAAACAAGATAGAATATTTATAATATCACCATTTCCAGTCAATATTATACAGAGATCCTAGTTAAAGCAATAAGATAAGGAAAAAATAATAAAAGCATGATATTGGAAAGAAAAATTTCATT
This sequence comes from Moschus berezovskii, assembly GCF_049115385.1. NCBI lineage: Eukaryota > Metazoa > Chordata > Mammalia > Artiodactyla > Moschidae > Moschus > Moschus berezovskii. The sequence goes on along the minus strand of NC_142480.1, from coordinate 27,603,621 downwards.
AGTGGCTGATGATATGATTGGCCTATGTAAAAGCCAAATAGGATCTACAGATAAATTATAATATTAATAAAAGAGCAGAGTTAGTTCCATATATCATCAATAATCAAGTCAGTTGCATCTCTATACATCAGCAATAAATAACTAGAAAAAATAATTAGAGAAGACACCATTTACAAAAGCATAGCAGATATTCTCGTGCCTGGGAGTAATTATAACATAATGTGCAGACCTCTGTGTTGAAAAGCATAAAACATTATTTTAAGTCATTAAAGAGTGTCTAAATGGGAAGCTGTTGCCTTCCTACCCAAATGTGGCTTATCATAAAGAAGTTACTGTTCTTCAGACTCTACATCTCTATATTGTGTTGTTTCACTCAAAGTGTTAAAGATTTTTCAAGAAATTTTACACAGATTCCAATACAAATATGGAAGAGTAAATAGTAAATACAAATATTGAATAGCTAGGACACTTCTGAAGAAGAAAGGCAAAGGTGGAGTGGTGATGTATGTGCTTATTCTGTCAAATTGTGTAGAACTTTAGTATTTAACACAGTGTGGTATTGGCATAGAGACAGTCACACTGACCAGTAAAATAGAACAGAGAGCGCCCAAATATACAGACCTCTAACTCAGAACTGTCTTTCCAAGCCACCTAAGGCTGTTGAACGCTTGAAATGTGGCTAATCTGAATTAGGATAAACTGGTCTATGGGGTAAGTAAAGGCTTCCCTGAGACTTGTCATTTTGTTAGATCTGATAGATGAATAGAACTTAACTAGGGGAGTGGCTGGGTGGATGGAAGAATATTTAATCCTGAATGAATAGAGTGTATATGTTCTTAAAGGAGATCACTGTGACTAGTCAATGATCTGAAACAGTTGTTGACAAACTTTCTGTAAAGAGCTAAATAATAAATACATGAGACTTTGAAGGTGTAATACATCCTGTATTATAAGTGCTTAGTTTTGCTGTTGCAGTGCAAAAGCAGCCGTGGACAATACGTAAATGAATGAGTGTGACTGTTTTCAAAAAACAGGCAACAGGGTAAATTGGTAAGCTAGGCCATAGTTGGCTGATACCTGATTTATGGGAGAGAATAGTACAAGGAGAGATTTGAGAGTGGGGACTGGACACAGACCTTTTTAAGCACTGTTGGACTTTTTGTTATTGAGCCTAAGAGTAAATTGAACAGAGTTAATGAATCTGAAGTCACTTGATTTCAGTGTGAAGTGTGGGTTGAGTGATACAGAAAACCAGTAGGCATTTACAGTAGCCTAAGTGAATCGTGATGAAAGATTTGAATAGTTGGAGTGGGGAGGGAGAATGGTGGCAATGGATAGAATGGGGTGGATTTGGTGAATATATTGCGTATATGAGGGAAGGGTAAAGATGATGAATGAGAGAGGAAAGATACCGCCTTGGTTTCTAGCTTGTGCAGTTTAATCAGAGACGATGCTGTTCCTTACGTAGAGCATTGGAAATTTGCCACGTTTGGAGTTGAGGGGTAGAAATCAGAGTTCAAGTGGAGGTGTCAAGTAGGCATTTAGATATGCAGATCTTCAGAGACGAGGTCTGAGTTGGAGATACATATTTAGGAGACAATGAAGCAGAGATGGCAGTAGATGAAATGACATAGGCAGAGTGAATACAGTTGTCTAACACAGCCTTGAAGAGCTACCAGCGTTGAATGGCCAGGTAGCAGAGATGATCCTTAAAGGTAGGGAGAGTAAACATAGATCACATACCCTTTCTTAGCTGATTGCCTCACCTGTAAATTAAGAATTATAATATTTTCCTTGGAATTGTGATAGAAATTGGAACTATGTGTTTCAAATTCCTGACATGTAGCAGTGCTCAATAAATGCTATTATAATGTGCTTCATGCCTGAAATATCCCAAATTCTCATCTGTATTTCAGAATAGTCCTCTATCCCATTTGCTGGATTACTTTCCTGACTCATTTTAAAATTAAATACTAAGTTTGCACTTCCGTGATTTCTGATCCTGAGTTTATGCACTTCTTTTCTTTCTTTTATTTTCTCTCTAAAAGAAAAGTTCGTTCTCTTAACCTTTGTTCTTTGATTCCAGCATGGGAGCTCTAGTCTAGGAATATTTTCTTAGGTTTCTTGACATCTGGAAAACCATAACATTTGGGCATTAGCGGCATTTAAAAGAGGCTCAAAGACCTGATGCTCCTATTGTGGGCTTTAATTGTCATTTCTGCCAATCAGAGAAATCTTTATGCTTATTATCTTTTGTTCTGTACCCCAAAAGGAGTTTAGTATTAGTTGTGGGAACAAAAACTGTAAGATATTTCTTGATTTAGAAAGATTTGTCAGGATTATTTTCTTAAGTCATCACCCATTATACACATAAATATTTCTGTGTAAAGGAAATTTTCTAAAACAATACCTACTTTACAAGTTATTTTGGTTTTCTAGTCTATTATAGTGAAAAAATAGGTGCTGGTTGTGACCTAATAAATTGATTTTGTAACTTGTAAGTGCTTGTAAAACAGTGCTTAAGAGAATGGACTAAATGAGAAAATTTGAGTTGTATTGATAAAATTGCCAGTTTTTAACACATGCATGCAATGAAGTGAGGTGTACTTGTCTTTTCTTCAGTATCCATTTTGATTCAGATAGTAAATAGTAGAATACTTGGTGAATTTTGTGGTGCATTAGAATTAGCTGGTATTCTAATGATTTTTCATTTTCAGCCTTTTTTTTCCTGTCATTTCCAGGTCGTGAATCTTTTCATCCACTTATTTTTATTAGCAACTACCAACTGGTATTTTACTCTCAGATGTTCCTTCCAATCCATATTGTTTTCTTTGTATTTTGTTGCTCCCTTCTTACTAAAACCCCTCTATCAGTATCTTAGAAGATTCTGCTGCTTTAGTCGTTGTACTAGGGCTTAGAGCCTGTTAAGAAAAGAATACC